>NC_058521.1:147626201-147966201 GCF_904849725.1 Hordeum vulgare subsp. vulgare
TCGCACATATCATATGAAGTGATAAAAATATAGCATGGAGATGGACGACGTGATGATTGTTGATAGAGAAGGGGATGCACATGGGCATCCCCAAGATTAGACGCTTGAGTCTCCTTGAATAATTCTTGGGATGCATGGGGGCATACCCAAGCTTGAGCGTTTGGCACTACTTTATCTTCTTTCATCATCTCTCACATCGCAATACTTGAAAACTCCCTTCATACAAAAGTCATCATAAGCTGATTAGAGTAGTTAGTTCCCTTAATAAAATAATTCAATACTTGCTAGAAATAAAGATATTCATGAAAAGCTACTGCTTCTAATGAATGCCAAAAGGTTTTTGCAAATAAAAAAAATCAAGCTTACAATTCGCAAAACAATGGAAACACAAAACATGGCAGAATGTGTGAAAAACATAACATCATGTAGTAAATAATTTATTCGGGGGACTTCTGCAACTCAAGTCAAAAAACTCAGAACAGATGTCAGAAAGAAAATTATATAGAGCATGCTTTCAGAAAAAATCAGATCAAAAAGATGATCTGGTGATTTTTGGCGATTTTGTTCCGTCAAGCAGTCAGAATGTGTTTTTGGACAGCATGTCACAATTTTTGAACTTTCTTGCAATCGGAAGCTATAAATTGGCACAAAGCTTAAAAGTAAAGATACAATGATGTTTCTACATTAGTAACACACGTCAAGACCACTAAAACAGAAAGTAAAAAACATATTGGGTTGCCTCCCGACAAGCGCTTTCTTTTATGCCTTTGAGCTAGGCATAATGCAAGAAGATCAAGTGTTATCAACTCAAAAAGAATAGCTTGCCCATGTAACGGACTCATAAGGTAACTTAATATTCTTTCTAGGGAAGTGTTTCATTCAATTTTAAAGATGAAATTGGAACTTAATAATTCCCTCTTTCATGTCAATGATAGCACCAACTGTGCGGAGAAAAGGGCGTCCCAAAATAATTGGACATGAAGGATCACATTCAATGTCCATAATAAGAAAATCATCGGGCACATAATTATCATTGACAATAATAAGCACATCATCAATTATCCCTAAAGGTTTCTTTATGGAAGAATCAACAAGACGAACACCAAAAGAAGATGGATCATAAGGTTTCCAATCAAGAATATCATACATTCTTTTGGGCATAATGGAGGCACTAGCTCCAACATCACACAAAGCAAAGAAAGACATATTATTCAATTTAATTTTGACCATAGGATCCCAACCATCTTTTAGCTTCCTAGGAATAGAAGTCTCTAGCCTGAGCTTCTTCTCCCTAGCTTTGATAAGAGCATTGGTGATATGTTCGGTGAAGGCAACATTAAGTGTACTAGTGTGGGGGTCTTTACCCATTCTTTGCAAAAAGGTGATGACTTCGGAGAGACTACAATTGTCAAAATCAAGGTTACTACCACTAATTAAAGTTGTAGTAATGTCATCTAGGCTCATTCTTTTGGTAGTCTATAAATTCATAGGACCTTCTTGTCCTATTGTTGAGGTATTAGCATCACCATTAATAGGTCCACTTAGACTAGGAGTGCGATGGGTGCTAAAAGTTTTGAGATCCTCAACAACTTGTATAGTAGCAATGGTAGTGTGTGTAGGAAGGCTCTTAATTCTCTCTTCCTCTCCTTGAGGTACAATCACTTTGGGTTTGGCTGCCATTTGATTTATCAAAGTGACATGTGTGTGAGACATATTGGAAACTTGGGTCTCCATGGTGGTAAGTCTAGTTTGGAGGTTGGAAATCTCACTATTCAGGCTGTCAAGTTGTCTTCCAATGTTTTGCAAAATAGAAGTATGCCCATCTAATTGTCTAGATAAGACTTTGTTTTGTTCATATTGGGTGTGCATATAATTCTTTGTAGCCTTCTCTATCTCCAAAAGTTTCTCATAACTAGGTGTTCTTCTATTATTAGGAGTGTCGTTATTCCCATAGTTGTTCGGTGGAATGGTCTAGGATGGCTAGCAAAATTACTCCTATAAGCATTGTTATTGAAGTTATTCCTAGAAATAAAATTAACATCTACTTTCTCTCTTTCTTGAGCAACCAAGGAATTTAAAGGAACATCATGAGGATCAATAGGAGCTTGCTTAGTAAGTAGAGTCATGATCATGTCAACCTTATCATTGAGGGAGGAAATCTCCTCAATAGAGTTTACCTTCCTACCTATTGGAGCTCTCTCGGTGTGCCATTGAGAATAATTTGTCATCATCTCATGCAATAGTTTTGTGGCAGCACCAAGTGTAGCTGACATAAAGGTTCCTCCCGCGGCCGAGTCTAACAGATTCTGCAAGGTAAAGTTCAATCCTGCATAAAAAGTTTGGATAACCATCCAAGTAGTCAAACCATGAGTAGGACAATTTTTAACAAGAGATTTCATTCGTTCCCAAGATTGAGAAACATGTTCATTATCCAATTGCCTAAAATTCATAATGTTACTCCTCAACTGGATAATCTTAGCAGGCGGGCAATACTTCCCAATAAAAGCATCTTTGCACTTATCCCAAGAATCTATGCTATTCCTAGGCAAAGATTGAAGCCACATTTTAGCTCCTCCTCTCAAGGAGAAAGGAAAAATCTTAAGTTTAACAATATCACCATCTACTTCTTTATATTTTTGCATATTGCGGACCTCAACAAAAAAATTCAAGTGCAAGGCAGCATCATCTCCAGCAACGGAGTATTGATCTTTCATAACTAGGTTCAGCAAAGCAGGTTTAACCTCATAGGACGTGGCTTGAGTGGCGGGAGCAGCAATAGGAGTGCAGATAAAGTCATTGTTGTTGTGACTAGTGAAGTCACACAACTTGGTGTTCTCAGTGGAAACCATAGCAGCAGCAACAAGCAAGAGCAAAGCAACTAATTTTTTGTGGTTTTTCGTATAGGACTCTAAAGCAAAAACTAAAAAGAAAACTAACAAGACTAAAAAGCAAAGATAAAAGATAGTGTGCAACTCCCCGGCAACGACGCCAGAAATTTGCTTGATGACGAGGTTTATTGTCACATCCCTGACACCTTACTCAAGTTAGCCTTGTGCTCATGTTTTATTTGCATTGCATCTAGGAAATTTTCAACAAGAATAAAATAAGTGGTGAAGGAAAAACTCAAAAACCCTAGCCACTTCTCAAATTAAAGGAAATTCCAAACTAGTTAAAATCAATGAACCCAAAATGGCCTCAAGAAAAGTTCAATCTTTCTGATAATTCTTGGAAACAAATAAGCAATGAAGGAAACCATTTCTTTTATACTTTTGGAATTTTAAATAAATGCAAAAAGCCACTAGTTTCAAGTTTAAAATTTGAAATCAGAAACTTTAAGTTTTCAAAAATGTTGAAAACTTTAGGAATGGTTGGATATATTCCAACTAATATTCTGGTGTGTTCAAAATGTTTTTACAAACTATTTTGGGAGCTGAAATAAATAGCAAAACAATAGTTAGCAAAACAGAAACAAAACAGAAAAGAAAAGAGAAAGAAAAGAGGAAAAAACCTTATCTGTCGCCGGCCCAGCCCACCAGGGGCTCCCCGGTCATCTTCCTCCTCCTGCCAGTAGGCAGGGGAGAACATGAGCACGGCGGCCAAGCCCGGCCACCTCCTGCCTGCTTGCTCGCTGCTGGAGACCTGCAGGAGTGCCAGCGCGACGCCTGAGCCTTCTTATCCTCCTCCCCGCGGCTCTATCTCCCCCTAGGCCTCTCGATCCCTTTTCCCCTCTCGGATCTCTCTCTCCCCGAAGCTCCGGTCGCCGTCGATCCGTCGCCTCCCGGTCCTCCCCGACCCTGCCGGCAGCCTCACAAGATCCGCCGTGAGCTCCTCTTCCCGTTCCCTGTCTTCCCAAGGCTTCCCCCTCTTTTAACCATGTTAGCCACCGGAGCCCGAAGGACCTCGTCACCAGCCATGTCATTGCCGTCGTTGTGGTACTCTGCTCGCGAGACCGAGCTTAGAAATGAGCTCCTGGAGCTCTATAGATGGCGTAGGGCCCCTCTCCCAGCTCGCTAGTTCCCCGCATCGGTACCCCCATCGATGCCCGAGCCACAGCCGCCGCTGACCTCATCGCCGGCGTGGATTCTGGTGACCACTGGGTCCAGCTCCTCTCCCTTTAGATGCGGCGTTTCTCTAGTTGTCCGTAGCACTAAACCGCGCTTAAAACCGACGCCCATAGCGCCGTTTAGCTCACTCCGGCGAGCCCTCCGCCGCGCCCGTGGTCGCCGCCGGCCATATTCCGGTGGGGGCCGACGTGGCCAGCTTAACCCAGTAGGTTTAACCCTAACCACTTGCTGACAGTGGGCCCAAGGCCAAGTCAAACTCACTTAGGGGCTGGTCAGCGCGGGATTAGCCCCTGAGACGCTAACCAGTGGGTCCCCCCTGTCAGGTTTGACCTGATCAGGTCAGTTGACCAGCTCACGCCATGATGATGAAGTAGTGACGCAATAAAGGGGTTTTCTAGTATAAAAATAATTCCAAAAATGTTTAAAACTTCTAAAATTCATAGAAATTAATCTGTAACTCCAATGAAAATAATTTATATATGAAAAAGTATCAGAAAAATTCAAGGAATCTGAATATGTCATTTTCAAACATGTTTGAAAATGTTACAGAACCCAAACATGTAGATTAATGAATAAGTTAATTCTTATAAATACTTTGTAGATGGAATTTGGAAAATATTTAAATTTCACTATAGATGACATGATCAAACACTGTTCCAATTACAAACCAGCAACCTAACATGTCATCCCATGAATGTTAAAAGGAAGTTGATCTGAGCATCAGGTCGAATCAATTAAAATGGTATCCGAGAATACCTCGTTTGAAGTGATATATGAATTTGATTCAAATCAACTTCAAACCTAATACATGTTAGCTATAATAGTATACCACCTTGCATCCTCATGCCATGCTCATGCATCATCTTGATTGCATATGTTTGATATTGATTGTTCTCATTCCTTTCGGTAGGCTCCGCTCCCCCGGATTCCACCGAATATCCGTCTGACGGATATTGTCACTCCTCTGAGCAACAAGGCAAGCAACCATTTTGATCATCCCGATAGATCCCGTGTTCTTGCTCCTGCACTTACTTATTGCATTAGGATCAAATGCTTTTGCCACGTTAGTTGAACCCACTTCCTTTGCATGACCTATCCTTGTCACGGTAAATAGCTAAACCATGCAACCAAGCATACCTGGTAGTTTCTTGAGCCATGATGTGCCTTATCCTGCTATGCATGCTATGCTTAGAGTTGTGTATGGTCTGTCATCTGGGTGATGAACAGAATTGTGAGAATGTGTTCGATAAGCAAAGGTTGTGTGTTGAAGCTGATTTGGTAAAGGTACCAATGAAAGGCTGTGTAGGAGTACATGGCGGGTTGTTTCATTGGAACCGTCCCTAGGAACTGAGTTCCATGTATGTAATCCAAGACGAGATACTACCACATGCTAGGCCCTGAAATATGACCCCGCTCGACTTATTAATCGCTTAGTACTCGGTCCAGGAGTTGCAAGTAGTTTCTGGTGTTTATAGTCATGCTGGAGGCCGTGCATGGTGCTGACCTGAGAGGTGGGCTGTGATGCGGTAGGCAGTGGCATGGTGTACCAATTGGCTCCCGGATGGTGGGCTTGGGAACCCTGCGCACATTGTTTGAGGCCGTGGCAGAAACCTCGGCCGGACTTCCGTACAGGTTACTCTCAGATAGGCGATAAACCTGGACTAGGTACTAATGTGGTTAACGGTCGTGGCCGACTCCCTCGCTGGGCTTCCGCTTGAAGGTTGCCGAGGTGCATGACGTGCACATGGCGATAAGTGGAGAGAGCGTGTGTGACGAAGTACACCCCTGTAGGGTTATGATCTATTCGAATAGCCGCGTCGGCGGATATGGACTACTTGGAGACATATGTTGTTCATAGATAACTTCAATGGCTACTCTTAAAATTGTCAAGATAAGCGTGAGTGTCGTGGACGACATTTTTGTATGGAGACGGAATGATTCCACGATGGAGTATTGTTGTGGTGTTAGTGGACTCGTGTGCGAGAAATCAAGTTGTCAAAATTATTTAAAAATGCAAGTTGTCTAGCCACGAGTCAAATGCTGGCTTTCCGCATGAAACCCCACAATACCTTATTGATACATTGCATGAGTAGATAGTTATCCTAAAGTCTTGCTGAGTACCTCCGTACTCATGTTTGCTTAATAAATGTTGCAGAGGTTGCTAATGACCCTAATGGAGGGTTCTTCATAGACATCGACGACGACGACTAGCTGGTGTCCCAGCTACGATCTGGCCCTAGGTTGGGTCTGTAGTATAGTCAGGCCATGTGCCTTCTAATTTCATCTGTCTGTACTCAGACAGTTTTAAACACTTCCGTTGGCTTGTAACTGAATGACTGTTATTATGGGTCGTGAGACCCTTACTGTGTAATATTATGTGTGTGGCTCTTCCGAGCCTCTTAAATAAGGCTTGTATGTTTATGGTTATGTTGTGATGCCTACATATCGGTATGCCATGCGTACGTGTGTCGTACTTGATATGTATGGGGTTCGATTACCTAGCCGTGAACTTTAGTAGCACTCCTTACAGGGAAATGCCCCTTTGTGATCCAACGAGCCATGGTAGCTCGCTACTGCTTCGGACACATTGGTTGACCGGCATGTGTCCTTCTTAGCTGCTGTGTCTGTCGCCTTTGGGGAAATTTCACGCGATGTAATGGAGTCCTTGTAGCTTGCTACGACTCGTCTACATTCGCTGGTGACCGACACCTGCTTTGTTGGGTCATGTATGCTTGTCCTTGTGCGGTACTGCGACTTTGGTTTATGACTAGACTTTTCGATCCGGGTTCTTTGACATTGGAATGCTAGCGACACAATTGCATACGTGAGTCAAAAGGTGCAAACGGTCCCGGCTAAGGTAAGGCTGCAGCCGTGGGGTTAAACGTGCGTGAGACCGCAAAGGGATGCGTTGTGTTACAGGCTGGATTCCTATGTCTTAGGATCGGGGTCCCGACATTTCTATATATGCTTCTCTCCCCTCATTGGACCCCAACTGGAACATGGAGATGTAGTGAGCAGCAAATTTCACTTACACGGAGACTGTAAGGTTTATCGAACCAAGAGGACTCCTACACTCAACAAGTAGGTGTCTTCCACCCTGGCGCTAGCAGAAGACGTGGACCTGCACACACAACAAATAACTTTGCTCCCAATGAGTACAGAGAGGTTGTCAATCTCTCTGGCCTTGTGTTTGCAAAGGATCAAAACACAAGCGGGAAGGTAATAGTGATTACAACGGAAAAGTAACTAAAGCGTTAAATAGTGGAGGTGTAAGCAATGATGGTGATATGGACCGGAGTCACATGACGTTCACTAGTGATGCCTCTCTCCCAAAATACGATAAACAACTATGCTAGGGTAAACAAATCACAGTTGGGCAATTGACGAAATTATGATCGCACCGCAATGCTAATTATGCTCCTTGATAGTTAGAGGTTCAATAGTAATGGGGAATACGCCAAGACAAGTAGACTGTTTATTCATCAGCATCTATTTACTAATCATCCAGCTTGAGATATCTATCCAGAACATCTCTCCGGTATTAAGTTGCGAACCCCACCCAAAGTGTAAACACAAAGCAACGGACAACTGCATTAATGAACTATGTGTAAGGTAAACAATCCTTGCAACCTTGGTCACAAGCACCATTGTTTTCTCCCTGGTGGCAACAAGCACATCCCCTAGTCTCATGTTTGTGTCACTCAAGCTATACATCGAGGGGCCCGAACCCACAATCATGCATAACGCTCCCTCTTGGAGTTATGATCTACTACTTGGTCAAAGCAATAAAAAGCAAAGCAGAACATGCATGAATCACTAAGGAACATAATATAAAGGATAATCAAATATATAACTCATAACAATCTGAACATAATCTTGTAATCCATCGGATCCCAACAAACTGAGCATAGAAATAGCAAGAGAATTACATAGATGCCTTGATCATGTAGGACAGCTCACAAGGACTAACCATTGAAGCACAAGATTGGAGAGAAGACATCACATAGCTACTGGTCAAGGACTCATGGTCCAAAGGAAACTACTCACGACATATCCGGGAGGCGTCGATGGTGGTGGAGAAGCTCCTGGAGGTCAATCCTCCTTCCGGTAGGGTGCTGGGAAGAGGTCTACTGACGCTCCCGATCTCGGAAGCGCTGCGACGGCGGAACGATGGAGAAATTCACGATCCTAGATTGTCTCCGAGGGTTTCCTCGGAACACTAAATATAGTCCAAAGAAGGGCACCAGAGGAAGTGGGGCACACCCAGGCGACCTCCTAGCGCGGCTTAGGGCCTGGCTGCGCCAGCACGCCGCCTGGGAGGCCCCTAGCCCTCCTTCGGTGATCCTGAAGATTTTGTTTATTTGATTTTTTAATATATTTTTTTGGATTTTTTTTGGGCTTCGGAAAATTGGGTAAAAGCCCCTGCAAAAAAGACATCAGCACACAGAAACTGGCACTTGGTGCACTGAGTTAGTAGGTTAGTCCAAATATGTGTAAAATGATATAAAAGTGTAGAAAAACATGTAACAATGTCACCCAAAAGATCATGGAAACAAGAAGAAGTTATAGATACGTTTAGGACGTATCAAATGTCATTTGTAATCTTATGTTTTGAGTTCTTGATGAGCCCCATTTACTTGGGAGCCATAGAATTGTGATAGCATACAGAGATTAATGTTAGATTATAATTATACAGTAATCTTATGGCAGGACATGATGAGATTTGATGTTATATGAACTAACCTCTCGAATAAAAGTTCTGACAAGTTTTGTGTGGATGAAATGTTCGAAGATCGAGGAGGTATTGATATGAGAAGAATAAGGAGAGGCTAGAGGTAAAGCTTGGGGATGAACAGGCACCCCAAGTAATTATTCAAGGAGACTCAAGCATCTAAGCTTGGGAATGCCCCAGAAGGCATCCCATCTTTTTTTCAACAACTGTCGATATGTTTCGGTTTTTGTTTTGTTCACATAACATGCGTAAATTGTTGGAGCATCGTGTGCCTTTCATTTTACTTTTTGCAATGCACCATGCTGGTATGGAAAAGTCCATGGTTGATTTATAGAATGATCTTTGCACTTCACTTATATCTTTTGAGTATGGCTTTATAGAATGCTTCATGTGCTTCACTTATGTCATTTGAATTTCGATGCCTCTTTCTCTACATATAGAAAACCGTTAGTTGTAGAATGCTCCTTTGCCTCACTTATATTTATTAGAGCATATCCAGGTATTTTGTAGAAAGAATTAAACTCTCGTTCTTCACTTATATTTGTTTGAGAGTAATTTGCATGGGTTAAAAGACTAGTCCAAAAATAGTAGGTATTCAAGGAGTGATAATTAAAACCTTCATGTAGCACATTAAAGAGAAATTATGGGTTAATGATATTGATGTGGTAATGTGAAAGGGTGTGAGTGCATCATTGTTGATTAGTAGAACTGTCGGTTTTAAGAGGTGTTAACTTCTTATTTGTCTAAAAATTGAAAATGCATGGTGATGATGTGTGAGCGTTTCTATTCCTCTTTGAAATACTTGTGTTGTTTCGAGTCGGAGTCACGGGATGGTTAATTCCTCCCAACCCTCTCCCTCGGGGCATGTGAGGAGTACTTTGACTTGTCATAAAACTAATAAAACTTTGCAACTAGTATATGAGTTCTTTATGACTAATGTGGCACCATGGACATACACAATCTTACCTCCTTATATTTTCTAGCCTCTTCGGTACAGTGCATTGCCCATTCTCATCTCGAGGATTGGAGCAACTTTTGCCGGTGCATCCAACCCATGTGACATGATACACTTTGTTGCACATAAGCCTCATTATATCTTCCTCAAAACAGCCACCCTACCTATCTATCATGGCATTTCCATAGCCATTCCGAGATATATTGTCATGCAACTTCCACCGTCACTTCATATGACTTGTACTTCCATTCTCATATTGCTTTTGCACGATCGTAAGATAGCTAGCATGATATTTGCATGGCTTGTCTGTTTTTTGATATCTTGTACTACGCTAGATCATTGCACATACTCGTACACTGCCACAGGCATTCATATATAGTCACATCATCCTATTAGTTTTTCATATCAAGTTGTAAGTAAATAAAAGTGTGATGATCATCATTATTAGAGCATTGTGTGAGTGAGGCAATACAAATGGGGAAGGCCAAATGAGCCCATTATAAAAAAAAGAGAAATGTGGGAGGCAAAAAAAAGCATACCATGAAAAAAAAACAAATAAATGAAAGAAAAATATAGAAGGGACTTCCTACTACCCTTTACCACATTGGTGCCTCAAAGTGGCACCATGTTCTACATATAGAGAGTCTCTTATTCTATCACTTCCATATGCTAGTGTAGATTTTTATTATAGAACTTGGCTTGTATATTCCGATGACGGGCGTCCTCAAACACCCGAGGTCTTCATGAGCAAGCAAGTTGGATGCACACCCACTTAGCTTCGGTCGAGCTTTCATACACTTATAGCTCTAGTGCATCCGTTGCATGGCAATCCCTACTCCTCGCATTGATATCTATTGATTGGCATTTCCATAGCCCACTCGTACGCCGACTTGGTGCGGGACTTTCTTCTCCACCTTTACCATTTTTGAGACCTACCACCACATTCTATTCCACCTATGTGATATGTCCATGGTTCACGCTCATGTATCGTGTGAAGAATAAAAAGTTGATGCATATTGAAAAAGTATGATCCCATTGCCTCACTTGGGCACCGTGGACTTAGACATTTGTATTACTGTGGTTAAGATGCAGCCATGCCTTGCTAATATAATCAGATGAATGGGGATAAACATTCTTTGAGAATCGTATGATTTGAAAGATTGATGATTTTCTTGCTTGTGCTTATAAGTATTGATGTCTACTACGCAACTATATTCTTGTGGACTCGTGTTGGGCCTCCAAGCGCAGAGTTTTGTAGGAGACTAGAAATTTTCCATCAAATGGATGACCTAAGGTTTATCAATCAGTGGGAAGCATAGGATTAAAATTGTCTATCTCAAACAACCCTACTACCAAATAATAAAAACTCTCTTGTGACCCCAACACACCAAATACAATGGTAATTTGTATAGGTGCACTAGTTCAGCGAAGAGATGGTGATACAAGTGTAGTAATGATAGTAGATATTGATTTTTGTAATAGTAATAAATAAAAAACAGCAAGGTAACGAGTAATAGAAGTGAGCACAAACGGCATTGCAAGGCTTGAAAACGAGGCCTAGGGTGTATAATTTTTTCTAGTGCAATCTCTCAACAATACTGATATGATTGGATCACATAACAATCCCTCAACGTGCGATGAAGAATCACTCTAATGTTCCTATCTAGCGAAGAACAAAAGAAGAATTGTTTGTAGGTTATGAAACCACCTCAAAGTTATTCTTTCTGATTGATGTATCCAAGAGTTCGTACTAAAATAACACAAGTTATCCTTTCCAATCGATCTATCTAAGAGTTCGTACTAAAATAACACCAAAACAAATTCAGATTCATAATACTCAAGCCAACACAAAGGACCTCAAAGATTGCCGCAAGATTTCTACCGGAGAAACAAAGACGAGAACGTGCATCAACCCCTATGCATAGATTACCCCGATGTCACCTCGAGAATCCGCTAGTAGAGTGCAAAAACATATATCAAGTGAATCAATATGATACCCCGTTGTCACCACGGATATTCATAGCAAGACATAAACCAAGTGCCCTCAAATCCATAAAAGTATTAAATCTGATAAAACGAAATCTCAAAGGGAAAACTCAATTCATCACAACAAGATAGAGAGGGAGAAACACCATATGATCCAACTGTATTACAAAGCGAGCGATACATCAAGATCGTGCCATCTCAAGAACATGAGAGAGAGAGAGAGAGATTAAACACGTAGCTACTGGTACAAACCCTCGGCCCCGAGGGTGGACTACTCCCTCATCATCATGGTGGCCCTAGGGATGATGAGGATGGCCTCAGGTGATGATATCCCCCTCGAGCAGGGTGCCAGCACGAGCTCCCGATTGGTTTTTTGGGGCTAC
The DNA here is from genome assembly GCF_904849725.1 of Hordeum vulgare subsp. vulgare. Lineage (NCBI taxonomy): Eukaryota > Viridiplantae > Streptophyta > Magnoliopsida > Poales > Poaceae > Hordeum > Hordeum vulgare. Next base: position 147,638,322 of record NC_058521.1, read on the forward strand.
AAAGGCTTGCGGTGTAGGAACTTCTGATCTTCGGTTATTTTTTGGGGTTTCTGTATTTATAGGAATTCTTGACGTCGGTCCCACGTCAAGATGGGGCTCGAGCTGCCCACTAGGTACCAAGGAGCGCCTGGGGGGCTAGCGCGTCCTGGTACCTAATGGGCACCACGGGCCCCCCTCTCGTGGTTCTTTGCTCCAGTATTTCTCTTTTCTTCAAAAAAATCATCAAAAATTTATTCCGAGAACTTTTATTTCCGCATAAAAACAACACCACGGTAGTTCTCCTGAAAACAACATTAGTCCAAGTTAGTTCCATGCAAATCAAACCAAAACCATATAAAATTGTTGTAAACATGGCATGAATACTTCTTAAATATAGATACACTGGAGACATATCAATATGCCCAAGCTTAATTCCTACCCATCCTCGAGTAGGTAAATGATAAAACAAATAATATATGAAGTGTGAATGCTAGCATAGTGCGTAAGTTTGATCAATGATAATTTCAATCACTTTTCCTAGCATCATAACAACAACTCTTTCTTATAAAACTCATCATAACAAAGTAGTAATTGAAAACGGTATTTTTGATGTGGAATGCTACCTATCATATTAATCATATACTCATTTCTTTTGTAGCATGGACATTTGGACTTGAATGAGTCAAAGCAATAATCTATAATTTGACATGAAAACTTTACTACTCAAGCATATCAACAAGCAACAAAGTCGTTCAAAATATCAGTGCTAAAGAACGATAAACCTAATGGGCCATATTAATTGAAGGCCAAACGGTATGGTCATCTCGTCTTCAGCAACAAAAGCACCAAAGACCGGCATGACGTCCAAGTAAGGTAGCCTAGGCCGGCCCATCCGCCGCTGGCTGGAGGTCGATTGTATATAACCCTAGATCCCCTGGTGTCTATATAAACCAGTGGTCCTCATCCATGCAGGGAGGCTGACTCATCTAGGGTTTATCTCATACTATCTCGAGGTAGATCAACTCTATAATCATCATCTACATCAATATAATCAAGCAGGACATAGGGTTTTATCTCCTCAAGAGGGCCCGAACCTGGGTAAATAATGTCCCCCCCTTTTCTCCTAGAATCCATCGATCCAAGGTCCATAGTTCAGGACCCCCGGCATTGGTGCTTTCATTGAGAGTTCTGCTGATTGGATCGCCGAAAGGATTGATGGCACGCTTATTCATCAGCGAGGAGATCTGTAACAAGGATGTTTTGTCCCCGAACAGACTTTCGCATTTGGAAGAATCGTTCGGCATGCCAATCTGGCCGGCCACCTTTGCCACATCGGAAATTCTTTCCCCAGTCCGCAAGTCAGGTTTGGGAGCCAAGAGTTCACCACTGACCCCCGGGGAGACCTTGTGTTTACAAGGCTTTTAGCTCCTTTCAAGGAGCCCGCGGGTCCTAACGCTCTGGCTTCGGAAACCATGGATCTCGCCACTAGGACAACCTTCACCCCTAATCCGTCCTTAGAGCCTGACGTGTTCAACACGCCAGAATTCATCTCAGCCGAGTACACCCTGGAAGCGACCTTGAGCACTTCTTGGGGCATTAGTGACATGGTCTAACCCTGAACTCATGAACAGTATGAACTCCGCCGAAACCCTGGTACTGCAAGAACTACTCGGTCGGATCCAAGCCATGGCCATGAAGAATGATCTAGCTACGATCTACAATCAGATTAGACTCAGACCCGACCACATGGAAATTCATGTTCCGCCCATCACGCATCTCATCAACACTGTCGACTGCTCGATTAAGGGCTCCCTGCAGCAACTACCAGAGTTAAGGACGGTATACATCCCAATCACTGATCATCCGAATTTACCCGATAGTCCAGATTATCTATATCGCCCCGGCAATATTTCGGGGCTAGTGGATGATCCGGTATGCGACCCACACGGGGAGCGTCCACCGAGATTTCAAACCCACAACTCACGGGAACTCAAAATCTTATCTCACCCACCACCCAACTCGAGCGTAAAGCAAAAGAGTTCGGCTTATCGGACCCACGGGAAGTTAAGCAATGGCTAGGGTTGTGAGACACCACTTCTGGGCCAGATTTCTCTTGAACAAGAGGATAGTGGGCAGCGACAAATAGGAGCTTATCAACGCCTTTCGGCATCATTGCCGTGATCAGGGCATCCTCAATGCCCTCTCCCGTCGTCGGATTCAAACCCTTGTCGAGCTGTCAAGCCTTGCGCTCAAATACAGTGCCATCGAAAGCACTTGGTAAATACGACAAATGTGCAATGATCCCAGCCTTACCGAGAAACCAGAAAAATCCGTACGAGACGCACACCCCCACTCACGGGGCCAATTACCTCCGGGCACCCAATGAAGAGAACACGGACAAGGGTCTGAATCAAGTTCCACCCATAGCCTTAGAGCATGCTGGGTCGTCAGGCAAGTCATAAAAAGCGGGGAAGGCATCCTCAAGGCAACCTTGAAGAGGGACGGTCGGGAGCACCATCAGATAACAACACAGAGATCTTAACAATGTACGAAACATTTACCACAAAAATCAGAGAAAGAGAGCCTTTCAGGAGCTCCATCAAACCCACCATGTAGTAGCGGCAAACCCATGGTCGAATGCACCCATTACTTTCGACTAGGGCGACGAGCCGATGACTAGCATAGGTCGGACACCTGTCGCCCTAGTCCTGAACCCCATTGTCAACGGCTTCAGACTCAGCAACGTGTTAATGGATGGGAGCAGCAGGCTCAACCTCATCTATGAGGACACACCTCAAAAAATGCAGTTCGGCCGATCTCGAATAGAGAAAAGCACAACCACCATCCGAGGTATTGTTCACGAGAGAGAGGCCCGCTGCACCGGACGACTAACGCTCGACGTAGTATTCGGTACACCTGAGAACTACTGGTTCGAATAGCTCCTCTTTCATATCATCCCGTTTCACAGTGGTTACAATGCCATGTTGGGACGTGAAGCCTTCACAAGGTTCCAGGCCCTACCACTCTATGGGTACATGTAGCTCAAAAAGTCGGGCCAAACGGCATGATCATGGTGATCAGTGACCCCAACAGAGTCCTATCAGGTGAAAACAAAACGAAATCCCAAGCCCTGGAGGTATTAGCAGATGCCCTCCCCACAAAGGAGCTCACGACACTACACGCCATAGTGGACAATGACCATGTGATCCTCGGCAAGCGGCCCAAGTCCACATCCTTCAAACCTGCGGACGATATCATTAAGTTCCAGGTACACCCAACGAATCCTAGTAACACCGTGTCCATCGGAGTCCAACTGGAGCCCGCAATTGATGAAGCATTATGCGCCTTATTTCACAAAAATTGGGACATATTTAGCTGGACCCCCTGAGATATGCCAGGTACCCCTCGGGGGCTAGCACAACACAGCCTAAACATAATCACAAGCTTCAAGCCTGTCAAACAGGCCCTGCGTCAATTTTCCGAACCAAAGCGTCAAGCTATGGGTGAAGAACTTGCGAAGCTACTGGAAGCCGGTTCATCTGAGATATTAAACATCCCAAGTGGTTAGCCAACCTGGTCATGGTACCAAAGAAGGACAAATCTTGGCGGCTATGTGTCGATTTCAAGGACCTAAACAAGGCTTGCCCTAGGGATACTTTTTCGTTACCTCGAATAGCCAAATTAATGATGCAATAGCCGGACACGGCTACTTGTGTTTCCTCGACGCTTACTCCGGATACCATCAGATCAAAATGAAGGAATCCAATCAGACCGCAACCGCTTTTGGAACACCCTATGGGCCATTCTGCTTCAAAACAATGTCGTTTGGGTTAATAAACGCGGGCGCCACTTACTAGCGCGTGATCCAGACATGCTTGGGAAAACAGATCAGAAAAACTGTGGAGGCATACGTGGACGATGTGGTCATTAAGACGAGACACGTTAGCTAGCTGGTAGACGATCTCAGGGAAACCTTTGCCAACCTACAGGCATACGATATATGGCTTAATTCGGATAAGCGTGCCTTCGGAGTCCCATGAGGCAAACTCCTCGGATTCATCGTGTCCCCAAGAGGAATTGAGTCGAATACAGCCAAAATACGAGCATTGTCACAACTCGTTGTCCCAACAGAGCTACAACACGTCCAAAAGTTGACACGCTGCATGGTGGCCTTAAGCCGGTTTGTCTCTCGCCTCGGTGAGAAGGCTCTCCCACTTTATAGGTTGCTGAAGAAAACTAAGAACTTGAAATGGACTAATGAGGCCACGACAGCTCTGGACGAAATCCAAGCGATACTGGCCGGTAACCCCATCCTAGCACGACCCTACACAGGGGAGCCGATGTTGCTATACATCTCAGCCACCAATCAAGTGGTCAGCGCAGTCCTCGTCATGGAATGAGAAGCTGAGGGTCAAAAATGACGGATACAAAGGCAGGTCTATTACGTATCTGAGGTTCTCACCCCCATGCAAAACCAGATACCCGCACTACAAAAAGATCAATTAGACAGTGTTTATGCCATCGCGCAAATTTAGACACTATTTCCGGGAATGTGCGGTCATTGTGACTTCAGAAGTGCCACTGAGCGATATCATCAACAACAAGGATGCCACGAGGCGAATTGCCAAATGGGCCATCAAGCTCCTGCTGTTTGAGATCACGTACAAGCCATGACGAGCTATCAAATCTCAAGTACTGTCCGACTTCATCGCTGGATGGACTCAGGTCGAGCTCCCCAGGTAGTATAGCACTTACGCTCATAGGACCATGTACTTTGACGAGTCCAAAACTCTCGCCGGTCTCGGGGTTGGAGTGATCCCCAGATCCACTACCGGGGATAATGTTCGGTACGTGCTACAGATCATGTATGCGAACTCAAATAATGTAGCAAAGGACGAGGCGCTACTACACGGTCTTCAGATGGCGGTCTCAATGGGCATATAATGGCTCAGGGTATGAGGAGACTCTAACCTCATCATCTCACAAATCAACGGTGAATTTGATGAAAAAATTCGAAGATGGAAACATATAGAAATGCTGGATATTAGCATGATTCAAGGGGTTGGAGTTCCACCATGTCTCAAGAGACAACCACCAAGCAGCGGATGTTCTCACCCTCTTAGGCGCAAAGCATGACCCCGTCCCAAGCAACATATTCCTAGAAAGGCTTTTTAAGCCATCCATGGTATGGCAGGACGAAGCTGGTAGCACATGAGCCAATGGTGTAGAGCAGATCATACCACCCATAGCCTTGAAAGATGATCAAATAATCGCCGGAACTTCAATTGAAGAAATGCCCTTGGCCCATGATGTCATGCCAGTAATCGCGCCATGGAGTGAACCCTTCCTTGCTTAACTCCTGCGCAAGGAACTCCCCAATGACTAGACCGAGGCACGACACATCACCCGCCGATCAAAGGCTTACAAGGTCCATGAGGGCAAGCTATATAAAAAGAGCACCACAGGATCCTCCAGTGGTGCATATTAGAGGAAGAAGGAAGGCAGCTTCTGGCCGAACTACACGCCGGTATGGGCGGTCACCATGCAGTAGCGAGGGCCCTGGTTAACAAAGCTTTCCGAGTTGGTTTCTTCTAGCTAACGGCCCGATAGGACGCCCATGTGCCCGTTCAGCGTTGTGCGGAGTGTCAACTCTTGATGAATCAAAGCCACATGCCCCCAACAGCTCTTCAGACAATCCTGATCACCTGGCCCTTTGTGTTCTGGGTCTAGATATGGTCGGCCCGATTAAAGGGGGGCCAAGAAAAATAAATACCTCTTGGTCATGGTCGATAAGTTTACCAAATGGATTGAAGAAAAGCCTGTTGACTCCGCCAAGGCTGGGAGACTAATCGACTTCATATCTGGTGTAGTTTACCATTATGGTGTCATGTCTAGCATAATAACAGACAACAGATCCAATTTCACCGCCCATGAGGTAAAAGATTGGTGTGCAAATTTGGGGATCAAGCTCCACTATGCCTCTTTATACCACCCACAGACCGATGGAGAAGTCGAATGAGCCAATGGGATCATTATGAGCGGTATTGAACCTCAGTTGGTCCGCTCTCTTAAAGAGTCCTACTAGAAATGGGTGGAGGATCTCGACTCCGTACTATGGGGTTTGCGTACCACCCCTAATTGTTCCATAGGGTACACACCATTTTTCATGGTGTACGGGGCTGAAGCGGTCCTCCCCTGCGAAATTATCCACAACGCACCTCGGGTGCGTACGTACGAGGAAAAAGAGGCTGAGTTGGATCGGCAAGATGACTTAGACGCATTGGAACGCGAGCATGACATAGCTCGGGCCCGATCTACTTTCTATCAGTGGTAAGCTCGATGCTACCAGAGCAGGGAAGTTCGGGCAAAGGCATACAACATGGGCGAACTCATCCTACACCTCCTAGAGAAGCAAAAGCATAAACTTCACCCAAATTGGGAGGGCCCTTTCATAATTGATGAAGTCCTAACAGGAGGAGCTTATCGCCTATACAACTCAGAGGACAACCACCTCGAGCCGAACCCGTGGAATGCAGCTCGTGTTTGACGTTTTATGGCTATACCGGCGTTGTGACCTTCTTTACGTCATTATCTTTTTTATTTTTGCCAAAATTCCTTGTTTTCTTTTGTAGGGTTTATTACACGTTCCCAGGATCTGTTCGGCTTAACTGAACTGCTCTGAGCATTTATCAGAACATCCATGCTAAACGGAATGATGAAATAGCACCTTCGGGGTTCATCAAGAAGCAGTTCAATGTATTTGTCACACCTACTTGCCTATATATATACACACCTTGACTCAACATCGATTCATGCCGTTATATGTATCAATTGGACTTAAGATCCTTGCAATGTTGGGTGGCCTAGCTCCTATGCTTACCCTCTAAGTTGCTGATATTTTTGTTGGGGGTAAAGGAAGTACCGTTGCGATTGTTGCGATCGGTTTGCCCGGATACGTACCTCAGATGGGTAAAACCAAAAGCTAGCACTTCTTAAGAGATAACTTGGTTGGCTACGAATGAGGTCCATATAATCAGCACTTTTCGCCGCACATAACAGGTGTCCGCACTACATGGAAAAATGCCTACACCGACTACAACTTATGTAGAAGCCCGGAAAAAGGAACCCATCTAGGAACTCTTTTTTCCAAAAGATGTTTCTTACGTCACAATGTAATATAACATAATCCCCCCGTGTACTCTTTGTCTGTTAGAACCACATGGATGGATTACCTGGTTATCATAGGATACAAAGTACGAAACACTGCCCAATTGTTAATAGGGGAGGTAGAAGCAGATAGCCGGTTAAAGACAGAGTTTTCAAAACATGAATGGACGTGCCTTAACGCACAAATATAACATTACATATGATCACATGCTTAGAGGTTGGTGAGGATGATCTATTATAGCATCTAAAGTGCAGTCCTCGTGCGACAGGCGCGCGGCGGGCATCACTTGATCATACACCAGGTGAAGAGGGATTTCTTTCCCATCTGGCCCTGCCAGCCCAACCTGAGCCATGAGCTTGGGATCGAGACACGCAAAGTGGGTCTTCACCTTAGCCAATGCCTCTCGAGATCCTTCTCGGTAGGCCCAAGTCTTCCATTGTTCGTAGCGGCATTGGGCTCCTCTAAACAGTTCGCCAAGCTCGGCCATCCCTTACGGGGGATTTCAGTTTGGCCATAGAGCTCGGACCATACTCTGCATAGCCTTCCGAGCCAACACATGCACAACAGATAGATCCTTCAGAAGGTCCTCCCCAAAAGAATAGGCTTCTACCTCACGACGCCTAGTTAAGAGATCTAATCAAAAAGAGGCACACAGTTTCACGATCAATGCAATGAACCACTGATCCTTTACAAGTCGGAATTTTACTTACAGAATATGCCGCCCTTCAATTTCTGATTCTCTTTGGGGTTCTGTGCCAACTGAGCTTTCAAACTCTCAATTTCCTCAGCTTGTTTTTTATTCTCTTCTTTGATATGGTTATTTTCCTCACGGCATCGCTTTAATACGTGAAGACTAGGTTCAAGATGAGATTCGGCGTACCTCAGAGAATCTCAAGAGGCATCTAAATCCTTTTGCATCTGGCCTATTGGTTCCCCTGCTATAACAAAACTCTTGGTTATTAAGGAAATCAAACTAAAATTTTGCATATCACAAATAATTTACCTTACCATGTGCTTCTCTAGTGAATTTTTTCACATCCTCTAGTTCGGCCTTGCTGGCTTGTAGATCGGCTTGGCTTAGTTAAAATCCTTGGATAATTTTTCATTTTCCTTCTTTAAAGCTTGCAGGTTAGCAGAATGTCATGCCGACCATTAATTTAGCCGTCCCTCCTAAATTAAGGCTCGGGGGCTACTGGGTCTGAACTTTGGTTCGGTTATAAAGACATCAATGACTGACTTGCAGATTGGCAGACATCTGCCTTGCCACTTCTTTAAGACCGGCTCGTGCAGCTCCAACATATGCATCAGCCGAGTTGAGAGCGTCAAACTATGGCTCAGAAAACACAAGATGGCAGAGTGACTCCTTCTGCTGCCGATGATTCATCATGCTTTTGATTTCGGAGTTTGTCACCGACAACCCTAAAATAACCTTTAGGGAGCGGGCCCGTGTTCGGGACTCCTCCGTGAGCTGAAGACCTTGAGTTTTGCTGACTACCCAATAGCTCGACGCCATCCTCAGATGGGGAGGGTTGCGAGCGTCTCCTGAATTTATCATCTATGGGTCATGAACATTTAAGAAGACAGTCACTACTGTAAGGGAAAGGGATTGATCTGTGTACCTCGTGGCCGAAGGGATGACTAACGTATTTTCTGCAACTGCCTCTTTTTCGGGGATTCTGCTTGTGTTTGGCGCGACCCCGGCTGGTAAATCCCGAGAAGCAGTTCGATGCGTGTTTCGAAGACCCTTAGCCACGGTTCCTCATCGGGTAGTTGTCTTCCTCTTACTCCTAGAAGATGGAAGAGACGTGGGGTTGTCGGCTAGAAGGGCCAACCTTTTGCTCGTCAACACTATCCTGATAAAACACGCCGTCCTCAAAGATAATCGAGATCTCCGGGTCCTCGTGAAATCGGGGGTCATTGTCACAGGCAAGTCCTCAGGTTCGGGTGCAGGACAGTTACCGTCTCAATCCAACGCCTCCAAATATGCAGAGGGGAATTAGGGGTTATTGGTCACCAGTAACAAACATAAATATCCAGGATATGAATTTAATCACACTTACCCATTCAATAGGGTTATATGCCGAAAAGCCGTCCTTGAGGGTGAGGCCGGCGAAATATTCTTTTTCCCCCTTGCAAAGATCGGCTAGAACGGCTGCCAAGGCCTCCTGATTGTCCGGTCCCTGTCTTCTAGATCGGGTTGAGTCGCTCGTCCTGCTGTAGTGCCATAAAGGGTGTGTACGTTGTTGAAGCGTTTGGACGCACCGGGTAATCGTTGAGGCCATCACATCAATGATAGTCAGCCCACTTTGAGCAAGTATCCTAACCTTGGAGGATAAGCACTTCACTTTGGAGCTCTACTCTCGGAAGAGCTCTTAGGCCGCCAGCTGAACTGCTTCTTGAATGGGTCCGTGGAGTATTCAGGAAGACATCTCCAAACTGGTTCGAACAAGGGAACATCTTCAATGTAAAACCACTCCGAGGACCACTCATCGGTCTCCTTCTTCGGTGTCCCGACCGGGTATCCTGTGGCGGCTATACGCCATACTTCGGCTCCGCCCACTTCCTGAATTGTCGCTACCCTAGTTCGGGGAACGACGCAGAAATACTTTCTCCATCGATCAAAGTGGGGCTCGCAACCCAGGAATATCTCGCATAAGGCCACAAATACTGAGATGTGAAGGATGGAGCCGGGGGTGAGATTATGGAGCTGCAGCATGTAGAATTCCGACAAACCCCTCAGGAAAGGGTGAACGGGAAGCCCACTGATACCTCTCCATCGTATCTACTTTTCCAAACTCTTTTTCCCTTGTTTTGGACTCTAATTTGCATGATTTGAATGGAACTAACCTGGACTGACGCTGTTTTCACCAGAATTGCCTTGGTGTTATTTTTGTGCAGAAATCAAAGTTCTCCAAACGTCCTCGAAATTTACGGGGAGTAGTTTTGGAAAATATGAAAAATATCGGCGCCAAGTTCCACCTAATGGGGTGGGCCAGTGGGCCACAAGCCCTGGCTCCGCCACCACCCCCTGGTGGCGGTGGGCAGGCTTGTGGGGCCCACACGGCTCTGCCGCCCCAACCTCAGGTCTATAAGTTCACTTTCGTCCCAGAAAAAATAAAAAGAGAAGTTTTCGTTGCGTTTGCGATACGGAGGCGCCGCCACAACCTGTTCTTCATCTGGTGGGCAGATTTGGAGTCCGTCTTGGGCTCCGGAGAGGGGAAATCGTCACCATCGTCATCATCAACCTTCTTCCCTCTCCAATTCCATGAAGCTCTTCATCGTTCGTGAGTAATATATTCGTAGGCTCGCTGGGCGGTGCTGAGTAGGATGAGATCTATCATGTAATCGAGTTAGTTTTGATGGGGATCGATCCCTAGTATCCACTATGTTCTGAGATTGATGTTGCTACTACTTTGCCATGCTTAATGCTTGTCACTAGGGCCCGAGTGCCATGATTTCAGATCTGAAATTATTATGTTATCGCCAATATATGTGTGTTTTAGATCCGATCTTGCAAGTTGTAGTTACCTACTATGTGTTATGATCCGGCAACCCCGGAGTGACAATAACCAGAACCACTCCCGGTAATGACCATAGTTTGAGTAGTTCATGTGTTCACCAAGTGCTAATGCGTTGGTCCGGTTCTTTATTAAAAGGAGAACCTTAATATCCCGTAGTTTCCTTTTGGACCCCGCTGCCACGGGAGGGATGGACAATAGATGTCATGCATGTTCTTTTCCCTAAGCACGTATGACGACACACGGAATGCATGCCTACATCACATTGACGAACGGGATCTAGCCACATATCTCTCCGTGTTATAACTGTTGCATGATGAATATCATCCAAACAAATCACCGACCCATTGCCTACGAGTTTGTCCTACTGCTGCTGTTACTTGTCTTGCTTTGCTGCTGTTACTAATGTTGCTACTGTTGTTACTTGTCTTCCTCTGCTATTGTTACTACTGTTACTACTGTTGTTACTTGTCTGCTCTGCTGCTCTCACTTGTCTTTCTCTGCTCCTACTGTTGCTACTACTGTCGCTTGCTACTGTTGCTACTTGTTATTGCTGTCACTACTGCTGTTCCTTGCCACTGCCGTTACTCGCTACTTTGCTGTTACTACTTTGCTTGCAGATACTAATCTTTCAGGTGTGGTTGAATCTGACAAATACAACTGCTAATACTCGAGAGTATTCTCTCACCTCCTGTTTTGGCGATCAACAAATTTGGGTCGAATACTCTACCCCCGAAAACTGCTATGATCCCATGCGCTTGTGGGCCGTCAACAACATTCTTCTAGTTTCGATTGCCGGAGAGTGCTAGCAGCATTCTTCTGGTGCCGTTGCAAGAGAAGGTCTCCTGTTAGGGAGTCAGCATTTTTCTGGCGCTATTGCCAGGGAAGCACAACTGACATCAAGCATTTTTCTGGCGCCGTTGCCGGGGAGGTATTGCTATATTCTCTAAGTCACTTGGGATTTATATCTGCTGATCACTATGAAGAATCTAAAGGATCCGAAGACCAAAGTCTTGCCCTCAACTACGAGGGGAGGTAAGGAATTGACATCTAGCTGTGCACTTGATTCACCTTCAGTTATGAGTAACTTTGCGACATCACCTCCTGCTAGAAATCTTGATATGTCGCATGTGCTTGATGATGCTTATGATACTACTGCTAGAGATGCTATGCTTGATACTGCTAGAGATGCTATGCTTGATACTACTTTGCCTGATGATGCTAGAGATGCTATTTTGCCTGTTGATGCTATGCTTGATACTGCTAGAGATACTACTCTGCCTGATGTTCCACTAGGAGTGTTCCTTGATGCTCATATTGCTAGAGTTACTGCCAATGCTCGTGATGCTTCTGATACTGCCGATACTATTGAGATAGAACCTGCTTTTGCTCCTGCTACATCTAGCTCTCCTATATATGAATTGCCTGATATACCTGAGGGTTACATTATGGAGGGCGAGATAGCTGACGATTTTCTTGCATGTAAGGATGCCTATGACGCTGAGAAATTACTTCTCAAGTGGAAGGAAAAATCTCGGGAAGCTAAGATGAAATACGACCTGAAGTTTGCCACTTCACCTATCTTTATCACCGATAAGGATTATGAATTCTCTGTCGATACTGCGATAATCTCTCTAGTCGAGTCTGATCCTTTTCATGGTTATGAGTCTGATACGGTCATAGCCCATCTTGCCAAACTACATGATATAGCCACCCTTTTCACTAATGAGGAGAAGATCCGCCACTACTATATCCTTAAGTTGTTTCTTTCTCTCTAAAGGGTGATACTAAAGCCTGGTTCACCTCTCTTGCTCCTGGATGTGTGAGTAGTCTCCAAGTGATGGTCTATTACTTCTGTGAGAAATATTTCCCTGCCCATAAGAAGCAAGCTGCCTTGTAGGAAATATACAACTTTGCTCAACTCCAAGAAGAGAGTCTTCCACAAGCTTGGGGGAGGCTCGACCAGCTACAGAATGCTTTGCCTGATCACCCTCTTGAGAAGAATGAGATACTTGATATCCTCTATAACGGACTTACGATGCCTCTAGAGACCACCTAGATAGTTATGCCGGTTGTGTTTTTAGGGAACAAACTGTAGAACAAGCTGAGACTCTACTGAATAACATCTTGATCAACGATAATGCTTGGACTATTCCCGAACCAACTCCTAAGACAACTCCGAAGAAAAGAGGTATTCTATTCCTCAGTCCCGAAGATATGCAAGAAGCCAAGAAATCTATGCACGAGAAAGGCATTAGATCTGAAGATGTCAAAAATCTACCACCTATCGAAGAGATCCATGGTCTCGATAACCCGATACATGTAGTAGAAGTGAATTCTCTGCGTAGGTTTGATGAGAGTGATATTCCTTTTGACAAACCTTCTAGCCTATGCTTTGTTGAATTTGACAACTTTGTTGCCAAACAACGGAGTTTGAATAATTATGTTAGCAGACATTTGGAACAAAGTACTCGTATGCTTAGCCATTTAAGTGCTTGTGTAGACTGAAATATCAATGATCTGAAGCCTCTGAGTAAACATGCCTCTATGATTACTACTCAGGCAGAACAAGTACTTAAAGCTCAGAATGACTTGCTCAATGAATTAAATGACAACTCTGTGAGAGTCATTACTAGAGGAGGCAAAATGACTCAGGAACCTTTGTATCCTGAGGGTCATCCTAAGAGAATTGATCAAGATTCTCAAGGAATCAATGCTTATACCCCAGTCATCCTAAGGAGAAGAAGAAGGATGCTAGAAACCTACATGCCAGTTCACCAAATACTGTCACACCTGAAGAAACTAATGATATTTATGCGTCTAATGCAGAAATACAATCTGATGATGAACATGAACCTGGTAACAATATGGACAGTGATGTTCATAATAATGCTCAACCTAGCAATGATGAGGATGTGGAGATTGAACCTTCGGTTAATCCTGATAACCGACAACCTAAGAAATACGATAAGAATGACTTCACTGCTAGGAAGCATGGTAAAGAAAGGGAGCCATGGGTTGAGAGACCTATGCCCTTCCCTCCTAAGCCATCCAAGAAAAAGGATTATGAGGATTTTGAGCGCTTCGTTCAGATGATAAGACCCGTCTTTCTGCAGATGCGATTAACTGATATGCTCAAGATGTCTCCGTAAGCCAAGTACATGAAAGACATTGTGACTAATAACCGGAAGATACCAGATCTTGAGATCTCCACCATGCTTGCCAATTACACTTTCAAAGGTGGAACTCCTAAGAAACTTGGTGATCCCGGAGTGCCCACTATACCTTGCTCTATTAAAGGAAACTATGTAAGAACTGCCTTATGTGACCTTGGAGCCGGTGTTAGTGTTATGCCGCTCTCTCTTTATCGTAGACTTGAATTGGATAAGTTGACACCCATTGAAATTTATCTGGAAATGGCCGACAAATCAACTAATTTCCCTATCGGCATTTGCGAGGATGTGCATGTTGTGGTTTCTAACACCACTATCTTAACAGACTTTGTTATCTTGGATATTCCCGAGGACGATACCATGGCTGTCATCCTCGAAGGACCCTTTTTAAACACTGCAGGGGATGTTATAGATTGCAACAAAGGCAATGTCACTTTCCATGTCAACTGTAATGAGCACACCGTGCACTTTCCGAAGAAACAATATCAAGTACATTGCATCAATGCTATCGAAAAGACTTCATCGATTCTCATTTGGAGCTTTGAATGCCCTATTCCTCGTGTCAAGATGAAGTATGATTTTCTTGTTGGGGAGATACATATCCCCATTGAGGTGACTTAGTAGTTATTAGAAAATTCTTCGTTCTCTTTTGCGATTCGAGAAGGTTTTGTCATGAGGACTTGATCAATCCCATTGATGGATTTCTTTCGATGACCATGAAACGGATGAATCAAAGAGTCACATACCTCTGTTTTGAGCTTTCATTTTATTTTGCTTAGAAGAAAAATGATAGAATTAGTTTAGCTTTTCCTGTTTTCTGTTTTAGCGTCCCGGAGAAAAATACCTCGAAAATAAAAGTTCTCCGATGGTCCTGAAAATTTAGTATGATTTTTCCTGGAATTTTTGAAAATTACTGGGCGTGAGAGCTGGCCTGGGGGCCAGACCAGTGGGCCACAAGCCCTGCCACCGCCACCTACCCCCTGGTGGCAGAGTGCAAGCTTGTGGGGCCTACAAGCACCCCCTCCACTCATTCCAGTTCCCAGCCTCTTCTTCCACCTCCACAAAAAATTGTTTCGCAGCTCAAACCCGTGTTCTTGCTCATTTGGCTGTGATTTTCGATCTCCTTGCTGAAAGCACCATTCTCCGAACCGTTTTGGGGAAATTACACCTTGGTAAGTGACTCCTCCATTGGTCCAATTAAGTTTTGCTCTAGTGCTTTATCCTTCGCGAAATCTTGCTACCTTGGTGACCCTATTCTTGAGCTAGAAATGTTGATTTTAGCTGGTCCAAAGTAGTTTTAGCGCGTGATACGGTCTCTAGGCACTAGTAGGAGTAGTTGCTACAAGGTGTGGTGGGTATTTATTCACTTTTCTCATGAACATCAAAAATTTCAGCAAAAGGAAATTATGTTGAGGAGGAAGTTTCATGGTGGTTCCTCAAGTAAGAAGGGTCCTCGTCTCTCTTTTCGGGAGCCCGAACCTTTTCAACTATGGGACGCACCGGTACAACCATGTGAATGGCCTTCCAATGAGTTCATGATCGAAGCAGGTTTCAAGGATGAGTTTGATACACATGTCTGGAATGCCGGGTTAGAAGAATTCCTCTCAGATAAATGTGAACAATATGCTATGCTCACTGCCTCTTTCGTGCGTAGATTTAAATTTTCAGTTGGCCGTGACTCATGCATACTGTTTGATCTATACGATAAATCCTATACCGTGGATTTGGAGGATTTCAATAGGATTTGCAAGATACCCGATGGGGCTAGTATTAATGAGCCTTCTAAGTCTTCGGTCAGAGACTTTGTCTCCAGTATAACTGTTGGAGAAACCAGAGATATCACGCAAGCTACCATAGGAAGCATCCATTTCCCTGCCGGTCACTACCTTGCCCTCTTCATAGGTAGGTGCATTAACGGCAAGGATGCACATTGTCACCTATGCGCTTCCGACCTTAGTATCCTTAAGAGCACAGTAACAGGTGACAGGAGCTTCAATATGGGAGCTATAATAGCAAGGAGGCTGAATAAAAATGCCAGTGAGGGGGATTTCTTTTGTGGAGTTTATGCTACCCGCTTAGCAAATTTTCTTGGAGTATCCATCCGTCTAGAAGACCCTCCTTTCCGTACAGCCTACCTTGATCGTGTCACTCTAACACGCTACCAGTTCCTTGAGAGAAATCATGGATCCCTCCTATACCGCTTGATATTTAACCGGCAGCGTGTTTTCCATATTACCCTTCCTGCTCCTGCTTTCTTTGACTTTCAGGTAAAATGAAGATACTACATAACCATAGGAGAGGCAGAGGAGTATGAGAGGGAGGTGACTACTGCTCGACTTCGTGAGGTAGCTATTCAGGCAGTGGCTGCAGCACTCCCGTATAACACCCATTATGACTTTGGGTTTTGCGAGGATCATCCATGGGAGTAGACCAAGCTAGGCCAAAAGCCTAAGCTTGGGGGAGTACGTTTCCTCACCGACTTTACATTCATGCTTACGCTTTCACTTTGTTAGCCGGTGTTTACACTTTGCCACTGTATTATCCATGCTAGTTCATTTTTGTTTTCTTGTTTTCTTGTTTTGTGTCCTTTAGAGAAAACCCAAAAAGATTTTCTTTCTTCTTTTGCTTGTTGGGAGCTTTCCCGTGTAAAAAAGTTTTCTTTTTCTTTGGGTCAAGGTAGAAGATATTGGTTACAATGTTTAGTGGTTCTTGCATGCTTACCTTTTTAGCTTTCAAAGAGCCATATTACTTTGTATTCTCCTTTGTGTTTGCTTGTAGATTCAGCTTAGTCCTATGCGCTTATTATTGTTCACATCGTTCGATCGTGCAAATGAAAGGCAACAATGATGATATATGATGAAGTGACTAATACTGAAAAGCTGGTATGAACTCTATTTATTTTGTTTTTGTAAATCTGACTAGCTTGTCGACCCAGACTTAGCTTTGTTGTGAGAGAAGCATGTTTGCAATGACAACTTAGAGATCATAGTTTATGATGCCATGCTTATTTAGCTGAGAGCTTATAATGGGTTGTCTTGAATGCCAACATGGATTTTGAGATGACTATGATGTAGTATGATAGGATGGTATTCTCCTTTGAATGTTTCAAGTGGTTGACTTGGCGCATGTTCATGCATGTAGTTGAAACAAAATCAACATAGCCTCTAAGATGTTCGTATTCATGGTTATTTATATCCTGTTCATGCTTGCATTCAATGTTAGTCAAACTCATTGCATCTTGATGACTGTTGTCGCTCTCTAGTTGGTCGCTTCCCAGTCTATTGCTAGCCTTCACTTGTACTAAGCAGAATACTGCTTGTGCATCCACTTCTATAAACCCAAAAAAATTTCCACGAGAGTCCACCATACCTACCTATTTGCGGTATCTACCTGCCGTTCTATGTAAATTTGCATGTGCCATTCTCTAAACCTTCAAGAAATAATATGTTTTGCATGCCCGAACCGCTCATGTGATGACAGGGGGCTATTGGTATCTTCCATTCTAGGAGTGTTATCCTCGACATGTATTTATTCACTGTCATTCACGAGAAAGGGGCCGGTAATTGGAATGCACAGTTCCACGCTTAAATCGAAAACATAACTGTAAAACAAGACCCCCCTGGATTGATGTTAGTATGGACGGTACCCGAGGATTCAGCTAGCCATGGAGTGTGATTGATTGGTGGTGGGGGAGTTAAAACTTTACTTTTCTGTTTGGTAACCGCCTATAGCATGAGTAGCATGGAAGATATTGAGAACTCTTGGTCAATGCGTGGACAATGAAAGCATGCCACCCAAAATTATTATCTCTGTTTTCAAAGCTTGAGCTCTGGCACCTCTACAAATCAATGCTTCCCTCTGCGAAGGGCCTGTCTATTTATTTTCCTGTTGAGTCATCCTCCTCTTATATAAGCACCAATTAGAGAGCACCTCTGTCATTTTTATGCTTTGCTTTTGATTGATATTGAGTATGAGTATGACTGGATCTTCGTTGCTATGAATTACAATGTTTAGTCAGCCCTTGATCTTTGAAAGTGCTCTGCATTTATGTTTTGCGGTCTCAGAAAGAGCTAGCGAGATACCACCTATTCATATTGCTTCATGCTTGTGTTGATTGAAGTTTTGGTATTTGAAACTCATTATTATTTGCTCGTTAGCTCATTATGCTATTGATATTAGTTTACCGTGAGACCTTTGTGTCATTTGCTTATGTGGTTAACTTGTGATCTTTCTGAAATTCTGGTTATGAGTTAGACATAGTGGCAACAACAAGATCAAACAGAGTTTGCTAAAGTTTTTCTTTCTCTCTTAGTTTGTCAACTCAGTTGCTTGAGGACAAGCAAGGTTTTAAGCTTGGGGGAGTTGATACGTCTCCATCGTATCTACTTTTCCAAACTCTTTTGCCCTTGTTTTGGACTCTAATATGCATTATTTGAATGGAAATAACCTGGACTGACGTTGTTTTCAGCAGAATTGCCTTGGTGTTATTTTTGTGCAGAAATCGAAGTTCTCCAAACATCCTGAAAATTTACGGGGAGCAGTTTTGGAAAATATGAAAAAAATCTGCGCCAAGTTCCACCTGAGGGGGTGGGCCAGTGGGCCACAAGCCCTGGCTCCACCACCACCCCTGGTGGCGGTGGGCATGCTTTGGGGCCCACACGGCTCTGCCGCCCCCAACCTCAGGTCTATAAGTTCACTTTCGTCCCAGAAAAAATAAAAAGAGAAGTTTTCGTTGCGTTTGCGATACGGAGACGCCGCCACAACCTGTTCTTCATCTGGAGGGCAGGTATGGAGTCCGTCTTGGGCTCCGGAGAGGGGAAATCATCTCCATCATCATCATCAACCTTCTTCCCTCTCCGATTCCATGAAGCTCTTCGTCGTTCGTGAGTAATCTATTCATAGGCTCGCTAGGCTGTGATGAGTAGGATGAGATCTATCATGTAATCGAGTTAGTTTTGATGGGGATTGATCCCTAGTATCCACTATCTTCTGAGATTGATGTTGCTACTACTTTTCCATGCTTAATGCTTGTCACTAGGGCCTGAGTGCCATGATTTCAGATCTGAAGTTATTATGTTGTCACCAATATATGTGTGTTTTAGATCCGATCTTGCAAGTTGTAGTTACCTACTATGTGTTATGATCCGGCAAACCCGGAGTGGCAATAACCGGAACCACTCCCGGTGATGACCATAGTTTGAGGAGTTCATGTGTTCACCAAGTGCTAATGCATTGGTCCGGTTCTTTATTAAAAGGAGAACCTTAATATCCCGTAGTTTCCTTTTGGACCCCGCTGCCACGGGAGGGATGGACAATAGATGTCATGCAAGTTCTTTTCCCTAAGCACGTATGACGACACACAGAATGCATGCCTACATCACATTGACGAACAGGAGCTAGCCACATATCTCTTCGTGTTATAACTGTTGCATGATGAATATCATCCAAACAAATCACCAACCCATTGCCTACGAGTTTGTCCTACTACTGCTGTTACTTGTCTTGCTCTGCTGCTGTTACTACTGTTGCTACTTCTGTTACTTGTCTTGCTCTGATGTTGTTACTATTGTTGCTACTGCTGTTACTTGTCTTGCTCTGCTGCTGTTACTTGTCTTGCTCTACTGCTACTGTTGCTACCACTGTCTCTTGCTACTGTTGCTACTTGCTACTGCTATCACTACTGCCGTTCCTTGCCACTGCCGTTACTCGCTACTTTGATGTTACTACTTTGCTTGTAGATACTAATCTTTCAGGTGTGGTTGAATCTGACAAATTCAACTGCTAATACTCGAGAGTATTCTGTCACCTCCTGTTTTGTCGATCAACAAATTTGGGTCGAATACTCTACCCTCGAAAACTGCTACGATCCCATGCGCTTGTGGGCCGTCAACAACATTCTTCTAGTTTCGATTGCCGGAGAGTGCTAGCAGCATTCTTCTAGTGCTGTTGCAAGGGAAGGTCTGTTGTTACGGAGTCAACATTTTTCTAGCGCTATTGCCAAGGAAGCACAGCTGACATCACCCACCCCTAGCAGCATGAAAGTTATGAAGCAAACCCTTTCCCCTTTGAGGGGAAGGGAAATTTTCTGCGAAGGCTTCGCCATTGGCAGAGTTCAGTCCGACGCGAGTGGGCATGAGGTCTGACAGGGGAAGATATCCTTGAGTTTCGAGTTCGCACAAGCGGAGAAGGGAAATGGAGCAACTCGCTCAGTCCCATGGAAGGGGGCGTCAGGAGGAACGTGCCATGGCTCCGAAGTCCTGTAACCCTAGGGTTTGTTGGTGGCACTAGGAGGGAAATGGAGCCTCGAAACGGATTTTGATTTGCTTATGAAGGGTGTTACCTCCTTTGGTTATAAGGAGCGGTTCCATCAGGAATAACTAAAAGTGCTTGCCTTTATCAAAGCATGCGAAAATCGATAATTGTTATTAACCTTTGTGCAGAGTTAAAGCCTATGGGCCCCGTAATCCTTCGGTAATCATAAGTCACGCGAGGACTAAATCATCATTCTAGGAATCGGAGGGAACACGGGAACTCGCCTCACAAGCTGAGCACTCCGGGCACGAGCATCCGAAGACCGTGTACATCCGTGTTGAAGGCCAGTTCGGGGGCTATTAAGGGAGTCCGGGATTAAGGGGTCCTCACGTAGTTGGCTCGTTTCGTAGAAGGCCGACCTAATGGGCCGTATTAGTTGAAGGCCAGACTGTGTGGTCATCTCGTATTCAAGGAGGAAAGTACCAAAGGCCATCGTGACGTCCATGTAAGGTAGGCTAGGTCGGCCCATCTAAGAGATTCCGGGATTAAGGGGTCCTCGGGTAGTCCGCTTACTATGAAGAGGTCGGCCTAATGGGTCGTACTACTTGGAGGCCGACTTGTGTTGTCATCTCGTGCTCAAGGAGGAAAGCACCAAAGACCGGCGTGACGTCCAAGTAATATAGATTTGGTCAGTTGTATTTAACCCTAGGTCCCTAAGTGATTATATAAATTGGGGGTCCTCATCCATGTACACAGGTTGATTCACCTAGGGTTTAGTATACATGGTATCAAGGTAGACTATGTAGTTATCATCCACATCTATACAATCAAGCAGGACGTAGGTTTTTACCTCCTCAAGAGGGCCCGAACCTGGGTAAACACTGCCTCCCCCTCTTTCTTGCAACCCATCGATCTAAGGTCCACAGTTCAGGACTCCCCTACCCGAGATCTACCGATTTTGACACCGACAATTGTGCTTTCATTTAGAGTTCCACTAATTGGAACGCCAGAAGGATCGATGGCATGCCTAATCATCAGCGAGGAGATCATCAACAGGGATGTCTTTGTCCCCGGACAAATCTTCGCTTTTGGAAGCATCGTTCTACATGCCAATCTGGTCAGCCATCTCGGCCTGGTCGAGAACTTCACCTTCGGTCAGTGTTGGGGATATTACCTGTTAATGACCCGCCCTAGTTGGGTCGGGTTACCAATCAAGCGATTCATCCACACCGTTATTTGGGCCTTGTCCTGGCTGGATCAGGGTCGTATGACGGTTAATGATTTTTGGAAGGTCTCCAAGCTTTGGAAGACGGCGACTTAGAGACCACAGGGGTCACGATTTGTAGAAAGGAAATCACCTTTGTAAACCCTAGGGGTTCGACCTGTATATAAAGGCGAGTCTCAGGGGAGGAGAGGGTAGGTTAGAAATCATCGAGTGCTAGGTCCGGCGAGTTACGCCCTCCTTGTAATCGAAACCACATCAATACAAACCAAAGCAGGACGTAGGCCTTTACCACCTCACGAGGGGCCGAACCTGGGTAAATCACCGCTTTTCTCCTGCTTAACCCCTTTGAGTCGCCACCAAGGTGCGATGGCTCCAGTACTAAGTACTTTCACGAGGACATCTGCCGTGACAAAACCACGACAGTTGGCGCCCACCGTGGGGCCTACGCACGGTGGAGTTGAGTTCTCAAAGGGAGCCCTACCAGGGTTTGGGAGTTACGCGACGGGGCTCATGACTCGGAGCCGCCGCGGGATAACCTACATCGACAACCAGCAATGGGGACCTGAAGCGGATTCTATTGAATCTGGTTACAGGGTCCCCTTCGGCAAGATCAACATCTTCATCGGCATGATTGGATCATCCGCGCCTGAGCCGGACATCTCCGCCGACATCGTCGAGCCGGCCAGGTACGTCCGCCCAGTAATAACGCCAACTCTGACTCGCCCGGTCTTTGTGGGGTTCACGCAGGGACCGGAGGAGCCAGAGCACTCGGCGACTCAGGAAACTACACCGGTCAACTCTGATGATGAATCATCCATGGGCGACTCAGATTCAATTCGGTCTCTGCATGGGGATTGTCTTGGGGGCTTGTCGCTGGCCATGGACCCCGGGGTCCTTGACCGAACTCGCCGCCAGATCGCCATCTACATGGCAGGAGCGACTCAGCCCACACAAAACCCCACTGGAGGCGATGGAACCAGCGAGACGTCCAGGAGCCCGCCGCAGTCCTGGTGGATTTAGCGGCGGAGATCACAAGGCTAATGGCGACTCCCCTCACACCAGAAAACCAGGAGGAGATAAACATGGAACTGGCGAAATTCAGACAGGGAGTGGCAAAGGCTCATCGGGACGACGAGATAGAGTCCGCTAGGATCGAGACTCGGCAAGCTCAAATTACGGCCGAAAGGATGCGTTTAAACACTGACCACTGGCGGCTCGAGAGACAGCAGCGCGCGTCCGATGCCGTCCATCAGCGGAGACACCGGGGTCACCTGCCCCATGATCTCAACCCGACCCGCCTGTTCGACACTCCACGAACCACTGGGGCGGGAGGCGTCCCGGGGGGAGGACCTGGCCGCCCGCCTAACCCTCCGGCTCAGCCAGTTGAGGATCACATTCCCCGATCCCGAACGCGTCAAGGCCACTTTTCCAACCCGGTGGATAACATGCTTGCCGCAACTCGCCATCTGGAGTCTCTTCCGATTCGCAGCAACACCCCTGCCGAAATAGAAGCAAGGAACGCCATCGAGATGTTGAAGACGGCGGTGGTTCAAAACGCCCAGTTCTCACATAGCCTCGAGAGGTTGCACTCCACCCCCCAAGCAAGTTACACCAGGAGTCGGCCAGAGGACCAGCCTGCCGTAAACAGCGGGCCGCGACACGTCCCACAGGACAACCCGCCTGAACCGAACCCACCGGGCCGAGATCTCCGAAACGTCCAAAACACCCCGGCCCCCCTCGTTGGGGGCGGAGGGCGAGTAGGAGTACCATGCTTGGCCCTCGCCCTTCGTAACGAAAGGATGCCCAAAGACTTTAAGGGGCCAAGAAAGGTGCCTAATTACACCCCGGACCTTGAGCCGGCATCATGGATCGAGAGTTATGAGATCGCCATCGACATGCTCGATGTGAACGAGGCGGTTTGCGCCAGATACTTCACAATGATGCTCGACGGGTCAGCACGTACTTGGTTGAAAAACTTACCTCCCAACTCCATCCAGACTTGGGCCGAGTTAAGAGAGCGTTTCCTCAAAAACTTCCGAGGAACTTGCAAACGCCCGATGACGATCATCGATCTACAGGATTGTGTTCAGCGCCCGGATGAGTCGGCTCACCATTGGTCACGGCGGGTCGCAGAAATTATCCATTCGTCAGATGGTATTACGGCGGCTCAGGCTGTGCTGATCCTCGAGCAAAATTGCCATTATGAACCCTTGGTGCAAAAATTGGGCCGACTCAAACGAAAGGTCCAAGACATGGGAGAACTGATGGACACCCTCACTAGGTACGCGGAGGCTGATGACACCAAAGATCCTAGTGAAGATGGCAAGGCCAATTCGCCCAAGAAGGGCGAGTCATCCAAGAATCATACCCGGTTCCAGGGACGTAACCGCCACAATCAATGGACTAACGACAAGCGAAGACCGCAAGAAGAGTTCTCGGACTTGGTCGCCAATACCAACGCCAACAACGGCAAGAAGAAAAACAGGGGGTTTAGCGGGAAGAGGCCGCATAACTACGAACAACTACTCAAATGCCCTTGCCCGCACCATACCATGGCAGACGGTCCGGCGACTCATGCTTGGGAAAACTGCTTCGTGATGCGAGAGTTTCGGGCGGAGGCGATCAAGAAGAGTCAAAACGATGACCCGGACCAGCGCCAGGAGCAGTTCGCCGCACCCAACCAAAGACAGAACCCTTTCGGTGGTTTTCCCGAACAGGGGGCTGAGGGAGGCCCACAGCCAGGTGGCCGCCAATACCCGGTGCACCACCAACGGCGGTATAACCCGCCAGGAGCCTTTCAGCAGCCACCCCCACAGGGGGCTCCGCAGGGTCAGGACGATAATGGGGGCTTCCGCAGCAACCCCAGTCAGTTAAGTAATGGGCAGTATCATGTTTTCACCACTAATACTTGCAGGCGTGATAAGAAGGTGAGTCACCGGGCGTACACTGTGTCTGAACTGGCGCTTCCCAGATACCTCCATTGGTCTGAGCAAACCATAGCATGGAGCACGGAGGATCACCCGCCGAGAGTTGATAACCCCGGCGATTTGGCGTTGGTCGTGGCTCCGCAAGTTGGGGGTTACACCCTATCAAAAGTGCTAATGTATGGTGGCAGCAGCATCAATATCCTATACTTTGACACTTTCCAAAGGATGAACTTACTGGAAAAAGACCTGATGCCTTCAACTACGGTTTTCCACGGAATCGTCCCAGGCAAGTCGGCCTATCCCATAGGCCGAGTCAGGCTCATAGTGGCGTTTGGAACTGCGCAGAATTATAGGTCGGAGTCACTGATCTTCGAGGTGGTCATATTGAAAAGCCCCTACCATGCGCTGTTTGGGCGGCCAGCTTACGCTCGCTTCATGGCTCGCCCATGCTATGTCAACCTCAAGCTCAAAATGCCTGGTCCCAAAGGACCCATCACGGTTGATGGAGATAGAAGGATTGCAAAGGAATGTGAAGAAGGGGACGCGGCTTATGCGGAAGTCGCCTGTGCTGTGGAAGAGCTCGAACACCATCGGGCGAATGTTGACCCGGCGGATATGTCACCCCTGAAGAAACCGACTACAGATTCTGAGTTGCCCCTCAAGTTCAAAGCAACGGATGACACTAAGACGATCGACTTCGTGCCTGGCGATTCATCCAAGCAGTTCACCATTGGGACGGGTCTGGACCCCAAATAGGAAAGTGCGCTCATCGAATTCATTCGTGAGAGTCGGGACATCTTTGCATGGAAACCTGCTAACATGTCTGGTGTGCCGAGAGAATTCACTGAGCACCATCTTAATGTTGACCCAAAGTGCAAACCCATCCAGCAGTACCTTCGCAGATTTAACGAGGAGCGATGCAAGGCGATTGGGGATGAAGTTGCCCGCCTTTTAGCCGCCGGGTTCGTCGTGGAAGTTTTTCACCCCAAATGGCTGGCTAACCCGGTTTTGGTACTCAAGAAGAATGGTACTTTTCGTATGTGTATTGACTACACAGACCTCAACAGAGCTTGTCCAAAAGATCCCTTCGCTCTTCCCCGCATCGACCAAATCATTGACTCGGTGGTGGGATGCGAACGATTGTGCTTTCTGGACGCCTATTCAGGATATCATCAAATCAAGATCGCCGTGGAGGATCAAGAGAAAACAACCTTTATTACCCCCTTCGGGGCCTTTTGTTATGTGTCCATGCCCTTTGGACTCAAGACTGCGGGGCCGATTTATCAACGCTGCATCCAGAATTGCCTCCGTAACCAAATTGGTCGCAACGTCCATGCCTATGTCGACGATATTGTGATCAAGACCCGCCAGGGGGAGACGCTACTGGAGGATCTCAAGGAAACGTTCGATAATCTACGGATTTATCACATGAAGCTAAATCCCACCAAGTGTGTTTTTGGTGTGCCTGCAGGGAAATTGCTGGGTTTCCTGGTATCGGAGCGCGGCATTGAAGCTAACCCGGACAAGATTGAAGCGGTTACATCCCTTGGAAAGCCGGCGAACGTTAATCAAGTTCAACGACTGGCAGGTCGCATTGCAGCCCTAAGTCGTTTTGTGAGTCGCCTGGGGGAGAAGGCGATCCCTCTTTATCATTTATTAAGGAAATCTGATCGGTTTGTTTGGACAAATGAGGCGGACGAGGCGCTCGATGCCCTGAAACACCAATTGGTTAACCCGCCGGTCCTGGCCGCCCCAACTGAAAAGGAGCCCATGCTTCTGTATATCACGGAATATTCCAAAGCACTAAGTGTGGCAGTGGTCGTTGAGAGAAAGGAGGAAGGGAAGGAATACCCAGTGCAACGCCCGGTATATTTTGTCAGCGAGGTGCTAACTCTTTCCAAACAGCGGTACCGACATTGGCAGAAGTTGGTATATGGGGTGTTTATGGCGAGTCGAAAACTTAAGCATTATTTCCAAGAACACCCTATCACAATGGTTAGCTCTGGCCCCCTTGGGGACATCATCCAGAATCGAGAGGCAACAGGGCGAATCGCCAAGTGGGCAATAGAACTTGGGCCCCATCACATACAGTATACTCCCGCACAGCCATCAAGTCCCAGGCCTTAGTTGATTTCGTCAACGACTGGACGGAGTTACAGGCTCCGGAAGACCGGCCTGATCTCAGTTACGGGACTATTTATTTTGATGGGTCTAGGCAGCTGGAAGGCTCGGAGGCTGGTGTGGTGTTGGTATCCCCTCAAGGAGATAAGTTCTGTTTCGTTCTCCGACTCATGTTTCCGTGCACTAACAATGCGGCGGAATACGAAGCTCTGCTTCACGGCTTGCGACTCGCCAAGGAGATGAATCTAACACGAGTCAGATGCTTTGGCAACTCTGATTTGGTGGCACAACAAGTTTCAGGTACCTGGGATTCTCGGGACCCCATGATGGCGGCTTACAGGCGAGCTGTGTCTGATGTGGCGGGTCATTTTCACGGTTATCAGGTGGACCATATTGATCGACGCCTCAACGAGGCGGCTGACGCCCTCTCACGACTTGGCTCCCAAAGAAAGCCGGTCCCTCCTAATGTTTTTCTAGATACCTTATATAAACCATCTGTGATTCTACCATCAGAGGAGGAATTGGCAATACCGGATCCTGAGTCCCAGCTCGTGGCGGCTCTCCATGTCAGTCCGGATTGGGTTCTTCCTTATCTGGCTTATCTCGCTCGAGGCGAGTTGCCAGCAGACGAAGTTCTGGCTCGCCAAATCGTTCGACGCAGCAAATCCATGGTCATCATAAATGGCGAGTTATATAAGCGGAGCGCCTCTGGAGTTTTTGAGCGATACGTTTCCTCCGAAGAAGGATGCATAATCTTAAATGAAATTCATTCCGGAGATTGTGGGCATCATGCCGGGTCACGCTCTTTGGTATCAAAGGCTTTCCGTCATGGTTTCTTTTGGCCGACGGCTCATGCAGACGCGGAAGATATAGTTCGTCGGTGCGAAGGATGCCAACGTTATGGGTGGCAGGCTCATGTGCCGGCTCAAGAATTAAGAATGATCCCCATCACTTGGCCTTTTGCAGTCTGGGGGCTGGACATGGTCGGCCCCTTTAAAATGTCCTCTAACAAGAAGACCCATTTGCTGGTGGCGGTTGATAAGTTCACCAAGTGGGTTGAGGCAGAACCTATTGGAGCTTGCGACGCGGAGACAGCGGTCAAATTCTTGAAAAAGTTAATTTTCCGGTTTGGATACCCGCACAGTATCATTACTGATAATGGTACTAACTTGTCCCAAGGGGCGATGCAGGATTTTTGTCGTCGACAACATATCCGACTTGATGTTTCTACGGTGGCTCACCCGCAATCTAACGGGCAGGCAGAACGGGCGAATCAGGAGGTTTTGCAAGGGATTAAGCCCCGACTCATGGTTCCCCTGGAAAAAACCCCACGGTGTTGGGTTGAAGAGGTGCCTTCAGTATTGTGGAGTATCCGGACCACCCCGAACCGGTCCACGGGTTTCACCCCTTTCTTCCTGGTCTACGGAGCAGAGGCTGTTCTTCCTACTGATATAAGGCGTGATTCCCTTAGTGTCGCCGCATATGTGGAACAAGACAATGAGTTGGCACATCAAGACTCTTTGGACGCCTTAGAAGAGGCACGTCACCTGGCTGCGGCTCGTTCAGCTATCTACCAGCAGGATCTACGACGTTATCACAACCGCCGGGTTACAAGTCGGACCTTTCAGGAAGGGGACTTGGTTCTTCGGTTGATACAAGATCGTGGAGGCATGCATAAGTTGTCACCACCTTGGGAAGGGTCGTTCGTCGTCAGTAAAAATCTCCGCAATGGCTCTTATTATTTGATGGACCTCCGGCCTAACCGGCCAAACACAGAGGCTGAGTCAATTCGCCCCTGGAATATTGCCCACCTGCGGCCTTATTACACTTGAGCTCTTAAGCTCTACATTTTGTAAGTTTTTCAGTTTTATTATAAGGCAATAAAGTTGAGTATACTCCCTGACTTGGGGGCTTCTTCATCAAAAGAACAATTTTTGCCATCCTGTTGCGACCTTATGAGCCGACAGAATCATCATTTTAGGGTGTGTGCTCGAGCTTTCTGACTCGCCTCATCCTGTCGCGACCTTATGAGCCGACGAAACCTGCATTTTAGGGTGTATGCTCGAGCTTTCTGACTCGCCTCATCCTGTCGTGACCTTATGAGCCGACGAAACCTGCATTTTAGGGTGTGTGCTCGAGCTTTCTGACTCGCCTCATCCTGTCGCGACCTTATGAGCTGACAAAACCTGCATTTTAGGGTGTGTGCTCGAGATTTCTGACTCACCTCATCATGTCGCGACCTTATGAGCCGACGAAACCTGCATTTTAGGGTGTGTGCTCAAGCTTTCTGACTCGCCTCATCCTGTCGTGACCTTATGAGCCGACAAAACCTGCATTTTAGGGTGTGTGCTCGAGCTTTCTGACTCGCCTCATCCTGTCGAGACCTTATGAGCCGACGAAACCTGCATTTTAGGGTGTGTGCTCGAGCTTTCTGACTCGCCTCATCCTGTCGCGACCTTATGAGCCGACGAAACCTGCATTTTAGGGTGTGTGTGCTCGATCTTTCTGACTCGCCTCATCCTGTTGCGACCCTATGAGCCGACAAAACCATCATTTAGGGTGTGTGCTCGAGTTTGCTGACACGCCTCATCCTGTCGCGACCTTATGAGCCGATGAAATTGCTGCTTTTATTCATGGCATAGCCTTAAGAGTTTTTTTACCTTCCTTTATGATCCCTCTGGGAAATATTTGTTATCACTTATTTTGTTTCACATATGTTGTTTTCAAAGCCTAAGTCAGGTTGATGATCAGAATTACTTCATCCATGGCGGGTTAAGCATCATAAAGAAGTCTCAAATATTTGAAATCGCCTTATGGGCGATATAAAGATTCTTTCAAAGAGTATCACAGAAGCAGTATCGACTTATGAAAAAGACCTATTACATGGCTCTCAGGCCAAATTGATGAGATTTATTCTGTTGGCGCCTTAGGATCACTTTGCTGCGAGCTTTGGCCGACCTCAATTTGCAAATCGCCCAATACCCAGTTGCACTTAGCCAGAGCTGCGAAGTCATCTTCATCAGTCAAGATTGATGCCAAGTCAGCTTCCAAGTCGAAAGGGTTCTTGGGTCGCCGAGGAGTTAAATTTGTCGTCACAAAGGTTGGCGGGTTGACCTTTTTGTTTTTGCTGTCATAAGCCGCCTGATACTTTGATAAATCAAGACATGCTGCCAGTTGGGTTGCTGCCAGTCGGGAATCCTTGACAACACGTTGATAGTCCTGTTCAACGAATTCTGACCCGTCGTCTTTGAGTTGAGGGAAGCCTGCCGCTACCTCTTCCGGGTTGATCTCTGGGGCATACGCCAAGCAGCGACTCAAGGCAGTCAGAACACCCCTTCGGGCGGCTGACCTAGTTAGCTCGCCAATCTGAGGAGGAAGTGTTGATAGGCAGCCAAGCACTTTCTTTATGGAAGTTATAGGCTCTTTGGCGCCCATCACAGCCTTGACAGTTAAGACACTGCCGGTGTACAGTTGCTCTGTCAGCGTTTAAATCGCCTTCAGCATCAGCACGCAATCTTCCTGAAGGTTGGTGGATCTTGGACCTGAGTAAGGGGTCATGATAATCAGCGACTTATGATAAGAGTTATTTAAAAAGGAAAAAGGAGGCAGAAAAGACCAAAAGTTTGAGTAAGCTTACCAAAGACGGCTTGCATCATGTTTAAGATATGAATCTTTAAGCCGGACAATTCTTGTTGCACAGTGGCCAGCCTGGCTTCAGCCTTTTCTGCTCTTTTTATGGCAGCATCTTGGTCAGCTTGAGCTCTTTTCAGATCGACTTTTAGTTTTTCCAGCTCAGCCAAGGCCAATTGATATTTCTCCTCGGACTTAGCTCGGGCATCTTGCTGACCAGATAAGTTCTTCTTTAAATCGCCAAGCGCCGATTCAGTCTGAGCAAGAGTTTCCTGTTGAAAGTACAAAAAAGGGGGCAAGTCTCAGAACTATTGCAAGCAAATATCCCTGACACTTGGGGGCTAATGTATAATTTTTTTTCAGATGAAATGATACGATATCAAGACCCGGCTCATCTTTTTTACTAATGACCCGACCCTTGGGGGTTACTGGTCGCAAAGTTTTTTCTAAATTTTTCAAGACCCGACTCATCTTTTTACTCATGACCCGGCCCTTGGGGGTTACTGGTTGCAAAGGTTTTCCTAAATTTTTTTACGACCCGGCTCATCTTTTTACTTATGACCCGGCCCTTGGGGGTTATTGGTCGCAATGTTTTTCCTAATTTTTTATCAAGACCTGGCTCATCTTTTTACTGATGACCCGGCCCTTGGGGGTTAATGGGAGTAATACAATATAACAAAACTTACCTCATGTTTGTTTTTTAACATCCGCAGCAGGCTTTTCTCCATCTCGTAGCTCGCCTCCAGGGGACTTGAAAAACCAGAGCAGAGTTCCTTGAACTCCAGATTTTCATATTCAGAAAGCTTCGTCTTGGAGTGTCTAGATTCGGGAATGGCTTGAGAAGAGGATGCCACATGCCTTGACAAAACCGTTGCCGCCGGCTTAGAGAAGCCGGTACTAGTAATAACTACAGCATCCGGGTCTTCTGTTGTCATCAATGGGCTTGGCGACTTAGGGGCATCCATTGCTTCCTTGGGCGAGTTTGGAAGATCCATTTGATTTTCAGGCTTGCCTTGGTCCGGGTTGTCCTTCGTCGGCATTGATTCTTTGATGGGCTCTGAAGTTGTGACAGGAGTTGATCCGCTGGTTTTCCTTTTCTTGGCCTATGCCCTAAAAGAAGGGAGAAGCGCATTAAGGAACTGGAAGTCTATTACCCTCAGAATTCAAAGTAAAATTATCAAAAGACTTACCCAGGAACTCGAATCATTGGCGGAACTGTCGACATCACAGAGTCGCCAGATGTAGGAGGAGAGTTCTACAAGAATTATACGTCAAAGATATAGGCGGGTTAAAGATGTGATCCAAAGAAACATGAAGAATTGTTATTCATAAGTACCTCATTTGGTTTCGTTTTGTTCGTTGCTGGTAAGCCGGACACCAGATCACCGGAATGACTTCGGGTCTTCCGATTTGAAGTATGTTGTGCTTTCTTTAGTAGGAAATTTGGGTCCAAACAAGCATTTGGGTGTGAGAAGGGAACTTCCCCACAAACTCGCTTGTCCGGCTTAGGTGGAGAAGGAGATGAATCGGAGGAAACAGAAATTACCTCAACAGAGTCCTCCTGGCTTTCGTTGTCTTCATTTTATTTCAAGAGAGACAGAGATATAAATACAAAGATTAACAGTAGTGAATTGCAAGTAAAAAGAGGATGTACTTTTACCTCCGAAAGTGCATCGCCGACTTGAGATTCATCGACTTCAGACGGCTCAGCTCTAGCAGCTTTGCCCTTACCCTTGGTTTTCTTTGAAGGCGGCTTAACATTTTTCATGGCTGGCATTTTGGGTTTCCTGGACCAAAACTTATCGCGTTTCTGAAATAGCGTATGTTACAAAAACCACAATACAAATGAAGCATAAGAAGTAAAGACCAAAGGCGGGTTAGATTTGCTCACGTTGGGCGCCGGGTTAATTTTACAGAAAGGCTTGAGGCCGATTTGGCCGCATTTTCCCGCAGGCTCGCCAGTCAGCTTCTTGATAATGGTGACGATGTCCTTTTCTGTTAAAGACGTATGGAAATAACATTGAGGATGATCTAGGGTGCCATCAAATTTGCACATCAGACCGTCCCGACGACTCAGAGGGAGAATACGCCATTCGACCCAGCAGCGGATTAGGTCAACCCCAGTAAGGCCGTTGTTTGTCAAGGATCTTAACTCGAACAGTACTGCGACGAATTCTGATTCCTCCTCCTCGGTAAGCTTGTCTAGAAGCTTGAAGTTCGTTGGAAGGTGATTTTTCCTGTAGCCCAGAAGCTTGTTTTCGCCTACAGGAGAAGTCTCTTGACAGTAGAACCAAGACTCGCCGCAACCTTTGGGATGGCTGGGCATGGCGAGTGAGGGAAATGGGCTATCCCTGCGGTGTTGGACATTGACACCGCCGAGTTCCAGGCTGGGGCAGTTGTGGAATTCCGTTTGGCGATTCAGATGGAAAAAGTGCCAGAATAAAGCAGCAGAGGGCTCAATCCGCAGATAAGCCTCACATAACACTTGGAATTGGCATGAGTTACTTATGGAATTGGGTCCCAAATCCTGGAGGCGGACGTTCATGAAAGCCATGGCGTCTCTAAGAAACTTCGATCTGGGCGGCTTAAAACCTCGCTCCAGGTGTTCAACAAAAATGACTATTTCCCCTTCTTTGGGGTTAGGGAGATCTTCTCCGAACCCGGTACGCCAGCCGATAACATTCTAAGGGTCCAAGTTGCCCGGTTTCACATAGTCTGCCAGTATGGTGTCATCGACCTTGGTAGGAAGCCAGTCACTTTTGAAAACGGCGCCCATGCTACAAAGAAGTAAAGTATGGATTTATACGCATTGAACATCTACTGTAAGGGGTGAAATAAGTTCATCTAACACGCCAAGTAATTTTTTCGCGGACGGAGAGGGAAACTTGACCCGCCATATCAAGAGCCGAGTTGGGTTGCAATGGCAACTTACGAAGTCTGGTTATTCTCGGGAGCTACGTTCTAAGGATGATGGAGACGTTTGTTCAAAACGTCAAAGTGTAAAGACTACAAACAGATTTTTGCAAAACAGTAGGTAAATTATGGATCTACTGGATAGATGGAAAAACATGAGAAAAATGGCTGGGCACAACAAATTTCTCACCGGGACGAGGTGACGCCCTTCACTTGATGAAACGTTATAATAGGTTCGCAAGTAAGAGCGGATAAATAAATATATTCGAAGCATTTGGTTATCTCGTCGGCGTTTGTGCTAATCAGTTCAGGCAACATATGCTCGTGAAGAACATCAAGAACATGGCAGCGCTGGAGCTTCAAACGAGGATTGGATCTATTCTTAAATGGGCGGTGGCCTAACCTGATGCTCTTGGTAAGATAAGGCCGACGGTGACGAAGGTCGTTGGAGAAGCACGGAGGTCCGGTCGAGCGAAGAGATCTTTGACGGTGGTGGAGTTCGTGGCGAACGGCGAGATGGTCGGCGACGGTGTAGTGGTCAATGACGGCGGACGGATCGGCCGCGGTGCGAAGCTTGACGATGGCGAAGGCCTATGGGCGGCGTCGAAGCTTCTCGGGGGAAGGCGGAAAGAACGGTCGGCGGCGGAGCCCTCGGGACACGAGATTGACGAGACTGGTAGGTGGCAAGCGTCAGTCCTGTCCCCACCCGTCTATTTATCAGGGCG
Source organism: Hordeum vulgare subsp. vulgare (assembly GCF_904849725.1). Taxonomy (NCBI): domain Eukaryota; kingdom Viridiplantae; phylum Streptophyta; class Magnoliopsida; order Poales; family Poaceae; genus Hordeum; species Hordeum vulgare. The sequence continues at coordinate 147,671,953 of NC_058521.1, forward strand.
GGCATTGGAATCGAGCCACCGCGAGCAGGAATCTTCGGGGAATAAAAAGATTCGCTATAAATGCGTTCCGAAGATTTTGGGATAACGATGCACTAAGATCCGTTGGGGTTATGTCAGTCTTCCCGAAAATCGAGGGATAAGAAGAGGCCAACAAGAAATGGTTTGGCGACTTAAAGAGTTTTCGGTGCCAGATGGTGGGTTACAATTTCTGACGTATGAAGAAAAATGAGGAATGAATCGCCTTCAACTAAGTGGAAGTATTGGCGTGAAAAGAGGTTCAAGTCAATCTGGGGCCTAATGTTGGGGATATTACGTGTTAATGACCCGCCCTAGTTGGGCCGGGTTACCAATCAGGCGATTCATCCAAACCGTTATTTGGGCCTTGTCCTGGCCGGATCAAGGTCGTATGACGGTTAATGATTTCTGGAAGGTCTCCAAGCTTGTAAACCCTTTGTAAACCCTAGGTACAATGGCTGGGTCGCGCATTGGACCTAGTAGAAAGGAAAGCACCTTTGTAAACCCTAGGGGTTCGACCTGTATATAAAGGCGAGTCTCAGGGGAGGAGAGGGTAGGTTAGAAATCATCGAGTGCTAGGTCCGGCGAGTTACGTCCTCCTTGTAATCGAAACCACATCAATACAAACCAAAGCAGGACGTAGGCCTTTACCTCCTCACGAGGGGCCGAACCTGGGTAAATCGCTGTGTTTCTCCCGCTTAACCCTTTTGAGTCGCCACCAAGGTGCGATGGCTCCAGTACTAGGTCATTTCACGACGACATCTGCCGTGACAAATCCACGACAGTCAGGAAGTCAGGTTCGGGAACCTAGAGTTCACCACTGTCCCTTGGGGAGATCTCGCATTAACAAGACTCTTATCTTCTCTCGAGGAACATGCGGGTCCTAATACTTCGGCATCGGAAACTGCAGATCTCACCACTGGGACGACTACGTCCCCACCCCGGCCCTAGAGATCGACGTGGTAAACACGCCTGAGCTCGTCTCAAATGAGGACACTCTGGAAGCGACCTTGAGCGCCACTAGGGCATCAGTGACATGGGCTAATCTTGAACTCGTAAGTGGCGTGAGCTCCGCCGAAACCCTAGTGCTACACGAAGTACTCGATCAGATACAAGTCATGGGCATGATGAACGATGAGGCTATGGTCTGAGAACAGATCGGGCTTAGACCCTACTACAGGGAAATTTATATCCCACCCATCACACACTTGATCAAGATTGTCGAGTGCCCGGTTATAGGCTCCCCGCACGAGTCACCATAGTTGAGGACGGTTTACGTCCCAATAAATGATCATTCGGACTTACCCGATAGTCCAGAGAACCAATCTCGCCCCAACAATGTTTTGGGGCCAGCGGCAGGTCCAATGCGCGACCCAGCCGGGAACGCGACTACTAGGGTCTCTTGCCCACAAATTACGGGAATTCAAAATCTTTTGCCACCAACCACCCAACTCGAGCATAACACGGAAGGGTGCGGTTTTTCAGCCCCACCTGAAATCACACAATGGCCAGAGGAATGAGCACACAACTTTTGCGCCAGATTCCTCCTCAACAATAGGACCGAAGTCAGCGACGTGCATGTGCTTATTCGTGCTTTCCAGCATCATTGTCGCGACATGGGTATCCTCAATGCCATCTCTCGTCGCTGAATTTAAAACCTCACCGAGTTGTCAAGCCTAGTGCTCAAATACTGTGCCATGCAAAGCACTTGGCAAATACAGCAAATGTGCAACGACCCTAGCCTTGCCAGATGAACTAGACAAACTCGGACAAGACATACACCCTTACTCTCGGGGCCAGTCACCACCAGACTCTCAACAAAGAGAAAACGGAAACGGGATAGGTTGGTCCTTGGCATACTACTGGACAAGCCATGCCCCATACATTCTGCCCCGTCTGAATCAAGATCCACCCATAGCCTTAGAGCATGTTGGGTCATCACGCAGGTTGCAAAAAGCAGGTAGAACATCCTTGTGGCAATACTCGTGGAGCACCGGTTAGTAATGCCGCCGGATAAATCCACAGTAATCTTAACGATCAACAAGACATTCACTTGAAAAAATCAGAGAAAGGGAACCTTTCGGGAGCTCCATCAAATCCATCATGTACCAGCAGAAAACCCATGGTCGAACCCACCTATCACCTTCGACGAAGGGGACAAGTCGATGACTAGCATAGGCCGGGTACCTGCCACCCTAGTCCTGAACCCCATAGTTGACGGCTTCAGACTCAACCAAGTACTGATGGATGGGGGCAGCGACCTCAACCTCATCTATGAGGACATACTTGAAAAAATGCAGTTTGACCAATCTCGAATCGAGCCGAGCGTAGCCATCTTCCAGGATATTGTCCCTGGGAGAGAGGCCGCTGCACCGGACGAGTAGCGCTCGATGTGGTACTTCATATACAGATAACTACTGATCTGAAGAGCTCGACTTTCATATTATCCCATTCCACAGTGGTTACCACACACTGTTGGGACGTGAAGCTTTAACATGATTCCAGGCCATACCACACTACGGGTACATGAAGCTCAAAATAGCAGGGCCACATGGAGGGATCACAGTAAATAGTGACCACAAAAGAGCCCTTCGAGCCAGAAAAAACCCAGCATCCCTCGTCCTCGAGGTGCTAGACATCCTTCAAACCTGCGGATGAAATCATCAAGTTCGAGGTACACCCAACAAACCCCAATAAAGTAGCATCTATCGGGGCACAACTGGAGCCCGAAATCGACGAGGCACTACGTGCCTTTCTACGCGAAAATTGGGATATATTTGCCTAGTACCCCTTATACATGCCAGGAATCCCTCGAGGGTTGGCGGAGCACATCCTGAACATAACTGCCAGTTTCAAACCTGTCCAACAGGCCTTACGCCGACTTTCCGAACCTAAGCATCAAGCCATCGGTGAGGAGCTTGCCAAGCTATTGGAAGACGGGTTTATCAAGGAAATTAAGCACCCCGACTGGTTAGCAAACATGGTCGAGGTACCAAAGAAGGATAAATCTTGGCGGCTATGTGTCGATTTTAAAGACCTAAACAAACCCTGCCCCAAAGATCATTTCCCGTTGTCCCGAATAGACCAAATTATCAAAGCTATAGCTGGACACGATTCCTTGTGTTTCCTTGATGCCTACTCCAAATACCATCAGATCAAGATGAAGGAGTCTGATCAGACAGCAACCGCTTTTATAACACCCTACGAGCCATTCTACTTTAGCACAAGGCCGTTAGGGTTTAAAAATGTGGGCGCCACATGCCAGCGCATGATCCAGACATGCTTGGGGAAACTGTTGGGGAACGTAGTAATTTCAAAAAAAATCCTATGCCATGCAAGGATCTATCTATGGAGAAATCAGCAACGAGCGAAGGGGTAGAGCATCTTCATACCTTTGAAGATCGCTAAGCGGAAGCGTTGCTAGAACGCGGTTGATGGAGTCATACTCGTAGTGATTATGATCGATGTGGATTCCAATCTATGCACCGAACGTTGGTGCCTCCGCATTGAACACACGTACAGCCCGGTGACGTCTCCAACGCCTTGATCAAGCAAGGAGGGAGGAGAGGTTGAGGGAGAGCTCCGGCAGCACAACGGCGTGGTGACGATGGAGCTACGTGGTACTTCGGCAGGGCTTCGCCAAGCACTACGGAGGACGAGGACGAGGAGGTGTAGGGTTGCGCCGACCGAGAGAGAGAAGTTGTCTCAAATCAGCCCCAAAACCTCCACTATTTATAGGAGGAGAGGGAGGAGGGTGCCACCCCCTTAGGGCTTTCCACCCTAAGGGGTGCGGCAGCCCTAGATGGGTTTGGGGTGGCGGCCAAGGAGTTGGCGCCCTAAGGTGGGCCTTGAGGCCCAAGGTGGCCTCCCCATGCTAAGGGTTTTGCCCCTCTCCACCCTTGCTGCACCTTGGGCCTCTTGTGGTGGCGCACTAGCCCACATATGGGCTGGTTCTTGATGACCCACAAGTATAGGGGATCAATCGTAGTCCTTTCGATAAGTAAGAGTGTCGAACCCAACGAGGAGCATAAGGATCTGAGAAGTGGTTTTCAGCAAGGTAATATCTGCAAGCACTGAAATTATCGGTAACAAGTGATTGTGTGGTGAGATGATTCGTAGCAAGCAACAAGTAACAAAAGTAACAACGGTGCAGCAAAGTGGCCCAATCCCTTTTGTAGCAAGGGACAAGCCTGGACAAAGTCTTATAGGAGGAAAAACGCTCCCGAGGACACATGGGAATTTCTGTCATGCTAGTTTTCATCATATTCATATGATTCGTGTTCGTTACTTTGATAGTTTGATATGTGGGTGGACCGGCGCTTGGGTACTGCCCTTACTTGGACAAGCATCCCACTTATGATTAACCCCTCCCGTAAGCATCCGCAACTACGAAAGAAGAATTAAGACAAGGTCTAACCATAGCATTAAACTAGTGGATCCAAATCAGCTCCTTACGAAACAACGCATAAACTAGGGTTTAAGCATCTGTCACTCTAGCAACCCATCATCTACTTACTACTTTCCAATGCCTTCCTCTAGGCCCAAATAATGGTGAACTTTTATGTAGTCGACGTTCACATAACACAACTAGAGGAAAAACAACATACAACACATCAAAATATCGAACGAATACCAAATTCACATGACTACTTATAGCATGACTTATCCCATGTCCTCAGGAACAAAAGTAACTACTCACAAAGCATAGTCATATTCATGACCAGAGAGGTAATGAGTAGCATCAAGGATCTGAACATAAACTCTTCCACCAAGTAATCCAACTAGCATCAATTACAAAGAGTAATTAACACTACTAGCAACCTTACAAGTACCAATCGGAGTCGTGAGACGGAGATTGGTTACAAGTGATGAACTAGAGTTTGGACATCAGATGGTGTTGATGACGATGTTGATGGTGATGAGTCCCCTCCGATGAGAGGAGTTATGGTGATGACGATGGCGACGATTTCCCCCTCCGGGAGGGAAGTTTCCCCGGCAGGATCGTCCTGCCGGAGCTCTAGATTGGTTCTGCTCAAGTTCCGCCTCGTGGCGGCGGCGAATCCATGAAAAAGCCTCTTGATTTTTTCCACGACAAAACCCTTCTTGTAGCAAAAGGGGGGAGCCATAGGGCCAGCTTGGTGCCCACAAGCCCCCTTGGCGCGGCCAGGGGGAGGTCACGCCTAGCAGGCTTGTGGCCACCTGCTGGCGCCCCTCTAGCACTTCTTCGGCCCAGTATTTTTTATAAATCCCGAAAAAATCCTCATTCATTTTCACGGCGTTTGGAGTTGCGCAGAATAGGTATCTCAAACTTGCTACACTTTCAGGCCAGAATACCAGCTGCCGGCATTCTCCCTCTTCATGTAAACCTTGCAAAATAAGAGAGAAAAGGCATAAGTATTGTACCGTGAAGTGAAATAACAGCCCAAAAAGCAATAAATATCAACATGAAAACATGATGCAAAATGGACGTATCAGTTCTCACGCACTCTTAGCCCATGTAGCAACTTGGGGCTGGTGGCCCTTGCTGGTGGACCCCCGGAACTCTTCCGGTGGTCCCGGTACATTACGAGTGTCGCCCGAAACACTTCCGGTGACCAAATCCTCACTTCCTATGTGACGCCCCGGTAAATTAAACTACAGTAAACCTATGCAAATGGTGTCACGTTACCGGGATTATTATTTGTAATCTCACATAGCTTCAAACCGATTCAAATTCAAGTATAAAATAAAATCAAAAGAATAAAAGTTTTCGAATCTTAAAATAAAAATGTCGGAGGAGTTCTAATAATTTTCTAATAAATTATAAAAGTAAGTCGGGCATTCTTAAAATTATTTAAAACCCCTATGTATTTAAAACATAAACTATATACGAATAATAATAGCTAAAAGAAAGTAATTAAAAAAAACAAAAAACAAAGCCCCTGGCCCAACTGGGCCAAAGGTGGCCAGCCGGCCACACCCATCGAGCCCCCCAAGGGGAAACCCTAATCACGCTGCGCCCCAGCACCCCTGGTTCCCATCTCCCGTCGCCGCCACTCCCTCCCCTAGTCCCGTCGCTCGCCTCACCTAACGCCAGCTCCCACGTGGGGATCGAGCCCCACGTCACCCGCTCTCTCTCCCTCCAGTCGCTACCTCCCTACATTACCAGTGTCGCCCGAAACACTTCCGGTGACCAAATCCTCACTTCCTATGTGACGCCCCGGTAAATTAAACAACAGTAAACCTATGCAAATGGTGTCACGTTACCGGGATTACTATTGGTAATCTCGCGTAGCTTCAAACCGATTCAAATTCAAGTTTAAAATAAAATCAAAACAATAAAAGTTTTCGAATCTTAAAATAAAAATGTCGGAGGAGTTATAAATTTTTTCTAATAAATTATAAAAGTAAGTCGGGCATTCTTAAAATTATTTAAAACCCCTGTGTATTTGAAACATCAACTATATATGAATAATAATAGCTAAAATAAAGTAATTAAAAAAACAAAAAAACAAACAAAGCCCCTGGCCCAACTAGACCAAAGGGGCCCAGCCGGCCACACCTACCGAGCCCACCTAGGGGAAACCCTAATCGCGCCGCGCCCAGCACCCCTGGTTTCCATCTCCCGTTGCCGCCACTCCCTCCCCTAGTCCCGTCGCTCGCCCCACCTAACGCTAGCTCCCATGTGGGGATCGAGCCCCATGTCGCCCGCTCTCTCTCCCTCCAGTTGCTACCTCCCCACCCTCACGAGCGCACCCCCGTGTCGCTACCTCCCCACCCGTCGCTCCCCATCGCCCCGTGCCCCCCTCGCCGTTTGGCTCCCTACCCGGTAGCCCTCGCGCGGGCCCTACTGCTCCGCCGTCACCGGCTCCCTTCTCCTCCCTGGCGCCTATCCCCCTGTAACGCCCCGAACACACCCGCCGATGGTCGTTACTCCTCGCAGGATCTAGACTGGCCTCACATATCAATACTAGTCTTTTCTGCGCACTTTGTCCTCACTCTTGCGCACCCGGGATCAACTTCCCGATCGGTCACCCATCCTAGAATTACTCCAAGCTGAGAACGCTTAACCTGGGAGTTCTGTTCAAATGGGCTCCCGGAAAAAAAGGAATTCCTTATTGACATGAGTAGTCTATCATCCTTAATAAGCCAGGCTATCACATGCACCACCACCCAGAGGAACCGACGTCCTCGTCGGGCCACATGAGCGTTCCCTCTTGGTACAAACATTTGTGCATCCAGTCCAGTACATGAACAACATGACCGCACACCTGTCGGCAAACATCCGTGTAACCGCGAGGGTCGGCTCTAATACCAACTTGTAATGCCCCGGACACACCCGCCGACGGTCGTTACTCCCCCCAGGATCTAGACTCGCCTCACATATCAATACTAGTCTTTTCTAGGCACTTTGTCCTCACTCATGCACACCCGGGATCAACTTCCCGGTCGATCACCCATCCTAGAACTACTCCAAGCTGAGCACGCTTAACATGGGAGTTCTGTTCGAATGGGCTCCAGGAAATGAAGGAATTCCTTATTGATATGAGTACTCTATCATCCCTAATAAGCCAGACTATCACAACCCCACAGCCCCCCAGTCTCCTTGTCCTCTCCCAGCGTCCCCCAACGATCGGCCGCCGCCACCAGGGGCCCCCTCCGCCGGCCGGGTCCCTCCGCCGCGCGCCACCGACCCCGGCGGACCCCCTCGTCGGATCCACCTCGACGGACAGCCCCGACACCGAGCTACAACCTCGGCCTCTTCCTCGCTGCTACGACAACAAAAGTTCTTTCTCGGCAATGGTGCCAGAAATCCTTCTATCGTCTCTTGAGCTTGCGTTGGTGTTTCCCTTGAAGAGGAAAGGGCAATGCAGCATAGGAGCAGTAAGTATTTCCCTCAGTTTGAGAACCAAGGTATTAATCCAGTAGGAGAATCTCATCAAGTCCAGAGTCCCTGCACAAACACAAAGAGCTTGCACCCAATGATATAAAGGGGTTGTCAATCCCTTCAAGATTGATTGCAAAGTGAGATCTAAAGGCGGAAAGTGCAACGATGTAAAAAGTGTAAGGCTGAAAATATGGTGTGGAGTAGACCCGGGAGCCATAGTGTTCACTAGAGGCTTCTCTCAAAATAGAAAATATCACGGTGGGTGAACAAATTACTGTCGAGCAATTGATAGAACCACGCAAAGTCATGACGATATCTAAGGCAATGATCATCCATATAGGCATCACGTCCGAGACAAGTAGACCGATACTTTCTGCATCTACTACTATTACTCCACACATCGACCGCTATCCAGCATGCATCTAGTGTATTGAGTTCATAAAGAACAGAGTAACGCCTTAAGCAAAATTACATGATGTAGAGGGATAAACTCAAACCAATGATGAAAACCCCATCTTTTTACCTTGATGGAAACAACACGATGTGTGCCTCGCTACCCCTTCTGTCACTGGATGAGGTCACCACACAGTATGAACCCGAAACCAAGCATTTCTCCCATTGCAAGAATCATAGATCTAGTTGGCCAAACAAAACCCACAACTTGAAGAGAATTACAAGGATATGAAATCATGCATAAGAGAGATCGGAAGAAACTCAAATAAGATTCATAGATAATATGATCATAAATCCACAATTCATCGGATCTTGACAAACACACCGCAAAAGAAGATTACATCGGATAGATCTCCATGAAGATCATGGAGAACTTTGTATTGAAGATCCAAGAGAGAGAAGAAGCCATCTAGCTACTAGCTATGGACCCGTAGGTCTATGGTGAACCACTCACGCATCAACGGAGAGGTCATGGTGTTGATAAAGAAGCCCTCCGTATCCGAGTCCCCCCTCCGGTAGAGCACCGGAACGTGCCCCAGATGGGATCTTGCGGAGACAGAAGCTTGCGGCGGCGGAAAAGTACTTGCGACGATCTCCTGATTTTTTTTGGGATTTTAGGGAATTTATAGGCGAAAGTCCTAGGGCAGAGGTGGCCGAGGGAGCCCACAAGCCAGGGAGGCTAGGGAGCTTCTGGGGTCCCTGCAGGCCCCCTGCCCTGATTCTCAGGCTTCCCGATCTTTTTCTGTTTCGGAAAAAATCTTTTTGGCAGTTTCGTTCCGTTTGGACTCCGTTCAAAATCCTCCTCTGAAAGGGGTCAACAACATGGAAAAACAGGAACTAGCACTTGGCACTCAGTTATATAATGAAGATTCTCACTAGCATATGGTAGTGCCAAAGCAAGAAGCTCTCAATCAAGAAGAACATGGTGCTATTATGAAGCACAAGTGTGGAAAAAGATAGTAGCATTGTCCCTTCTCTCTTTTTTTTATTTGGGCTCTTCGTCCTCTTTTCTTGTATGGGCTCTTTGGCCTCTCTTTTTTATTTCCTCACATGTGACAATGCTCTAATAATGATGATTATCACACTTTTATTTACTCACAGCTCAAAGCTTAGGACGATAATGACTCTATAGGAAATGCCTCCGGCAGTATATCGGGATGTGCAACGATCTAGCTTGGCGTATGACGTTGAAACATCTCGCTAGCTATCTTACGATCATGCAATGGCAATATGAGAGTGACGGCACAAGTCATGAGACGGAACGGTGGGAGTTGCATGGCAATATATCTCGAACGGCTATGAAAATGCCATAGTAGGTAGGTATGGTGGCTGTTTTGAGGAAGGCATATGGTGGGTTTTTGTACCGCCGAGAATTGCGTGGCACTAGAGAGGCTAGCAATGGTGGAAGGTGAAAGTGCATCTATACCATGGACTCCCATTAGTCATGAAGAACTCACATACTTGTTGCGAAAGTTTTTATTAGTAATCGAAACAAAGTGCTAAACGCATACTCCTAGGGGAAGGGTTGGTAGGTGTTAACCATCGCGCGTTCCCGACCTCAACACAAAGGATAACAATCAATGGATCAATTATGCTCCGACTTCCTAACATAGCGGTTCACCATACATGCATGCTACGGGAATCACTAACTTCAACACAAGTATTTCTAGATTCACAACACCCTACTAACATAACTCTTAATATCACCAAATCCATGTCTCAACACTAATTGAGAGGAATCAAAACTTATCTTTCTACTCAATGCACATGAAGATGGAGGTTTTTGTATCCTCTATGGGTACCTATTACCTTTGGGACTACTATCATAGCATAAGCCAACTACCAAGTCACGCACTGTCGTGCTCTAAAAGATCTAAGTGAAGCACATAGAGCAGGATTATCTAGCTCAAAAGATATAAGTGAAGCACTATGAGCATTCTAGCAAAATCGTGGTGAGTCCATGTCTCTCTCTACAGGTATGCAGAAAGGATGATTGTGACACAACAAAAAGAAAAAGACTCCTACGATACAAGACGATCCAAGCAAAACACATATCATGTGGTGAATAAAAATGTAGCTCCAAGTAATGTTACCGATGGATTAAAGATGAAAGAGGGGATGCCTTCCCGGGGAATCCCCAAGCTTAGGCTTTTTGGTGTCCTTGAATTTGTCTTGGTATGCCTTGGGCATCCCCAAGCTTGAGCTCTTTCCACTCCTTATCTCTTTGCCATGAGAACATCACCCAAAACTTGAAAACTTCACAACACAAAACTTAAACAGAAACTTGTGATAACATTAGCACAAGAAAACAAATTACCACCCCTTTAGGTACTGTAGCAATCTTGAATTCTATTTATGTTGGTGTTGGGCTACTGTATTCTCTCTTTTCCATGGCTATTACCCCTCGATACTATCCAGAGTTTCATCAAAACAAGCAACCAACTCAACAAAAACAGAATCTGTCAAAAAAAGACCAGTCTGTAGCAATCTGTATACTTTGTATACTTCTGGTACCTCAAAAATTCTGAAAAATTACGACTGACTGGGAAAAAGGCATATCAACCAGAAGCAAAATGAATCAACTCAAAATCTCTGTCTGAATAAAAATGAAAAATAATCTCGTGAGCGAAAAGTTTCTGTCTTTTCCAGCAGGATCAAACAACCATCACCAAACTAGTCATAACGGTTTTGCTCGGCTCAAACACAAAAAGAAACAAAAAATACACGATCATAAAAGAATTATAATGGTGTGGACACAACAAAACCGAAAGAAAAATTAGCAAAGATAAATTCATTGGGTTGCCTCCCAACAAGCGCTATTGTTTAACGCCCTTAGCTAGGCATTGATAAATCAATGATGCTCACACAAAAGACAAGAATTGAAGCACAACGAGAGCATCGTAAAGCATGTGAAAATCACATCTAAGTCTAACATACTTCCTATGCATAGGCATTTATAGGAGAACAATTTGGCAAGACAACCAATAGTTACCAAATGCAAGGAAGAAGAAAGAGACAATAGCAATCTCAACATAACGAGAGGTGATTTGGTAACATGAAAGTTTCTACCACAATATTTTCCTCTCTCATAGCAATTATATGTGTGATCATAATCAAATTCAACAATATAGATATCACATAGGATATTCTTTTCATGATCCACATGCATGCAAAGTTGATGCTCTTCAAAAATAGTGGGATTATCATCAACTAAAGTCATGACTTCTCCAATCCCACTTTCAATAATATTGCAAATATCATAATTATCATGAGGCTTAAACAAATTTTCAAGATCAAAAGAAAAATCATTACCCCAATCATGATCATTGCAACAAGTAGTGGACATAGCAAAACTAGCATCCCCAAGCTTAGGGTTTTGCATATCTTTAGCATGATTGTCACTAATAGAATTTATAGTGAAACCATTGCAATCATGCTTTTCATTCAAGGAGCCCTCGTGAATCACTTCATGAATTTCTTCATCACGATTTTCAGATTCACGCATCTCAAGCAAAACTCCATAGAGAAAGTCAAGTGCACTCCACTCACTAGCAATTGGATCAACATAATTGGATCTATTAAAGAGATTAGCAAGCGGGTGAGGATCCAAATCACTAGATTTTCAGCAAGCAAAGATGCAAGCATATTGAAGGCACATAGCACACAAGCAACAGAAAGCAAGCGAGAGAAAAGGGCGAAAGAAAAAGGCAAACGAAAAAGGCAAATCTTTTTGTAAATTTTTGTTTTTCACAAGTGGGGAGAGGAAAACGAGAGGCAAAAAAGTAAATGCAAGAGATGAGTTTGCGATACTTACTTGGATGATTTCTTGACTTGATCCTCCCCGGCAACGGCAGCAGAAATTCTTCTGCTACGGCAATAAAAGTTCTTTCCCGGCAATGGTGCCAGAAATCCTTCTGTCATCTCTTGAGCTTGCGTTGGTTTTTCCCTTGAAGAGGAAAGGGCGATGCAGCAAGTATTTCCCTCAGTTTGAGAATCAAGGTATCAATCCGGTAGGAGAATCTCGTCAAGTCCAGAGTACCTGCACAAACACAAAGAGCTTGTATCCAACGCTATAAAGGGGTGGTCAATTCCTTCAAGATTGATTGCAAAGTGAGATCTGAAGGCGGAAAGTGCAACGAAGTAAAAAGTGTAAGGCTGAAAATATGGTGTGGAGTAGACCCGGGGGCCATAGTGTTCACTAGAGGCTTCTCTCAAAATAGCAAATATCACGGTGGGTGAACAAATTACTATCGAGCAATTGATAGAACCGCGCAAAGTCATGACGATATCTAAGGCAATGATCATACATATAGGCATCACGTCCGAGGCAAGTAGACCCATACTTTCTGCATCTACTACTATTACTCCACACATCGACCGCTATCTAGCATGCATCTAGTGTATTGAGTTCATGACGCGTAGAGTAACGCCTTAATCAAGATGACATGATGTAGAGGGATAAATTCAAACCAATGATGAAAACCCCATATTTTTACCCTTGATTGCAACAACATGATGCGTGCCTCGCTACCCCTTCTGTCACGCGGTGAGGTCACCGCATGGTATGAACCCAAAACCAAGCAATTCTCCTATTGCAAGAATCATAGATCTAGTTGGCCAAACAAAACCCACAACTTGAAGAGAATTACAAGGATATGAAATCATGCATACGAGAGATCAGAAGAAACTCAAATAAGATTCATAGATAATCTGATCATAAATCCACAATTCATCAGATCTCGACAAACACACCACAAAAAATGATTACATCGGATAGATCTCCATGAAGATCATGGAGAACTTTGTATTGAATATCCAAGAGAGAGAAGAAGCCATCTAGCTACTAGCTATGGACCCGTAGGTCTATGGTGAACTACTCACGCATCATCGGAGAGGTCATGGTGTTGATGAAGAAGCCCTCCGTATCCGAATCCCCCCTCCGGCAGGGCACCAGAACGTGCCCAGATGGGATCTTGCGGAGACAGAAGCTTCCGGCGGTGGAAAAGTACTTTCGATGATCTCCTGATTTTTTCTGGGATTTTAGGGAATTTATAGGCGAAAGTCCTAGGGCAGAGGTGGCCCAGGGAGCCCACAAGCCAGGGAGGCACGGTGCCCCCTGGCCACGGCTAGGGGGCTTGTGGGCTCCCTGCAGGCCCCCAGCCCTCATTCTCAGGCTTCCAGATCTTTTTCTATTTCGGAAAAAATCTTTTTGCCAGTTTCATTCCGTTTGGACTCCGTTCAAAATCCTCCTCTGAAAGGGGTCAAAAACTTGGAAAAAACAGGAACTGGCACTTGGCACTGAGTTAATTAGTTAGTCCCAAAATATATATAAAAGGCATACAAAACATCCAAAGTTTGACAAGATAATAGCATGAAACCATCAAAAATTATAGATACGTTGGAGACGTATCACTCGCCGGAACCGCGCCACCACCACCGCATCGGCCTCCTCCATCGGCTTCCCCGTCCTCCTCCTCAACGGCTCCACCGAGTCTCGCCGCCCGAGTCCCCGGAAAAGCCGGTGAGCTCCGGGCCCCGGCCGCTCTCTCCTCCTTACCCCCGTTCCAGTTCCGTTCCGGCGAACACCGTCGCGTTCCGGCGCTGTTGAGGTCTTGTAGGTGGAGGTGGAGGTTGCCTCCTCTCTCTCTCTCTCTCTGGTGAGAGGGATGTGAGCACAGAGATGTGAGAGAGATGTGAGAGAGAAAAGAAAATAAGAAGAAAAAGATAATGTATGTATGTATGTATTAATGTATGTATGTATGTACGTATTGCGTATGTATGCATGTATGTAGAAAAAGAAAAAAGGCATAAAAAAAATATAAATATATATATATATGTTTTTATTAATAAAATAAATAAATAAATAGATATATTAGTTAATTAATTAAATAGATAAATAGATAATATATTAATTAGATAATTAAATTATCCTATTAGAGTATCACACGTGGGTCCCTCACTAAATTAATCTCATTAATTAATAATTAAATCTAATTAAAAAATTGTGTCTATGACACGTAGGACCCACTGGTCAGTTGACCAGTCAACTGCTGATTTCAGCATGACATCATGTTGATGTCATGATAGTATTTAAATAATTAATTTAATCTGTTATTAATTCCTAATTATTGAATAAAACTTTAAAAAATAATATTATATAAACTGTAACTCACATCAAAATATTTTCAACGTGAAAGTTGATCAGCACAACGAGACGAACCCGGATACACGGTCCATTCGTTTGTCACGCGTCCCTAGCATAGCAAACGTGGAACTTTTCCTTTGTTTTCAGTCTGACCGGTAGCAGCCAAAGACCCGGAAAATATCTTGTGATATTTTGCCAACCCATCTAAGACGGATGTTACTGCGTTAGCTCATGCCTAGCCTGCATATTGCCATGTCATGCTTACGGTTGCACATGTTGCTATTATTTATTGTTTCTCCCCCCCCCCCCTCTTCTTACCGGTAGACCCCGAGACTGCCGCTGCTGCCGGGTACATCTACGAGCCTCCCGACTAGCCCTTTGCCGTAGAGCAACATGGCAAGCAAACCCCCCTTGATCATTCCTATTCGCCCATTTCTTTCTCCCTCATGCTTGCATTAGTATTTTGCTAATTTATAGTTAGATCCTATATCTGATGCATAGCCTAATTATTGTTGAACTGCCACTTTCAGTCCTATACTTCTAATCTGCTTTGTATAGGTGGAGCAGTCATCCCCTCTGACCCCTTAATTCAGTTGCCCCGCTTTATTGTCGAGTCTCGATCCCTGATCGACGAGCCAGACCTAGTACAACACTTACACCCCCTTAGTTGTGCGATGCTACAGAGATACTGTCGGGTACCGAGAGTGACACCTCGCGAAGTACTCATGATGATACCTCTGTAGTACACCTAGTCGATCATGGTTGTCGAGGGTGATTCCTCTTTCACCATTCCCGATGATGCCTCTGTCGTGCAACCCCTCAAGTGTGGGACCATCGAGGGTGATTCATCTAGGTCCACCTTGACGGATACATCGTTCGGAATCCAACGAGGGTGATACCTCGGATTCCCCCTGATGTTTCTACCACACAGTTACTTGACCATGTTACTGGGATCTTTGATGAATAGATGTTAGGCGGGTGGATTCCCGTGTGTTTGTTTCGATGGATTAATTAAAATGATAATGGATTTGGGTATTTGATCTGGGTTGGATGGAGACCTTTTCGCACTAACTAGCTACGCGGGAAGAATTATGGGTACTCGACGTCGCGGTATCAGCCGAAGCTCTTTAGACATCAGCAATGGAGCGGCGCGCACCCGAGTGGTCCCAAGATGCATAGAGCTTGTGATTAAGGGGTGCTAGGACTAACCTCGGCCGCCCACGCATCGTGCAGGAGCACGGAGGGCAAGTGGGCCCATGAACCCTTTGTGCTTAGGAGTTAGACCGGTGGGCTAGCCTCTTTGCTGAGCTTATATGGGGCTGCGACGTGTCGATATTCCGAGGCCGGGCATGACCAAAGAAAGTGTGTCCGGCCAGAGTGTTATCGAACGTGACGGGAAACTTGGTGCACCCCTGCAGCGATGAAAAGTCGTGTCCACGGTTACAGTACAACTTGGAGTTGTGCCCTGATCTTATACAACTACAACTGTTACTTAACTGGAATTAGTTGCCCCGGGATTGCTTCCTCGGAGGGAGTCGAGGGAGGATCTCTGGGCGTGACCTCATATTAATATTGCTCCAACAATATGACTATAATATTTGTGTTACCCTATTCTACTCTCGTCTATTGCTTCAGGACCCTGAAGATGCTAGTCTACGATAGGACTAGGCCTTTTCTCTCTGTTCTCGCATTGCTGCAGTCAGTCCACATATAAACCCCTTTCTTTGATACTGTTGCATACATAGCTTAGTTCTGATATAAGTCTTGCGAGTACTTTGGATGAGTACTCACCGTTGCTTTGCTTCCCCTTTGCCCCCTTGATCCGTTGCTGCGACCAGATGATGGAGCCCAGGAGATGGAGTTTCCTACCGACTCCTTTCACCCCGTTGGTGACTTCTTCATGGAGGCCGTTGAAGACCAGGAGTAGTTAGGAGGTTCCCAGGCATGAGGCCTCGCCTCGTTCGATCGTTGTATCTTTTGTGCTAGCCTTCTCTAAGGCACCCCATGTTTTATGTATGTACTCAGATATTGTTGCTTCCGCTGACTCGTGTGTTTATCGAGCTTATGTATTCTAGCCCTCGAGGCCCCTGGCTTGTAATATGAAGCTTGTATGTTTTATTTGTGTCTAGAGTTGTGTTGTGATATCTTCTCGGGAGTCCTTCAGTTTGATCATATGCATTTCCGTGTATGATTAGCGTACGTTTAAATCGATGGCGTCACAAGTTGGTATCAGAGACGACTGCCTGTAGGTAGCCCCTTTCCAACTCCTTGGCCGCAGTTGAGTCTAGTGTTTGAAAAACTTTACTAACACTGATGTTGTGGCTTACGGGCCCACATCTTTCCTATAGTCTTTTAGTCCTTTCCTATACTCTGGGTTCTACTCTCTCTTATCTTTCGGGTTAAAGGTTTTACTAACTCTAACTCTAGGTTCTCGTAAATACATCCTCCCGGAGAGCCCCGTATTCCAGACGATGGCTTGATCCGTGAGAAGACTTTGATGATACTCTCTGATGTTTCTCTCAAGAACTTGTGCCCATCGCTCTTGCAATTTCCTTTCCTCTGTCAGCCACTATGGATGACTACATACAAATTTCATTCATACTTTTCTTTTCCAGTTGATCTTGTTTTACAAGATGCAACGAATTATCTTATTGGGGATTCGTTCGTCATCAGTTTGCATGGGTTTCGAAGGTTCTTCGAATTTCTATTCGATCTTTCGGAATCCCCAGCAGCCTTTTTCTCTTGACCTTTCTCACCTGCTTGCATTATGGTTAAACCCATATGTCTAGCAAAATTCATTAAAACCCTTGGTGATTTTCCTATGATCTTATTCATTCTACATTGGTGTGCATTCACACAATCATCTGTTGTGACTCATAAATTATCTTCCGGCTCACACGTCCTTCCAGACAGAGCTGGTTCTCGACAAATCAACTTTGGTTGGTTGTCTATCTAAGTTCATTCAACTTGCTTGTATTTGATCGGAGCACCTGATTATGATACACCAACCTGGGAATCCTAATTCCTTTGGTAATTAAGTATCAATATTTTTCAGATGTTCTATAATCCGATGTCTTGCGTCTTACCCCCCTCTGATTGAGTACCAATACTCGCATCAGGTCTTTTGTGGACTGCTAGACCCATTGCTGGGATATTATCCGACGACATCCTTTACATTCAAAAAATTATGTGATATTGTTCCCTTGATACATAATGCCATTGGTAAATTGTGTCTTCTCCTTCGGATGAGTTGTATCATATGTCCTTGTCAGCCATGCTCTTCAAGCATGTATTAATTACTCTTGAAGTTTGCGGTATATGTTCCTAAGATGCCCCGACGGGTTGAACCTATGCCTTCATAAAACAATATGATCCGACGAGTTTTCATGAGTCTTGCTCTTCTAGTATTTTGCCAGATAATCTTGCCAAGCTACAACCTCATCAAAGGCGAGGAGTAAATGGCAGGTGATGCATTGAGGAAGTGGGAGTCGGCCTTGAACTATGTGTTCATGCCCATGGAAACGGCGTTGATCATGTCATAGAAACTTCTCGTATCAATAATCACTCATTCTGTTGTTTATATCTGGTATTTGTGATCTTGTCCTTCGCAATCATGGTTCTGACCATGTTGTCCTACCTTGATTTCATTCTTAGACGAGTTAAAGTACTTGTCTTCTTCATATCAATACATTGGTCCAAGCTTTAATGTTGGTCTACCATTGAGTATTATTCCTTGTAGCTTGAGGATATCATGGAGCTATATAACTTCTTGTGAGCTCCTCGTCAACTATGATATTTCATTAATTCCAGTTTCCTCGTGTTTGAGTTGTTCGGCACTCAAGGACACTGATAACTGAATTGAGTACGCATCGCGATTCAACAACTCTTAGTAATCTTCTTTGCTTATGAGTTTGTACTCGATCATGTCTTTCCAAGCTATTATGCTACATCATCATTGTCATGCTAAAGCTTGACCATGCTATCTCTGTCCTTCATCCCCGGAACAGATTTTCAACTGTGCGATAAGCTTACATCGATCTTTCAACATCATGTTGGTTGTCTTAAAAGGCAATTTCGGTTCTGAGCTAGCAGTCTTATATATGGTTCCGACAACCTTTAGCTTCACCATTCCTTTGCTTGCTGTCGTCACTGATCTATTACATCTTCGTGAAGTTTCTCGACAAATGTGTCGTGTTCATCATCAGCATTCTGAGATCTTCCAGGGTATCGATCGAATGCATGATGAGAAATACCATCCTTGACCCTCGATGATTTGTGTAATCATCTACATCCTTCTTGCCTCCCCTCCAACACAAACATGTTCATGTTTTGTGTTGTCCCTTAAGTTCCTTACTACTCAACTTATGTTATCTTCTACCTTGGAGTATTACTATCTGGTATGTCAAGAATGTCGTGAAACTTGCACACATCTCAATAATTCTTGATATAGTAATACTTCTCGCCATCACCATTCATTTCTTGGTCATGTGTTGTTTCAAACCGGAATACCAACAAGTGAACTCTGATGTGTGATCCCAATACTTCTGGCAACCTGATTACCTTCAGGTTAACAACTGATTGTTTCATTCTTAGTGTGTTGGGTGTTGACTCATCATTTTTGACATTGGTTGTGCTACTCCGTCCGTATTTCCGAGCGCACCATTCAACCAGTGTCTAATTGTTGTTGATCCCTCGAGCATACGACATTATACCATTTGACTTGACAAATGCTATCTCCTTGATATTATAAATTTTTGGAATTCATCCTTGTCAATATCTTGAGGGATTGTTGCTGAGCCCATCGGTCGGACCCTCAAGTTATCAATGGTTCGTGGTGAAGCTTTTGACAGCACAATCCTTCTGCCTAGCTCATGAAGAATAGGTTGGGTACAAGAAGTGTATTTACCAAAGTTCACGTGCACTCTCTCAGCCGTGGATATGTGAAAGTTTTGTTTCGCTTCCTCTTGGGAAATACCAAATAATTCATGCATGTGTGAAGTGTTATATGTTTTGAAGATTTGTTATCTTCACTTCATATAATTTCTCTTAGCACGCCAAGCCACTGACTGACTTGATCGAGGAAAAGAGGTTTCTTCATCAGAGCTAATTGAGGCCTACGCAAGGGCCTTGATATCCTTGATGATGGTTCTCAAATCACAACTCACTTGCATTTCGTCATAAGAATTCTATGTGGGCACGAATGTCTTGACATTGTGTTCATATGTATTAAATCGAACTCTTGATTCAATAATTGCTTGTGTAGCTCATATCATGAGAATCTGGCATCTTCATCCTTGTTCTCAGACATCTTGAGTCTGAGGTGTCCCTACACCAATCAGATATGAATCTCGGGCAGATATGATGGTTGGAACATTTACCAATAATTATAAGTTTGGTCTTATATAACCTGGCACGATGATGTCTTGACTGGCATACCTTGCCGAAGGACCTATTGTTACAATTTCTTCCATGTGTAAGGATGGCCAATTCTACAATGAGGAAATTGTAGGACTAAGTTTTATAAGTTGTTCCTCATGGATCCTTGATACGTCCATTTTGCATCATGCTTTCATGTTGATATTTACCGCTTTTTGGGCTGTTATTTCACTTCACGGTACAATACGTATGCCTTTTCTCTCTTATTTTGCAAGGTTTACATGAAGAGGGAGAATGCCGGCAACTGGAATTCTGGTCTGAAAAAGGAGCAAGTTTGAGATGCCTATTCTGCACAACTCCAAAAGCCGTGAAAATCAACGTGGATTTTTTTTGGGATTTATAAAAAATAATGGACCGAAGAAGTGCCTGAGGGGCGCCAGCAAGTGGCCACAAGACTGCTAGGCACGGCCACCCCCCTGGCCGCGCCTAGGGGCACTACTAAAATTCAGAATTTTGTCGGCTGCCATGGCAGACGGAAAGGGGGGAACCACGGACGGCAAAGGCTTTGCCGTCAGTCAGCAGATGGCAATGTAGACGGCAAAAAGTATCCGGTGAAGAGGTTCTTTGCCGTCTGCTTTTTTAAAGCGGACGGCAAAGAATCTTTGCCACGAGGGGGCAGGCCGCAAATTAAATGGGACGGCACATACACCAACGGCCCCGTTAAGTGTTAACGGCAGGCCTCCTCTCTTTGCCGTCTGCCATCCCCCCTTTGCCATGTGGGAGCAGACGGTAAAGAGGGGAACCAGCCCCCTCTCTCTCCCCTCTTTGCCGTCTGCCATCCCCCCTTTGTCATGTGGGGGCAGACGGCAAAGGGGGGAACCAGCCCCCTCTCCCCCCCTCTTTGCCGTCTGCCATCCACCCTTTGCCATGTGGGGGCAGATGGCAAAGGGGGGAACCAGCCCCTTCTCTCTCCCCTCTTTGCCGTCTGCCATCCACCCTTTGCCTTGTGGGGGCAGACGGCAAAGGGGGAACCAGCTCCTTTTTATTTTATTTCTTATTATATCCAGTATTTTTCACAATAATCAGGATATATATATATATTTGACATAAATAAATTTCTTTCCGTACTCATAACCATACTAAAATAACTTTCATCCATAGTACATAAATATTATGCAAGTTCCATCCGTACCAAACCATATATTACACCAGTTTCGTCCACATGCATACAAAGTTTCGTATATATCCATATACTACAATAGTTTCAATACAAGCTTCCGTGAAGCCATGGTGCAAGAAATCATCTTCAAGCATTCCATCAATATAATCCAAGCTTCCCATGAAGTGAATGTAATCTACAAAATGGCAAATAAGAAAGTTAGAAGAATAATACTAGATGAAGTATATAGGTTATTTCGGAGAGAAATTAGCTAAGTATAGGCCATTTAATAGCTAAGTTACGTGGAATAGGTCATCTTGGAGCTACACAGCCTTATTATGTCATTTAGAAAAGAACTTAGCTAAGTATAGGTCATTCTAGAGCTAACTTGGATAAAATATGTCATTTTGTAACCAACTATGATTATTAATCCATTTTGACCTATTATGTCATTTTGGAGCTAAATTAGTCATTTTAATGAGCTAACCAAGGTTCTTATGATGTTTTTACCTAAATATGCTAATTATGTCATTTTGGAGGATAATTAGCTAAGTATGTCTTTGTTGGGGAAAATAACCTATGTAGAAGAAGAAAGAGAAGAAGTAAGAAGAGAAGAAGCAAGAAGAGAAGAAGAAGGGGAAGAAAAAGAAGAAGAAGGAGGAGGAGGAGGAGGAGGAGGAGGAGAAGGACGAGGACAAGGAGAAGAAGAAGAAAAGAAGAAGGACAAGAAGAAGGAGAAGGAGGAGGAGAAGAAGGAGAAGGAGCTTCTCTCCTCCTTCTCCTTCTCCTTCTTCTTCCTCCTTCTCCTTCTCCTTCTTCTTCCTCCTTCTCCTTCTTCTTCTCTTCTTCTTCTTCTTCCTTCCTTTCACTTTTCCTCTTTCTTCTCCTCTTGTCCCCTTCTTCGGGCTAAATTAGCTAAGAATGCCTTTTTGTAGCTAATTATGTCATTTCGAGGATAATTAGCTAAGTATAGGTCATGTTTTATTAAATAGACCATTTTGGAGCTAACTAAGCTAATTATGTCATTTAGTACGATAATTAGCCAATTTAGTCTTTCTTTGATGAGTCTAAGCTACGTAGAAGAAGAGAAAGAGAAGAAGAAAGAAGAGAAGAAGAAGTAAAAGAAGGAGGAGGAGGAGGAGAATGAGAAGGAAGAGGAGAAGAAGAAGAAAAGAAGAAGGAGAAGGAGAAGGAGGAAGAAGAAGAAGAAGAAGTTGGAGCTCATTCTCCTTCTTGTCCTCCTTCTTCTCCATCTCCTTATCCTTCTTCTTCTCTTCTTCTTCTTCTTCCTTCCTTCATTTTTCCTCTTTCGTCTCCTCTTGTCCCCTTCTTCGGCCTAAATTAGCTAAGAATGCCTTTTTGGAGCTAATTATGTCATTTCGAGGATAATTAGCTAACTATAGGTCATGTTTTATTAAATAGACCATTTTTGAGCTAACTAAGCTAATTATGTCATTTAGGTGGAAGCCTAGCTAACTATAGGTCGTTTCGGAGCTAACTTGGGTAAAATAGGTCATTCCGGAGCAAAATATGCTTATTAAGCTATTTTGGATCTAGCTAGGCTAATTATAGGCCATTTAATTCCTAAGTTAGGGGGAATAGGTCATCTTGCAGCTACGTAAGCCTTATTATGTCATTTAGGAGAGAACTTAGCTAAGTATAGGTCATGTTTTATTAAATAGACCATTTTGGAGCTACCTAAGCTAATTATGTCATTTTGTAGGATAATTAGCCAATTTAGTCTTTCTTGGATGAGTCTAAGCTACGTCTAAGAAGAGAAAGAGAAGAAGCAAGAAGTGAAGAAGAAGTAAAATAAGAAGAAGGAGGAGGAGGAGGAGGAGGAGAAGGAGAAGGAAGAGGAGAAGAAGAAGAAAAGAAGAAGGAGAAGGAGAAGGAGGAAGAACGAGGAAGAAGAAGGAGAAGGAGAAGGAGGAAGAAGGAGGAAGAAGAAGGAGAAGGAGGAGCTCCTTCTCCTTTTTCTCCTCCTTCTTCTCCTTCTCCTTATCCTTCTTCTTCTCTTATTCTTCTTCTCTTCTTCTTCCTTCCTTTCTTTTTTCCTCTATCTTCTCCTCTTGTCCCCTTCTTCGGGCTAAATTAGCTAAGAATGCCTTTTTGGGGCTAATTATGTCATTTCAAGGATAATTAGCTAAGTATAGGTCATGTTTTATTAAATAGACCATTTTGGAGCTAACTAAGCTAAGTATGTCATTTAGGTGGAAGCCTAGCTAACTATAGGTCGTTTCGGAGCTAACTTGGGTAAAATAGGTCATTCCAGAGCAAACTATGCTTATTAAGCCATTTTGGATCTAGCTTGGATAATTATAGGCCATTTAATACCTAAGTTGGGGGGAATAGGTCATCTTGCAGCTACGTAAGCCTTATTATGTCATTTAGGAGAGAACTTAGCTAACTATAGGGAATTTTTTTTATTAAATAGATCATTTAGGACCTAACTAAGCTAATTATGTCATTTTGTAGGATAATTAGCCAAATTAGTCTTTCTTGGATGAGTCCAAGCTACGTAGAAGCAGAGAAAGAGAAGAAGCAAGAAGAGAAGAAGAAGTAAAAGAAGAAGAAGGAGGAGGAGGAGAAGGAGAAGGAAGAGGAGAAGGAGAAGGAGAAGGAGGAAGAAGGAGGAAGAAGGAGGAGAAGGAGGAGCTCCTTCTCCTTCTTCTCCTCCTTCTTCTCCTTCTCCTTATCCTTCTTCTTCTCTTCTTCTTCTTCTCTTCTTCTTCTTCTTCCTTCCTTTCATTTTTCCTCTTTGTTCTCCTCTTGTCCCCTTCTTCGGGCTAAATAAGCTAAGAATGCCTTTTTGGAGCTAATTATGTCATTTCGAGGATAATTAGCTAAGTATAGGTCATGTTTTATTAGATAGAGCATTTTTAGCTAACTAAGCTAATTATGTCATTTAGGTGGAAGCCTAGCGAACTATAGGTCGCTTCGGAGCTAACTTGGGTAAAATAGGTCATTCCGGACCAAACTATGCTTATTAAGCCATTTTGGATCTAGTCACTACAAGAAATATGCTCATATGTGATGTTTTTTAAAATGTCGTTGACGAATTCGTCATAAATCTATGACGATTTCATCCGAGATCATCGTAAACCGTTTAAGGGGATCAAATCTACATATAAATTACGACGATGTGAGTCAAAACGTCGTAACCGCATAAGATGAGATCGTCATAACTTTTACGACGATTGTAAAAATGTCGTAACATGTTCTAACTATGTTGACATGTCACTCGTGGGT
Source organism: Hordeum vulgare subsp. vulgare (assembly GCF_904849725.1). Taxonomy (NCBI): domain Eukaryota; kingdom Viridiplantae; phylum Streptophyta; class Magnoliopsida; order Poales; family Poaceae; genus Hordeum; species Hordeum vulgare. Next base: position 147,696,220 of record NC_058521.1, read on the forward strand.
CCATTCTATCCCACCTCATCCTAGTTTGTGAAGCAACCTACTATTCTATCATTCCGAAAATTCTCGAAAAATTCTCATAAATACTTTGGACTATATATTTCTCAAATATGTGAAAACCCTCCCTTCCATAGTTCAAAAATAATTCAAAAATATCAATTTTCCTATTCTGTTCAGAATAGCACTTTGTGAAGGAAGTGCTATTTCTATTTCTTGGATTACCCTCATATTGTTTGGGCACTCTTTCCTATCCAAATCATTGCGTCATGAAAACTTTCGTAACGATTTGCCTAGTAAATATTTCTCAGCAAATTTCCAAAGTTTGTGTTCAGCTAACAGCTTTGTGAAGGAAGTACTAGATAAGAATATCCTGATGAGTTGAATTTTTTCCACATCGTCTATGTGCCCAAAACATAGCTCTCCATAAAATTTTAGCCACATCTACCAATCCACGTGAGCTCATCATCCAATCTTTGTGTCTGGTAATATTTTCATTTTGTGAAGCAACTAGACTTTATATTGCTTTATAGTTGATGAAAATTTACCACGGGATGACACTGACCATATAACCTCACTCCACCAAATTTTAACACATTTAATTCAGCCAGTTACCCTCAATATTTTTCCCAATATTCTGTTCAGTAGAGACCATTGTGAAGGAAGTATAATTTTTCTTTATCCAAATTTTATGAAATTTTTACAGTACCTTAATGTGCCCAAATTATCATGCTCCTCCAAATTTCAGCTCAATCCAATCATCTATGTGAACCCAGTTTCAATTACCATTTTCTGTCCAGATTGGCACATTGTAAAGGAAGTGTCACTTTTGCATGTCCAAATGTTATAATTTTTATACAGTGCCTTCATACACCCAAATTAACATCATACACTGTCGGGACCCCGATCCTAGGCCATAGGAATCCAACCTGTAACACATCGCATCCCTTTGTGGTCTCACGCACGGTTAACTCCACGGCTGCAGCCTTACCTTAGCCGGGACCGTTTGCGTCTTTTGACTCACGTATGCGATAGTGTTGCTAGCAATCCAATGTCAAAGAACCCGGATCGACATGTCTAGTCTTAAACCAAAGTCGCAGTACCGCACAAGGACAGGCATACATGACCCAACAAAGCAGGTGTCGGTCATCGGCGAATGTAGACGAGTCGTAGCAAGCTACAAGGACTCCATTACATCGCGTGACATTTCCCCAAAGGGGACAGACACAGTAGCTAAGAAGGACACATGCCGGTCAACCAATGTGTCCGGAGCAGTAGCGAACTACCAAGGCTCGTTGGATCACAAAGGGGCATTTCCTTGTAAGGAGTGCTACTAAGGTTCACGACTAGGTAATCGAACCCCATACATATCAAGTACGACACACGTACGCATGGCATACCGATATGTATAGATACATCGATGGCATCACAACATAACCATAAACATACAACCTTTATTTAAGAGGCTCGGAAGAGCCACACACATAATATTACACATTAAGGGTCTCACGACCCGTAATAACAGTAATACAATTACAAGCCAGCGGAAGAGTTATAAACTGTCTGGGTACAGACAGGGCAACTAGAAGGCACATGGCCTGACTATACTACAGAGCCGACGTAGGGCCAGATCGTAGCTGGGACACCAGCTACTCGTCGTCGTCGATGTCTACGAAGAACCCTCCATTAGGGTCATTAGCAACCTCTGCAACATTTATTAAGAAAACATGAGTACGAAGGTACTCAGCAATACTTTAGGATGACTAACTACTCATGCAAGGTATCAAAAGGTATTGTGGGGTTTCATGCGGAAAGCCGGCATTTGACTCGTGGCTAGACAACTTGCATTTTTAAAAAAAAATTGATAACTTGATTTCTCGCACACGAGTCCACTAACACCACAACAATACACTATCGTGGAATCATTCCGTCGCCGTACAGAAATGCCGTCCACGACACTCACGCTTATCTTGGCAATTTTACGAGTAGCCATTGGAGTTATCTATGAACAACATATGTCTCCAAGTAGTCCATATCCTCGGACGCGGCTATTCGAATAGATCATAACCCTGCAGGGGTGTACTTCTTCACACACGCTCTCGCCACTTATCGCCATGTGCACGTCATGCACCTCGGCAACCTTCAAGCGGAAGCCCAGCGAGGGAGTCGGCCACGACCGTTAACCACACTAGTACCTAGTCCAGGTTAATCGCCTATCTGAGAGTAACCCGTACGGAAGTCCGGCCGAGGTTTCTGCCACGGCCTCAAACGATGTGCACAGGGTTCCCAAGCCCACCATACACAACTCTAAGCATAGCATGCATAGCAGGATAAGGCACATCATAGCTCAAGCAACTACCAGGTATACTAGGTTGCAAGGTTCGGCTATTTACCGTGAAAAGGTTAAGTCATGCAAAGGAAGTGGGTTCAACTATCGTGGCAAAAGCAGTTGAAGCATTTGATCTTAAATGCAATAATTAGGTGCAGGAGCAAGAACATGGGAGATATCGGGATGATCAAAGGGGTTGCTTGCCTTGTTGCTTATAGGAGGAACGATATCCGTGAGACGGATATTCGGTGGAATCAGGGGGTGCGGAGCCTACCGAAATGAATGGCAACATTCAATAACAATCATATGCACTCAAAATGATGCATGAGCATGGCATGAGAATGCAAGATGATAAGTTATTATTTTCAACATGTATTAGATTTAGAGTTGATTTGAATCGAATTCGAATATCAATTCCAAACGGGGGTATTCTCGGATACCGGTTTAATTGATTCGACCTGATGCTCAGATCAACTTGATGTTAACATGCATGAAATGTCATGTTATGATACTGATTTGTAATTAGGACAGTGGTGAACACTGTATATATAATGGAATTTGAATATTTTTGCAATTTCCATTTAAAAAGTGATTATAAGAATTGAATTATTCCTTATTCCACAATTTAGGGTTCTGTAACTTTTTCAAACATAGTTGAAAATAGCATAATCAGAATCCTTGAATTTTTCTGATACTTTTTCATATATAAATTATTTTCATTGGAGTTACAGATTAATTTCTATGATTTTTACAAATTTTAGCAATTTCCTGAATTAGTTTTATACTGGAAATTCTAATTATTGCATCAGACTGATGTCAGCAGGTTAGCCGACCTGTTCAGGTCAAACCTGACAGGGGGGCCCCACTGGTCAGCCTCTCTGGGACTAATCCCGCGCTGACCAGCCCTAATTGAGGTTTGACTTGGCCTTGGGCCCACTTGTCAGCGAGTGATTAAGTCCTGAGCTGCTGGGTTAGCTTTGCCACGTCGACCCCCACCGGAGGGTGGTCGCCAGCGACCAGGCCTGCGGCGGAGGGCTCGCCGGAGGCGACCTAAACGGCGCTGCACAGCACCAAAACGCACGCGGTTTGCAGCTACGGCACGCTGGCGAAGTGGCCGATCTGACAGGAGCATCAGGGGAGGCTAGGGTCGCCGGAAGAGGCGCCGGCGACGAGCCGGAGCGGCGGCCGAAGCTCGGCCTTCTATGAGAGACGGCTCTAGGGCACGGGGAGGGCAGCTGGAGGGCTCGACACGCTCCTGGAGGCTCCAGGAGCTCGAATCCTAGCTCGAGCGTGTGGATCGGACACCACAGCGACGGCGACGACATAGCCGGTGGCGAGGAGCTCTCGACCTTGGTGGGGAACTAGGCTACGATGCACGGGAGAGTGTGTGGTGAGAGGGGAAACGACGACGAGCTCACGGCGGTTCCGATGGTGCTGAAGAGGGGCTTGGGGATGCGCCGGAGGGAGCGAATTGACGGGAGAGGTCCGGCGGCCGGAGGTGGAAGACAACGGCGTTGGGGGCGATGCAGAGCTTGGGGAAACTTCGGCTTCTGCAGAGATGACCAGGGCGACGAGGCGGAGCTAACGGACTACTCGGAGGAGGGTTCCCATGGCTAGAGGTGCTGCGGCTCGAGCTCGAGCTCGGCTCCAATGGCGGCAGGAGGAGGGAGGGCAAGATCCGAGAGGAGAGGAAGAACGATGCTGGGGAACGGATAGAGGAGACCTCCGGGGGCTTATTCCCAGCCTTGCCAGCGCAAGGCGGCGGCCAGGCAGGCGCACAGGTGCGTGGCCGCGCCGGAGGAGGCGGCGGCCACCTCCTGCTGCCTACTGGCGCGAGGGAGGGGACGAGCGAGGGAGATGGGTCGGGCTAGGCTAGGCGACAGGTAAGGGTTTTCCCATTTTTTTTCGGTTTTTGTTTTTCTGTTTTGCTAACTATTGTTTTTCTAATTATTTCAGCTCCAAAACAAAAAGTAAAAACTATTTTAGACCTCGTGAAATATTGTTATAACATCCCAACCATTTCCAAAGTTTTCAACATTTTTGGAAATTTATTGATTCTAATTTCAAATTTAAAACTTGAAACCAGTAGCCTTTTGCATTTATTTAAAATGCTTAAAGTGTCAAGAAAATAGTTTTCTCCAATGCTCATTTACTTTCATGATTTATCAGAAAGTTTGAACATTTCTTGAGGCCATTTTGGGTTCATTGATTTGAACTAGTTTGAGATTTTCTTTAATTGAAATGGTGGCTAGGGTTTTGAGTTTTTCCTTTGCCACTTTGTTGTTTTTGTTGAAACTTCTTAGATGCAAATGCAAAGAAGACATGAGCACAAGACTAACTTGCTTAGGGGTTAGGGATGTGACAACTCACCCCCACTCAAAAGAATCTCGTCCCGAGATTTAGAAGTCGTCGGGAATAACGTAGGATATTCAAGTCGGAGACGATCCTCTCTTTCCCAAGTTGCCTCCTTTTCAGAATGATTTGACCACTGAACTTTAAGAAACTTGAGGTTTCGACGTCGAGTGGTACGCTCAGCTTGATCAAGAATACACACGGGGTATTCTCGGTATGAAAGGTTATCTTGGAGATCAAGCGTTTCGTGGTCCACTTCACGGATAGGATCCGAAAAGCAACGCCTGAGTTGCGAGACGTGGAAAACATCATGAACCTTGGAAAGATGCGGAGGAAGTTCCAACTGGTAGGCAACTTCTCCTCGTTTGGCAAGAATGCGAAAAGGACCAATGTAACGAGGAGCCAATTTGCCCTTGATACCGAATCGATGGGTACCCTTCAAAGGTGTAACCCGAAGGTAAGCCTTCTCATCAACTTCAAAGGTCACAGCCTTATGATGACGATCATATTGGCTCTTTTGACGAGACTGGGCTGTTTTCAACTTTTCACGAATAATGCGAACCTTCTCTTCTGCATCCTGGATCATATCCGGACCAAAGAGTTGCCTCTCTCTGGTTTCCGACCAATTAAGAGGTGTTCGACATCTTCATCCATAGAGAACTTCAAAAGGGGATTTGCCCAAGCTTGATTGATAACTATTGTTATAAGCGAATTCGGCGAATGGAAGGCACTTCTCCCAATTCATACCGAACGAAATAACACAAGCTCGAAGCATATCTTCTAGGATTTGATTCACTCTTTCTACTTGACCACTTGATTGGGGATGGAAAGCAGTGCTAAAAGATAAGTGAGTCCCCATGGCATTTCCTTGTAAGGAGTGCTAGTAAGGTTCACGACTAGGTAATCGAACCCCATACATATCAAGTACGACACACGTACGCATGGCATACCGATATGTATAGATACATCGATGGCATCACAACGTAACCATAAACATACAACCTTTATTTAAGAGGCTCGGAAGAGCCACACACATAATATTACACATTAAGGGTCTCACGACCCGTAATAACAGTAATAAAATTACAAGCCAGCGGAAGAGTTATAAACTGTCTGGGTACAGACAGGGCAACTAGAAGGCACATGGCCTGACTATACTACAGAGCCGACGTAGGGCCAGATCGTAGCTGGGACACCAGCTACTCGTCGTCGTCGATGTCTACGAAGAACCCTCCATTAGGGTCATTAGCAACCTCTGCAACATTTATTAAGCAAACATGAGTACGAAGGTACTTAGCAATACTTTAGGATGACTAACTACTCATGCAAGGTATCAAAAGGTATTGTGGGGTTTCATGCGGAAAGCCGGCATTTGACTCGTGGCTAGACAACTTGCATTTTTTAAATAATTTTGACAACTTGATTTCTCGCACACGAGTCCACTAACACCACAACAATACACTATCGTGGAATCATTCCGTCGCCGTACAGAAATGCCGTCCACGACACTCACGCTTATCTTGGCAATTTTACGAGTAGCCATTGGAGTTATCTATGAACAACATATGTCTCCAAGTAGTCCATATCCGCGGACGCGGCTATTCGAATAGATCATAACCCTGCAGGGGTGTACTTCTTCACACACGCTCTCGCCACTTATCGCCATGTGCACGTCATGCACCTCGGCAACCTTCAAGCGGAAGCCCAGCGAGGGAGTCGGCCACGACCGTTAACCACACTAGTACCTAGTCCAGGTTAATCGCCTATCTGAGAGTAACCCGTACGGAAGTCCGGCCGAGGTTTTCCGCCACGGCCTCAAACGATGTGCACAGGGTTCCCAAGCCCACCATACACAACTCTAAGCATAGCATGCATAGCAGGATAAGGCACATCATAGCTCAAGCAACTACCAGGTATGCTAGGTTGCAAGGTTCGGCTATTTACCGTGACAAGGTTAAGTCATGCAAAGGAAGTGGGTTCAACTATCGTGGCAAAAGCAGTTGAAGCATTGGATCTTAAATGCAATAATTAGGTGCAGGAGCAAGAACATGGGAGATATCGGGATGATCAAAGGGGTTGCTTGCCCTGTTGCTCAGAGGAGGAACGATATCTGTCAAACGGATATTCGGTGGAATCCGGGGGTGCGGAGCCTACCGAAATGAATGGCAACATTCAATAACAATCATATGCACTCAAAATGATGCATGAGCATGGCATGAGTATGCAAGGTGATAAGTTATTATTTTCAACATGTATTAGATTTAGAGTTGATTTGAATCGAATTCAAATATCAATTCCAAACGGGGGTATTCTCGGATACCGGTTTAATTGATTCGACCTGATGCTCAGATCAACTTGATGTTAACATGCATGAAATGTCATGTTATGATACTGATTTGTAATTAGGACAGTGGTGAACACTGTATATATAATGGAATTTGAATATTTTTGCAATTTCCATTTAAAAAGTGATTATAAGAATTGAATTATTCCTTATTCCACAATTTAGGGTTCTGTAACTTTTTCAAACATAGTTGAAAATAGCATAATCAGAATCCTTCAATTTTTCTGATACTTTTTCATATATAAATTATTTTCATTGGAGTTATAGATTAATTTCTATGATTTTTACAAGTTTTAGCAATTTCCTGAATTAGTTTTATAGTGGAAATTCTAATTATTGCATCAGACTGATGTCAGCAGGTTAGCCGACCTGTTCAGGTCAAACCTGACAGGGGGGCCCCACTCGTCAGCCTCTCTGGGACTAATCCCGCGCTGACCAGCCCTAATTGAGGTTTGACTTGGCCTTGGGCCCACTTGTTAGCGAGTGATTAAGTCCTGAGCTGCTGGGTTAGCTTTGCCACGTCGACCCCCACCGGAGGGTGGTCGCCAGCGACCAGGCCCGCGACGGAGGGCTCGCCGGAGGCGACCTAAACGGCGCTGCACAGCACCAAAACGCACGCGGTTTGCAGCTACGGCACGCTGGCGAAGTGGCCGATCTGGCAGGAGCATCAGGGGAGGCTAGGGTCGCCAGAAGAGGCGCCGGCGACGAGCCGGAGCGGCGGCCGAAGCTCGGCCTTCTATGAGAGACGGCTCTAGGGCACGGGGAGGGCAGCTGAGGGCTCGACACGCTCCTGGAGGCTCCAGGAGCTCGAATCCTAACTCGAGCGTGTGGATCGGACACCACAGCGACGGCGACGACATAGCCGGTGGCGAGGAGCTCTCGGCCTTGGTGGGGAACTAGGCTACGATGCACGGGAGAGCGTGGGGTGAGAGGGGAAACGACGACGAGCTCATGGCGGTTCCGATGGTGCTGAAGAGGGGCTCGGGGATGCGCCAGAGGGAGCGAATTGACGGGAGAGGTCCGGCGGCCGGAGGTGGAAGACAATGGCGTTGGGGGCGATGCAGAGCTTGGGGAAGCTTGGTCTTCTGCAGAGATGACCAGGGCGACGAGGCGGAGCTAACGGACTACTCGGAGGAGGGTTCCCATGGCTAGAGGTGCTGCAGCTCGAGCTCGAGCTCGGCTCCAATGGCGGCAGCAGGAGGGAGGGCAAGATCCGAGAGGAGAGGAAGAACGGTGCTGGGGAACGGATAGAGGAGACCTCCGGGGGCTTATTCCCAGCCTTGCCAGCGCGAGGCGGCGGCCAGGCAGGCGCACAGGTGCGTGGCCGCGTCGGAGGAGGCGGCGGCCACCTCCTGCTGCCTACTGGCGCGAGGGAGGGGACGAGCGAGGGAGATGGGTCGGGCCAGGCTAGGCGACAGGTAAGGGTTTTCCCATTTTTTTTCTGTTTTTGTTTTTCTGTTTTGCTAACTATTGTTTTTCTAATTATTTCAGCTCCAAAACAAAAAGTAAAAACTATTTTAGACCTCCTGAAATATTGTTATAACATCCCAACCATTTCCAAAGTTTTCAACATTTTTGGAAATTTATTGATTCTAATTTCAAATTTAAAACTTGAAACCAGTAGCCTTTTGCATTTATTTAAAATGCTTAAAGTGTCAAGAAAATAGTTTTCTCCAATGCTCATTTACTTTCATGATTTATCAGAAAGTTTGAACATTTCTTGAGGCCATTTTGGGTTCATTGATTTGAACTAGTTTGAGATTTTCTTTAATTGAAATGGTAGCTAGGGTTTTGAGTTTTTCCTTTGCCACTTTGTTGTTTTTGTTGAAACTTCTTAGATGCAAATGCAAAGAAGACATGAGCACAAGACTAACTTGCTTAGGGGTTAGGGATGTGACAACTCACCCCCACTCAAAAGAATCTCGTCCCGAGATTTAGAAGTCGTCGGGAATAACGCAGGATATTCAAGTCGGAGACGATCCTCTCTTTCCCAAGTTGCCTCCTTTTCAGAATGATTTGACCATTGAACTTTAAGAAACTTGAGGTTTCGACGTCGAGTGGTACGCTCAGCTTGATCAAGAATACACACGGGGTATTCTCGGTATGAAAGGTTATCTTGGAGATCAAGCGTTTCGTGGTCCACTTCACGGATAGGATCCAAAAAGCAACGCATGAGTTGCGAGACGTGGAAAACATCATGAACCTTGGAAAGATGCGGAGGAAGTTCCAACTGGTAGGCAACTTCTCCTCGTTTGGCAATAATGCGAAAAGGACCAATGTAACGAGGAGCCAATTTGCCCTTGATACCGAATCGATGGGTACCCTTCAAAGGTGTAACCCGAAGGTAAGCCTTCTCATCAACTTCAAAGGTCACAGCCTTATGATGACGATCATATTGGCTCTTTTGACGAGACTGGGTTGTTTTCAACTTTTCACGAATAATGCGAACCTGCTCTTCTGCATCCTGGATCATATCCGGACCAAAGAGTTGCCTCTCTCTGGTTTCCGACCAATTAAGAGGTGTTCGACATCTTCATCCATAGAGAACTTCAAAAGGGGCTTTGCCCAAGCTTGATTGATAACTATTGTTATAAGCGAATTCGGCAAATGGAAGGCACTTCTCCCAATTCATACCGAACGAAATAACACAAGCTCGAAGCATATCTTCTAGGATTTGATTCACTCTTTCTACTTGACCACTTGATTGGGGATGGAAAGCAGTGCTAAAAGGTAAGTGAGTCCCCATGGCATTCTGAAAACTTTCCCAGAAGCGAGAAGTAAAGATACTTCCACGGTCCGAGTTAATTTCCTGGGGAACACCATGAAGAGACACTATTCGAGAGATATATAACTCTGCTAGCTAGCTAGCTGTTATACTCTCACGAACAGGAAGAAAATGAGCCACTTTGGAAAGACGGTCAATGACCACAAAGATAGCATTATTTCCTTTCTTGGTCTTGGGAAATCCGGTAATGAAATCCATGCTAACTTTATCCCATTTCCATTCAGGAATAGCTAAAGGTTGAAGGGTGCCAGCAGGCCTTTGATGTTCTGCCTTAACTCGACGACAAACGTCACAGTTAGCAAAGAACTCAGCAATTTCTCTCTTCATCCTAGTCCACCAGAACCTATGGCGTAGGTCCTGATACATCTTAGTACTACCGGGATGAATGGTGAGAGGAGAATCATGAGCCTCCTTAAGGATTAACTGCCTTAGATGTGGGTTCTTAGGAACCACTAAACGATTCTGGAAGAACACAACACCTTGATCGTTCATGGAAAATTCTTTAGCGTTTCCGCTAAAAATATTCTCCTTGATCCATGATATACCCTTGTCACGCTTTTGGCCAGCTATAATTTGATCCTTAAGAGCAGGCTTCGCCACCAGGGTAGAAAGGAATCCTTGGGGAACAATATGAAGATTCAACTTTCGAAAGTCCTCATGGAGATGTGGTTGACCTTGTTGTAGCATCAAATTGTTACAATAAGATTTACGACTTAGCGCATCGGCCATAACATTGGCCTTCCCCGGGGTGTAAGTTATCCCTAAGTCGTAATCCGAGATCAACTCAACCCACCGTCTTTGCCTGAGATTCAAATCCGGCTGGGTGAAAATATATTTCAGACTTTGGTGATCAGTGAATATTTCGCAACGATTACCCACAAGGTAATGTCGCCAGGTTTTTAGTGCATGGACCACAGCTGCAAGCTCAAGGTCATGTGTGGGATAATTATCCTCATGTGGATGCAACTGTCGAGATGCGTATGCGATCACATGACGATCTTGCATGAGAATGCAACCCAATCCTTGTCGCAAGGCGTCGCAATAGATAACAAAGTCCTTAGAAAAATCTGGTGGTAGCAACACAGGTGCGGAAGTCACGCGTCTTTTCAGTTCCTGAAAACTATGCTCGCACTGTGGTGTCCACTCGAACTTTTTATCTTTCTTGAGGAGTTCAGTTAGAGGCTTTGCAACCTTGGAGAAATTCTCGACGAAGCGGCGACAATAGCTCGCTAAACCAAGAAAACTGCTAACTTGCTTAACCGATTCAGGTTGAGTCCAATCAAGGACAGCTTGAACTCTCTCGGGATTGACAGTAAACCCTTACCACAGATTACGTGTCCTAGATAGGTCACTTCCGGTAACCAGAATTCACATTTTGAAAACTTGGCATAAAGGCGATGCTCTCGAAGTTTCATCAATACCAGCCTTAGATGCTCGGCATGTTCTTGTTCATTCTTCGAGTAGATGAGAATATCATCGAGGTATACCATGACGAATTTATCCAAATACTCCATGAAGATTGAATTCATCAGCCGAGAGAAGGTGGCTGGGGCATTGGTTAAACCGAAGGACATAACGGTGTACTCATATTGGCCATAACGAGTAACAAAAGCCGTTTTTGGAATGTCCCCGTTCTTAATCTTGATTTGATGGTATCCCAACCTCAAATCCACTTTGGAGAAGACTAAGGATCCAGCGAGCTGATCGTACAGATCGTTGATCCTGGGGAGCGGATACTTGTTCTTTATGGTGACCAGATTAACTGGTTGGTAATCTACAACCATCCGATCCGTTCCGTCTTTCTTCTTGACGAAGAGGACGGGGCAAGCCCAGGGAGAAGAGCTAGGATGAATGAAACCTTTGTTCAAGGCCTCATCTAGTTGCTTCTTAAGTTCGGATAGCTCCAGGGGTGCCATCTTATATGGTCTTTTGGCTATTGGGACAGTTCCCGGAACAAGATCTATTACAAACTCTACATCTCTGTCAGGTGGAATTCCTGGCAGTTCCTCTGGAAAAACTTCCGGAAAGTCACGGACTACCGGAATGTCTTCAAGTTCCGGAAGAGGGTTGGCATTTAGGGAATAAAGCTGGCATTTGGCAACTCGAGTAGAGACATTTACCATCTCACCCGAGGAATGGGTAAGCTGGACATTTCTAGAGTGAGTATCAATCTTGGCATAGTGAGCTGACATCCAGTCCATGCCCAAGATGATATTAATATCCAAAGATTTCAATGCTATCAATGAGGCTAGAAAAACTAGCCTGTCTACTAGAATTTCATTGTCATAGGTTATCCTAGAGGTTTGCCATTTACTACCAGGGGTTTGGACAACCAATGGGATTGGCATATCACAAAATGACATGTTATGCAACTGTGCATAACTTTCTGAAATGAAGGAATGAGAAGACCCAGTGTCAAAGAGAACGGACGCTGGGTGATGATTAACAAGAAGCGTACCTAGCATGACGTCGGGATCCTCTGCAGCTTCTTCTGCTGACACATAGTTCACACGGCCACGTGCAGGAGTTGGCTTCACATAGAACGCTTTGCCCGACTTGGCCTGCCCGACGGACTTTCCGGGTTGCTTGGCACCCACATTCTGAGGACACTCACGGGAATAGTTTCCTGGTTCTCCACACTTGTAGCATATCACCTGGTTGGCACGTGGTGCAGCATTGCTAGCTGGACCACCATAAGCTTTTGCTGGAGGGTTGGCCTGATTCGTCTGAGGTGCCACGTAGGATGGCCTCGGAGTGTATCTTGGCGGCAGAGAACTGTTTGGAACCCACAGCCTGCGTTTTGGAAACGCGGAACCAGAAGATGAGCCAAAGTCACGGGAGTGCTTCCTTGTGGCTTCGAAGTCAGTATGACCAGTCTCCGCACTGATCGCCTTGTTGACTAGGGCTTGAAAACTTGCACACTCATGGAGGCGCAGGTCACGACGGAGCTCAGGGCTCAGACCCTTACGGAATCTTGCTTGCTTCTTGGCGTCAGTAGACACCTCCTATGTTGCATAGCAGGCGAGGTTACCGAATTCGCGGCTATAGACATCCAGAGACAACTTGCCCTGAGTGAAGGCACAGAACTCCTCTCTCTTTCTGTCCATCAGGCCCTCTGGAATATGGTGCAGACAGAAAGCTGCACTGAAATCTGCCCATGTGGCCACTGGTTCAGCGGGACGCATAGCTTCAAAATTCTCCCACTACAGATTGGCGGGTCCCTCGAGGAAATACGCCGCAAAGGTCACCTTGTCGGCCTCAGACACATTCGCAGAGCGAATCTTGCGCGAGATGCTGCATAGCCAGTCATCAGCGTCGAGGGGATCGACAAAATGATGAAACTTTGGAGGATTCAGCTTCACAAAGTCATTGAGGGACACTGCAGCATTCCTAGGCTGTCGAGCCGTATTCTGCTCAATACGCTCTAGCAGTCGATTGGTCTCCCTTTTATTTCATTCTGCCTCAAGCATCACTTCTACCAGAGAAGGCGGGTGAGGCAGGTCTTCCTGCGACGCTTGACTACCCTCACCTTGCTCATGAGCAGGGGCACGGTTCAACCTGGTGAACACCATCCTGACAAACAAACTCATAGCTTAGACCAATATCATATCAATACTAGCTATGGATTAAGAATGTACTGAACACACGGAATGCGGAAATGAATATCCGAACAGCATGGTAACAAGCAACTGCTATATATACACCATGGTTCATACACACCCTTACATAGTTCAGTACACCCTTAACCGAAGAGCAAACTACTGGAATTGTGAAACTACTCATCAGAGGCTTACAAGCTTCCTATACATTATTTATCTAGGCCTCCGGAATTCATTTCACAGTACAACCATACTTCACAAGTCACGCAGAACTGTGAACGTACGGCTACTACCATAATATCCTTCCGCTCACAGCTCAGGCATCTGCATAGAACATCTCATAGAGATTACCTCCATGACCTGGAAGCTCAACCTGCGGATCAGGAAACACTCTAGCATGAGATCCCTGGGATCCATAAGGACACGAATGTGGCCTTGGTCCCCTGACTGGTGGTAAGAGGGGTCCCCGAAGAGGTGTGACTCCTCCCATGGTTGGCCAGTCGATGTGGGCCGGAAGATGGTTCCTAACAGGGTTCAGCATCTCCATCTCTCCATACCCTGTCTGGACTACCGGTGCCAGCTGCGTCAGAGCTGTCCACAGACGGGCATGGGTAGCATAAAGCTCCATGCGGAGAGCACGAGCATCCCTGTCTCTGTTCTCTAGCATCTCAACAGTGGACTGCAGTAGTAGATCCTCCATAGAAGAATCAAAATAGACTCCACTGAGGTATCCCTCTTCACCAGGCGGAGAGGCCGGAACATAGCAGAACTCTGAATTCTGCAGCAGTGCATGTCTCGCTCTCATAATGTTCAGCATTGAATAGGCAGCATCCTGTACTTCCATGTCAACGGTGACCCCAACCCATAGGACCAATGGATTGGCTTCTCAGCTCCAAGGTAGTCTGGAAATACCCTAACAGCGCAGATGTACTGGCTCTGGTTGAAGTCTCGGTACTGTTCCTCCACTGTGTACTCGGGGTACCAGCGGTAACCGCACACCGACATCACCCTGACCAGCATGGCCGTATGACCCGGTACATCAATGCACCTGGTCAGACATACCACCTGACGAGAAGGACGGCCAGGCATCAGTAAATAGAGAGTAATGCAAAAGCATTAGAGCTCCGAGTGCAAAATTGGGTAGCATAACGGCTCTAAATGCTCAAAAACAAATTTTGAGACAACCCAAAATGGAATAGCGTAACCACTCAACTATCAAGTTCAACTCTCTGATCATCAAACTTACTTCCTGCTTCCTAGGAATAAAAGAAACCCAATATCTCTCGACCCGTAGTCCTATAGTTTACCGATCAGAAACACGAGACTAGGAGAAGATGAGTAACCTACTCCTTAATTCCCGCAGAAAAGACGAGGATGACCAGAATAGAATGACTTGAGAAGAGAACAAGAGTCTTACGTTCCCTTCCACAAACAATTCCCTTCTATATAACTAAAGCAATTCTAGACTCAACTTCGACCAGTTTGGCTTAGTAATCCTACAGTCAGTCAGGCTCTGATATCAACGCTGTCGGGACCCCGATCCTAGGCCATAGGAATCCAACCTGTAACACATCGCATCCCTTTGTGGTCTCACGCACGGTTAACTCCACGGCTGCAGCCTTACCTTAGCCGGGACCGTTTGCGTCTTTTGACTCACGTATGCGATAGTGTCGCTAGCAATCCAATGTCAAAGAACCCGGATCGACATGTCTAGTCTTAAACCAAAGTGGCAGTACCGCACAAGGACAGGCATACATGACCCAACAAAGCAGGTGTCGGTCATCGGTGAATGTAGACGAGTCGTAGCAAGCTACAAGGACTCCATTACATCGCGTGACATTTCCCCAAAGGGGACAGACACAGCAGCTAAGAAGGACACATGCCGGTCAACCAATGTGTCCGGAGCAGTAGCGAACTACCAAGGCTCGTTGGATCACAAAGGGGCATTTCCTTGTAAGGAGTGCTACTAAGGTTCACGACTAGGTAATCGAACCCCATACATATCAAGTACGACACACGTACGCATGGCATACCGATATGTATAGATACATCAATGGCATCACAACATAACCATAAACATACAACCTTTATTTAAGAGGCTCGGAAGTGCCACACACATAATATTACACATTAAGGGTCTCACGACCCGTAATAACAGTAATACAATTACAAGCCAGCGGAAGAGTTATAAACTGTCTGGGTACAGACAGGGCAACTAGAAGGCACATGGCCTGACTATACTACAGAGCCGACGTAGGGCCAGATCGTAGCTAGGACACCAGCTACTCGTCGTCGTCGATGTCTACGAAGAACCCTCCATTAGGGTCATTAGCAACCTCTGCAACATTTATTAAGCAAACATGAGTACGAAGGTACTCAGCAAGACTTTAGGATGACTAACTACTCATGCAAGGTATCAAAAGGTATTGTGGGGTTTCATGCGGAAAGCCAGCATTTGACTCGTGGCTAGACAACTTGCATTTTTTAAATAATTTTGACAACTTGATTTCTCGCACACGAGTCCACTAACACCACAACAATACACTATCGTGGAATCATTCCGTCGCCATACGGAAATGCCGTCCACGACACTCACGCTTATCTTGGCAATTTTACGAGTAGCCATTGAAGTTATCTATGAACAACATATGTCTCCAAGTAGTCCATATCCGCGGACGCGGCTATTCGAATAGATCATAACCCTGCAGGGGTGTACTTCTTCACACACGCTCTCGCCACTTATCGCCATGTGCACGTCATGCACCTCGGCAACCTTCAAGCGGAAGCCCAGCGAGGGAGTCGGCCACGACCGTTAACCACACTAGTACCTAGTCCAGGTTTATCGCCTATCTGAGAGTAACCCGTACGGAAGTCCGGCCGAGGTTTCCGCCACGGCCTCAAACGATGTGCGCAGGGTTCCCAAGCCCACCATCTGGGTGCCACTTGGTACACCGTGCCACTGCCTACCGTATCACGGCCCACCTCTCAGGTCTGCACCATGCACGGCCTCCAGCATTACTATAAACACCAGAAACTACTTGCAACTCCTGGACCGGGTACTACGCGATTAATAGGCCGAACGGGGTCATATTTCAGGGCCCAGCATGTGGTACTATCTAGTCTTGGAATACATACACGGAACTCAGTTCCTAAGGACGGTTCCACTGAAACAACCCGCCATGTACTCCTACACGGCCTTTCACCGGTACCTTTACCAAAACAGGTTCAACACACAACCTTTGCTCACCAAACACATTCCACAATTCTTTTCATCTCCCAGATGACAGACCATACACAACTCTAAGCATAGCATGCATAGCAGGATAAGGCACATCATAGCTCAAGCAACTACCAGGTATGCTAGGTTGCAAGGTTCGGCTATTTACTGTGACAAGGTTAAGTCATGCAAAGGAAGTGGGTTCAACTATCATGGCAAAAGCAGTTGAAGCATTTGATCTTAAATGCAATAATTAGGTGCAGGAGCAAGAACATGGGAGTTATCGGGATGATCAAAGGGGTTGCTTGCCTTGTTGCTTATAGGAGGAACGTTATCCGTCAGACGGATATTCGGTGGAATCCGGGGGTGCGGAGCCTACCAAATGAATGGCAACATTCAATAACAATCATATGCACTCAAAATGATGCATGAGCATGGCATGAGAATGCAAGGTGATAAGTTATTATTTTCAACATGTATTAGATTTAGAGTTGATTTGAATCGCATTCGAATATCAATTCCAAATGGGGGTATTCTCGGATACCGGTTTAATTGATTCGACCTGATGCTCAGATCAACTTGATGTTAACATGCATGAAATGTCATGTTATGATACTGATTTGTAATTAGAACAGTGGTGAACACTGTATATATAATGGAATTTGAATATTTTTGCAATTTCCATTTAAAAAGTGATTATAAGAATTGAATTATTCCTTATTCCACAATTTAGGGTTCTGTAACTTTTTCAAACATAGTTTAAAATAGCATAATCAGAATCCTTGAATTTTTCTGATACTTTTTCATATATAAATTATTTTCATTGGAGTTACAGATTAATTTCTATGATTTTTACAAGTTTTAGCAATTTCCTGAATTAGTTATATACTGGAAATTCTAATTATTGCATCAGACTGACGTCAGCAGGTCAGCCGACCTATTCAGGTCAAACCTGACAGGGGGGCCCCACTGGTCAGCCTCTCTGGGACTAATCCCGCGCTGACCAGCCCTAATTGAGGTTTGACTTGGCCTTGGGCCCACTTGTCAGCGAGTGATTAAGTCCTGAGCTGCTGGGTTAGCTTTGCCACGTCGACCCCCACCGGAGGGTGGTCGCCGGCGACCAGGCCCACGGCAGAGGGCTCGCCGGAGGCGACCTAAACGGTGCTGCACAACACCAAAACGCACGCGGTTTGCAGCTACGGCACGCTGGCGAAGTGGCCGATCTGGCAGGATCATCAGGGGAGGCTAGGGTCGCCGGAAGAGGCGCCGGCGACGAGGCGGAGCGGCGGCCGAAGCTCGGCCTTCTATGAGAGACGGCTCTAGGGCACGGGGAGGGCAGCTGGAGGGCTCGACACGCTCCTGGAGGCTCCAGGAGCTCGAATCCTAGCTCGAGCGTGTGGATCGGACACCACAGCGACGACGACGACATGGCCGACGGCGAGGAGCTCTCGGCCTTGGTGGGGAACTAGGCTACGATGCACGGGAGAGCGTGGGGCGAGAGGGGAAACGAAAGCGACCTCACGGCGGTTCCGATGGTGCTGAGGAGGGGCTCGGGGATGCGCCGGAGGGAGCGAATCGACGGGAGAGGCCGGCGGCCGGAGGTGGAAGACGACGGCGTTGGGGGCGATGCAGAACTTGGGGAAGCTTCGGCTTCTGCATAGATGACCAGGGCGACGAGGCGGAGCTAACGGACTACTCAGAGGAGGGTTCCCATGGCTAGAGGTGCTGCGGCTCGAGCTCGAGCTCGGCTCCAATGGCGGCAGCAGGAGGGAGGGCAAGATCCGAGAGGAGAGGAAGAACGGTGTTGGGGAATGGATAGAGGAGACCTCAGGGGGCTTATCCCCAGCCTTGCCAGCACGAGGCGGCGGCTAGGCAGGCGCACAGGTGCGTGGCCGCGCCGGAGGAGGCGGCGGCCACCTCCTGCTGCCTACTGGCGCGAGGGAGGGGACAAGCGAGGGAGATGGGCCGGGCCAGGCTAGGCGACAGGTAAGGGTTTTCCCATTTTTTCTGTTTTTGTTTTTTTGTTTTGCTAACTATTGTTTTGCTAATTATTTCAGCTCCAAAACAAAAAGTAAAAACTATTTTAGACCTCGTGAAATATTGTTATAACATTCCCAACCATTTCCAAAGTTTTCAACATTTTTGGAAGTTTATAGATTCTGATTTCAAATTTAAAACATGAAACCAGTAGCCTTTTGCATTTATTTAAAATTCTTAAAGTGTCAAGAAAATAGTTTTCTCCAATGCTCATTTACTTTCATGATTTATCAGAAAGTTTGAACATTTCTTGAGGCCATTTTGGGTTCATTGATTTGAACTAGTTTGAGATTTTCTTTAATTGAAATGGTGGCTAGGGTTTTGAGTTTTTCCTTTGCCACTTTGTTGTTTTTGTTGAAACTTCTTAGATGCAAATGCAAAGAAGACATGAGCACAAGACTAACTTGCTTAGGGGTTATGGATGTGACAACTCACCCCCACTCAAAAGAATCTCGTCCCGAGATTTAGAAGTCGTCGGGACATACACCAAATTTTAGCTCAATCCATTCATTCATTTGATCCCATCTTCAACATCCATATTTCTGCACAATGTGTTAGTTTGCAAAGCAAGTGCCACCTAGATTCATCCATTTGAGCTAAAAATTTGCCAAGAGAGTCTCCTTAGTAGACGATCATACTCAGCCAAAATTTAGTCCCATTGTCTATGTGAATTACCCGGACCGCTAATCAAACACTTGGCTGCTAATTTATGTTTGAGCTTAGTTCAGTCTCCTCGTGAGATTCTTCTATTGTATTCTTATTGCTAACACCTACCGAGGGATTGTCCAACCCACCACACATGCCTATTCCACCTAGAACGTGTGGCAACGCAACGGTCAGGCGGTGACCATGCGGCTGGCATGCAAGTTCACACGCTTTGGAGTTGGGGCCCTCGACCACCATCCAAACCTCGATGTCAAGGCACCACACCATGTATTTCTAATTAAATAGATACTTATATACCTATAAATGATTTTTGGGAAAAATAAAGAGCAAACTATAATGCAGCTGCAGTTCAAATTTAACCCGCTTCCAACTGAATCGACATAAATTTGTCTTTTCACGAGAGGTGGATAAAAGATTTTAACACCCAACCATTTTGTCAATTGTACATTCAATATGGACTAGTATTTTATAAAAATAATTTGGTCCAAGTTTGAAACAAATATATGGTAGGTCCTTCACAAATTTGGTCCAACTGCAGCCGTCTACTTTGTAGATGAAACCCTTGTTTTGTCCTCCTCGCATTTTTCATCGACCCCCCCCCCCCCGCCTCCCTTCTTCCTCTCTTCTTCTTCCTCCCTTCCTCCCGAGCTCCTTCCTTTCCAGCTCCCCGGTTGACAAAAATATTTTTTTTGTCCAAAGAAAATGAATACAAGTTGGTGATAATCCATGAAATATGATATACCTTGAGTGGTAATTTTAGTGACGTCATTTTACAATACACTCGTTATACTTGCTTCACAAACACACATGTTTTTAACACTTCAAAATTATTTTTAGTGCTACATATCTCAGACCAAGCAAAACGCAGAACTACCCTTCCCACGGATCATGCAGCAAACACCGTTGGATGCTTTGAGATCCAACGTCAGCCATCAATCCCACCCCCTCTCACCCACGTAGCCCTATCCTCTCGTCCCTTCTCCCCCACACAGCCACCACCCCGAACCCTAGCGCCCCAGCCACATCCCCATTCCACAACCAAGCCAAAGCTACAGCTCCATCCTTCCATGATGCCGGCGTACCACAGCCACCCGTCACCTTTCCCCTTGGCTCCCAACTACTCCCGCGCCAGCGCCACCTTCCCCGACCACCACTACGCCGGCCCCCTCCTGACGCGGCCTTTCATCCGCGAGCACGTCGCCCCCGTGCCGCGTCACTACCAGGGGCATCGGCGCGTGGCCATGCTCGACCCCGAGAAACTGTATTCGCAGGCGGTGCACAGCTTCAACGACAGGCACAAGGCCGTGGCCAGGACGGGCAAGGGAGGACCCGCGCCTCACCGTCTCCTGCCGGCGGCCCCGCCGTGCAGGCCACGGGGGCAGGGGCTGCGGGCCAGGGGCAGGGGCAAGGCGTACGCGCCGGCCGCGCGCGCCGGGGGGCGGGAGAGGTCGTCGTCGCCGGCGCTCACGCGGCGGAGGGCCTGGCCGGTGCTCACGCGGCGGAGGGCCTGGCTGGTGCCCCCGCCGGCCTGGCATGGTCGTG
The DNA here is from genome assembly GCF_904849725.1 of Hordeum vulgare subsp. vulgare. NCBI lineage: Eukaryota > Viridiplantae > Streptophyta > Magnoliopsida > Poales > Poaceae > Hordeum > Hordeum vulgare. The sequence goes on from NC_058521.1 coordinate 147,717,085, forward strand.
GCCACACCACCATCATGATCTGCAACATCCCCAACAAGCTCTCATAAGCGATCGACCAACTGCTACGTACGTTGCGTTCGTTCTCCATCTTGTTGGTTAGATCTCCATTTCTTGCTTTCGTTTTAGCTGAGGACGGATCTCTCGTGTTTTGGTGTCCTCCCAGCCGCCCCTCGATGATGAAGCTGCTCGACGACCACTGCGCTCGCTTGAACAGGCCGCACGGCGCCGTGGCCGCCGCGTACGATTTCCTCTACCTGCCCATGGATTTTAGGTGACGGATTCATCTCTCGTGCTTGTTCTTCTCTCTCACGGTCACGATCTGATCTTCATTCTTGTTGTGTCGTCGCAACGCGCAAACTAAGCAGCAACAGGCAGCGGTGCAGCAACAAGGGGTACGCCTTCGTCAACTTCACGACGGCCGACGCGGCACGCAGGCTGCACTACGCCCTCTAGTATCCCTTTTGACCTGTGAATATATGTTTTTTTTGATGTTCCACAATGGCTACAAAGCTACAGAAGCTTCTCACCAAACAAATGCTCTTAGCTAACCCCTAGGAGAGCCCTTCTCATTTTTGTGTTTTGTCATCATATTGCAGCTTACACCATGCATGGCGTTCTATGATACCATGCTAAGCCTAAAGAGTCCAATTGGTACATACCGACTTCCTTCTGGTATTTTTTTATTTTTTATACCAACTATATGCTTGTTCTGCTGCTATTTATACCGTGTAGGGTTCACGTACTGGTATGCCTCTTTGTCGTGTTTCACTTAAGTCACCTGCTGGAGCAGCTTGAGGCCAGGTCTGGGCTTTAGCAGAAGCTTACTGACCAGTTTGTTGTGAAAAATCCATATGGTGTACAGTTATTGTTGTTATTGCTGAAGTATCTTATCATATGCTTCTTTTCTCCTATAGGCTGATGATAGTAGAGCACACGGGTCAGTCTGTTGAAAAGGTCAGCATTTTCTGTTGAATGTTCCTGCCACTCTATCGCTCATCACCTGGAGTTACAGTTAGCTTTCAATTACTAGCTTCACTTGTTGTGCTTGTTCATGTAATTATCTCTGTCATCGTACCAATTGACGGATGATTTCGAGTTTTGATGATCACGTCGAGTGGCTCTGTACATTAGTGACCTATAATATATAGCTTTTCGATGGATTGGGAATATTTAGAAGATGTTCGTTTCGAGTGGCTTTGTACATTAGTGACCTCTATATATACATGGTGCTTTGTGTATTTGTTGATGCTTTGTTAATATACACTATATTGTTGGCATAAGTGGCGTTTCTTATATGGGATGCTTTGTTAATACTTAAGAACATGCGTGATGACCTGTTTCTGACCTGTCTCTGCAAAAAATGGAACAAGAGAAGCTGGAGAAGCTTGCACGCAAGGTATGCCAACATCCAGTTTCTTGAACCGATAAATTGGCTAGTGGACATTGATGTTTTATGTACATAGTTCTTCTCTGCTTGTGAATTAGCATCATTATTGAAAAAATTATGTGTGCCCAATGCATATGTATCTTTTGGCTTCCCATAAGTTGAAATGCACTAATATATATGTTCTGTGAGGGTCATGAAACTGATGATATGTCTTGACTGATTTTGTGTACAACAAATTAGCATCCTTATTAACAGAAGTTATATATGTCCAACGGATAATTATGTTTTAGCTTTCAATTGAGTATAATTATGATCATACATGAATGCTTGCTTTAGCTAGGAAACAGTGATGCTCCTCCTCCTCTACAAGGAGAGATGGTCCTCTGTTTTGTTATACATGCATGATGCTATACTATTTATGTGGGTGGGAGTGGATCATTCAGTAATCAACAATGTTGACTCATGCATTGCGTTTTTCTGTCACTACTTGTATTTATTCTTGGTATATGTCTTTCTCGCAATTGTGTATCAAGTCAGTGTGCTGAACATTGATGGATTCTACGATCAACTGGTGCATCATACTTGTTTTCCTTCAAAGTTTTCCTGAATATTATTATTTTTATGTGCAACTTATCTTAGAGTGACCATGTATGTCAGTATACTCAAGTAACTGAATGTATTCACGTTAACTCTGTTAAGTACTAGTAGATTCAGAAATGTAGTTCTTAGAATTAATGGTAGGAGCAGTAAACGAGTCAAACAAAAATATCCATATGCAAATGTTGGTCTATGTTTGATTCAATTTGGTTTGCTCTGCTACTGAAGCTCCTATCCGGTTTAATGTTTTTTGTTTTGTCTCTTTTTCTGTTGCTAGGAAAGTGATGAGAAGATGTTGTCGATGCCTACTGGGGACATTCAAATCAACACAACATAAAAATTTCTGAACCTATGTCTCATAGGAGAGTGGAATGAACTCCATTGTTAGCAGATGTGTCATTGTTTTATTTTGCAATTATGTCCGTTCTTGCTATATTCCTATGTAAGGAAATGTATTTATGAGATGATTTATTGTGTTATGTAAACCTGGGAGATGTATTATGTGATGTTATATGATGGATGATGTTAATTTGAGTTGGAGTATTCTTGATTTGAATATGAAATAGTGCTGGATTTAATATTGGACAAATAATTGGGTTGCAAAGGCCCAACAAATAGAAATGAAACCAAGTTCAGGAACAAAAAGTTGCTGAATTCAAAAATGAAAAAGGCCAAAACTGAAACTGGACCAAATGTATTTGGGCACTAAAAGGCCAGGGCCCAAATTAGAATGATAATTTTTTTTGAAAAAAACATGCTAAAGTGGTTGTAAATAGGCTAAGGCCCAAAAGAAGTCCAATAAGAAAAAGCCCAAAAAAATAAAACCACCCCATGTGATCAATTGAAATGGGTTGGGCTGATTTCAACTATGATGTTTTGATTTCGTCGTAACTTTGCCACGTAGGACTGCCACGTAGGACTGGGTTATATTGTCAATGATGATTTAGGATCGTCGTAAAGGTTACGACGATCCAGGAATCGTCATAGAAGTTACGACGATTTCGATCAAAACGTCGGTGCTGTTCATTTCTGACGCTCCGTTTTCGACGCTTGGTTTTTCGTCGTGAGATCGTCGTAAACTAAAAACCGTGACGATGTAGCGACGAAAATATAGCGTCGTGTATTAGCATATTCCTTGTAGTGAGTTAGGCTAATTATAGTCCATTTAATACCTAAGTTAGGGGGAATAGGTCATCTTGCAGCTACGTAAGCCTTATCATGTCATCTAGGAGAGAACTTAGCTAACTATAGGTCATTTTTTATTAAATAGGACATTTAGGAGCTAACTAAGATAATTATGTCATTTTGTAGGATAATTAGCCAATTTAGTCTTTCTTGGATGAGTCTAAGCTACTTATGAGAAGAGAAAGAGAAGAAGCAAGAAGAAAAGAAGAAGTAAAAGAAGAAGGAGGAGGAGGAGGAAGAGGAAGAAGGAGGAACAAGAAGGAGAAGGAGGAAGAAGGATGAAGAAGAAGGAGAAGGAGGAGCTCCTTCTCCTTCTTCTCCTTCTTCTTGTCCTTATCCTTCTTCTTCTCTTCTTCTTCTTCTTCCTTCTTTTTATTTTTCCTCTTTCTTCTCCTCCTGTCCCCTTCTTCGGGCTAAATTAGCTAAGAATGCCTTTTTGGAGCTAATTATGTCATTTCGAGGATAATTTGCTGAGTATAGGTCATGTTTTATTAAACAGACCATTTTGGAGCTAACTAAGCTAATTATGTCATTTAGGTGGAAGCCTAGCTAACTATAGGTCGTTTCGGAGCTAACTTGGGAAAAATAGGTCATTCGGAGCAAACTATGCTAATTAAGCCATTTCGGATCTAGCTAGGCTAATTATAGGCCATTTAATACATAAGTTAGGGAGAATAGGTCATCTTGTAGCTACGTAAGCCTTATTATGTCATTTAGGAGAGAACTTAGCTAACTATAGGTCATTTTTTATTAAATAGGTCATTTAGGAGCTAACTAAACTAATTATGTCATTTTGTAGGATAATTAGCCAATTTAGTCTTTCTTGGATGAGTCTAAGCTACGTAGAAGAAGAGAAAGAGAAGAAGCGAGAAGAGAAGAAGAAGTAAAAGAAGAAGGAGGAGGAGGAGGAGGAGGAGAAGGAGAAAAGAAGAAGGAGACGGAGAAGGAGGAAGAAGGAGAAAGAAGAAGGAGAAGGAGGAGCTCCTTCTCCTTCTTCTCCTCCTTCTTCTCCTCCTTCTTCTCCTTCTCCTTATCCTTCTTCTTCTCTGCTTCTTCTTCCTTCCTTCATTTTTCCTCTTTCTTCTCCTCTTGTCCCCTTCTTCGGGCTAAATTAGCTAAGAATGCCTTTTTGGAGCTAATTATGTCATTTCGAGGATAATTAGCTAAGTGTAGGTCATGTTTTATTAAATAGACCATTTTTGAGCTAACTAAGCTAATTATGTCATTTAGGTGGAAGCCTAGCTAACTATAGGTCGTTTCGGAGCTAACTTGGGTAAAATAGGTCATTCCGGAGCAAACTATGCTTATTAAGCTATTTTAGATCTAGCTAGGGTAATTATAGGCCATTTAATTCCTAAGTTAGGGGGGATAGGTCATCTTGCAGCTACGTAAGCCTTATTATGTCATTTAGGAGAGAACTTAGCTAAGTATAGGTCATGTTTTATTAAATAGACCATTTTGGAGCTAACTAAGCTAATTATGTCATTTCGTAGGATAATTAGCCAATTTAGTCTTTCTTGGATGAGTCTAAGCTACGTCTCAGAAGAGAAAGAGAGGAAGCAAGAAGAGAAGAATAAGTAAAAGTAGAAGAAGAAGAAAAGAAGAAGGAGAAGGAGAAGGAGGAAGAAGGAGGAAGAAGAAGGAGAAGGAGGAGCTCCTTCTCCTCCTTCTTCTCCTTCTCCTTATCCTTCTTCTTCTCTTATTCTTCTTCTCTTCTTCTTCCTTCCTTTCATTTTTCCTCTTTCTTCTCCTCTTGTCCCCTTCTTCGGGCTAAATTAGCTAAGAATGCCTTTTTGGGGCTAATTATGTCATTTCAAGGATAATTTGCAAAGTATAGGTCATGTTTTATTAAATAGACCATTTTGGAGCTAACTAAGCTAAGTATGTCATTTAGGTGGAAGCCTAGCTAACTATAGGTCGTTTCGGAGCTAACTTGGGTAAAATAGGCCATTCTAGAGCAAACTATGCTTATTAAGCCATTTTGGATCTAGCTAAGCTAATTATAGGCCATTTAATACCTAAATTAGGGGGAATAGGTCATCTTGCAGCTACGTAAGGCTTATCATGTCATCTAGGAGAGAACTTAGCTAACTATAGGTCATTTTTTATTAAATAGGACATTTAGGAGCTAACTAAGATAATTATGTCATTTTGTAGGATAATTAGCCAATTTAGTCTTTCTTGGATGAGTCTAGGCTACTTATGAGAAGAGAAAGAGAAGAAGGAAGAAGAAAAGAAGAAGTAAAAGAAGAAGGAGGAGGAGGAGGAAGAGGAAGAAGGAGGAAGAAGAAGGAGAAGGAAGAGGAAGAAGGAGGAAGAAGGATGAAGAAGAAGGAGAAGGAGGAGCTCCTTCTCCTTCTTCTCCTCCTTCTTGTCCTTATCCTTCTTCTTCTCTTCTTCTTCTTCTTCCTTCCTTTCATTTTTCCTCTTTCTTCTCCTCCTGTCCCCTTCTTCGGGCTAAATTAGCTAAGAATGCCTTTTTGGAGCTAATTATGTCATTTCGAGGATAATTTGCTGAGTATAGGTCATGTTTTATTAAACAGACCATTTTGGAGCTAACTAAGCTAATTATGTCATTTAGGTGGAAGCCTAGCTAACTATAGGTCGTTTCGGAGCTAACTTGGGAAAAATAGGTCATTCGGAGCAAACTATGCTAATTAAGCCATTTCGGATCTAGCTAGGCTAATTATAGGCCATTTAATACATAAGTTAGGGGGAATAGGTCATCTTGCAGCTACGTAAGCCTTATTATGTCATTTAGGAGAGAACTTAGCTAACTATAGGTCATTTTTTATTAAATAGGTCATTTAGGAGCTAACTAAACTAATTATGTCATTTTGTAGGATAATTAGCCAATTTAGTCTTTCTTGGATGAGTCTAAGCTACGTAGAAGAAGAGAAAGAGAAGAAGCGAGAAGAGAAGAAGAAGTAAAAGAAGAAGGAGGAGGAGGAGGAGGAGGAGAAGGAGAATGAAGAGGAGAAGAAGAAGAAAAGAAGAAGGAGAATTAGAAGGAGGAAGAAGGAGAAAGAAGAAGGAGAAGGAGGAGCTCCTTCTCCTTCTTCTCCTTCTCCTTATCCTTCTTCTTCTCTTCTTCTTCTTCTCTTCTTCTTCTTCTTCTTCTTCCTTCCTTCATTTTTCCTCTTTCTTCTCCTCTTGTCCCCTTCTACGGGCTAAATTAGCTAAGAATGCCTTTTTGGAGCTAATTATGTCATTTCGAGGATAATTAGCTAAGTATAGGTCATGTTTTATTAAATAGACCATTTTGGAGCTAACTAATCTAATTATGTCATTTGGGTGGAAGCCTAGCTAACTATAGGTCGTTTCGGAGCTAACTTGGGAAAAATAGGTCATTCGGAGCAAACTATGCTAATTAAGCCATTTTGGATCTAGCTAGGCTAATTATAGGCCATTTAATACATAAGTTAGGCGGAATAGGTCATCTAGCAGCTACGTAAGCCTTATTATGTCATTTAGGAGAGAACTTAGCTAACTATAGGTCATTTTTTATTAAATAGGTCATTTAGGAGCTAACTAAACTAATTATGTCATTTTGTAGGATAATTAGCCAATTTAGTCTTTCTTGGATGAGTCTAAGCTACGTAGAAGAAGAGAAAGAGAAGAAGCGAGAAGAGAAGAAGAAGCAAAAGAAGAAGGATGAGGAGGAGGAGGAGGAGAAGGAGAATGAAGAAGAGAAGAAGAAGAAAATAAGAAGGAGAAGGAGAAGGAGGAAGAAGGAGAAAGAAGAAGGAGAAGGAGGAGCTCATTCTCCTTCTTCTCCTCCTTCTTCTCCTTCTCCTTATCCTTCTTCTTCTCTTCTTCTTCTTCTCTTCTTCTTCTTCTTCCTTCCTTTCATTTTTCCTCTTTATTCTCCGCTTGTCCCCTTCTACGGGCTAAATTAGCTAAGAATGCCTTTTTGGAGCTAATTATGTCATTTCGAGGATAATTTGCTAAGTATAGGTCATGTTTTATTAAATAGACCATTTTGGAGCTAACTAATCTAATTATGTCATTTAGATGGAAGCCTAGCTAACTATAGGTCGTTTCGGAGCTAACTTGGGTAAAATAGGTCATTCCGGAGCAAACTATGCTTATTAAGCCAATTTGGATCTAGCTAGGCTAATTATAGGCCATTTAATACCTAAGTTAGGGGAAATAGGTCATCTTGCAGCTACGTAAGCCTTATTATGTCATTTAGGAGTGAACTTAGCTAACTATAGGTCATTTTTTATTAAATAGGTCATTTAGGAGCTAACTAAGCTAATTATGTAATTTTGTAGGATAATTAGCCAATTTAGTCTTTCTTGGATGAGTCTAAGGTACGTAGATGAAGAGAAAGAGAAGAAGCAAGAAGAGAAGAAGAAGTAAAAGAAGAAGAAGGAGGAGGAGGAGGATGAGAAGAAGGAGAAGGAAGAAGAGAAGAATAAGAAAAGAAGAAGGAGAAGGAAGAAGAGAAGAATAAGAAAAGAAGAAGGAGAAGGAAGAGGAGAAGAAGAATAAAAGAAGAAGGAGAAGGAGAAGGAGGAAGAAGGAGGAAGAAGAAGGAGAAGGAGGAGCTCCTTCTCCTTCTTCTCCTCCTTCTTCTCCTTCTCCTTATCCTTCTTCTTCTCTTCTTCTTCTTCTCTTCTTCTTCTCTTCTTCTTGTTCCTTCCTTTCATTTTTCCTCTTTCTTCTCCTCTTGTCCCCTTCTTCGGACTAAATTAGCTAAGAATGCCTTTTTGGAGCTAATTATGTCATTTCGAGGATAATTAGCTAAGTATAGGTCATGTTTTATTAAATAGACCATTTTGCAGCTAACTAAGATAATTATGTCATTTAGATGGAAGCCTAGCTAATTTTTATTAAAACACTAGAAATAACGTACCATTATCGTCATCACGGCGGTGAAGCAAGGTGGCTCTGGCTTGTTTCACCTGGAGAAAGCTGCCGTGGAGAAGGCTCCACTGTAGAACGGTCGTGCGATGTGTTTAGGGTGATATTATGGACCAAACATCGTTTGCAATGTGTCATTCGCATGAGGACACTCTTAAGATCACTGCTCTGAAATGAAACTCACCGTCCCCGCCACATTAATGACTGGCATCGGCGGAGGGACTTGGCCGCTCTTCTCTCACATAGACTGTACATTTGGTTTCGACAAGTCAAACTTTTTATTTACTAATGAAACGGACATTAAAATGCAAGATTTGAAATAACAGGAAGAAGAAACTTACCACGAAGAGCTCGTATATGGGCGTGTTAGACGCATCATTCCGTGCCCTCTCCGCCTCCACCAATGCAGTCGTCCTCTCCTCCAGCTCCCTAATCTCCTTATCCTTCTCCGCCATAGCCGCCTGCATTGCCTCTCTCTCTTTCTGAATAGCAGCCTGCAACACAAGTCATTGTTAGCAATGTAATCATATTGGTTCCAACGCACAACGTAATGCGGAAATATAGTTGAGTCCATTAAACTAACCTCGATGGCGAGCTCGACTGGCCGTGGACGACGTGTTATCTCCAGCAGGAGCTCGTCGGAGAGTGCTAGGACAACGTATAAGGCCGTCTCCAATGGCGATCGAGCCATGGGGCCTCCCGTTGCTAGCTATCATTACAAGCTCTGGATCAATAGGCCCCTCGCTCGGGTTAAACTCCTCCCCTTTCCTCGCCTTCCCGTGATCTGTGTACTTCACGAGCTTGTGGTGGGAGGAGATGTTGGTGAAGTTTTCTGGATGCTCGAGGTCAGACTCAGAGAATGCCTTGACCTTCTTGTACGAGGCGGTATGGGCCATCGCATACAGGTCGTACATCTGTGGCACCTCCGTCTTATTGTGACGTGCCTAAAAGAGAGAGAGAGGAAAATTGTATTAGTAAAGGGCTCAAGATAGCATTAAGAATGAATTGCATGAGGCATGAAGCAAACCACATACCCAGTTCTCGCCAAATTGGATTAAGTTGACGCTCCCTTGATGGTGTGGCACACCAACCATTTTGCCACGCCTCTCCTTGGTGTTGTTGTGGCTGGCCTCCCATGTTTCGGAGCACCACTAATCCACCAAGGCCTCCCAACAATCCATCTTATCCACACACTATCTCAGGGGCACCTAAGTTAATAAAGAGAAATTTGAGCGCGTAAGAACCAAATCAAGGAAACTAACTACAAAGCCTTAATAATATGTAATTACCTTCATGTAATGCTCCTTCTCCATCTTAGCATCACGGCACTTCGCCTTGTCAATCCTAATAGGCCACGTGGCATAGTAGTCCCGAACATCCTGCACCCGAGCCTCGTGCCGAAAGTTTTGAAGTAGGCGACGACATTCGGTTTCGATAACCTTTGTCGCGTCCTCCTCGTATCCCTCCTCACACCTGTAATAGGTCTGCAAACGAGACAACACCAATTAGTACAATAACTAGCTATGGTTGATTTATAATTTTGTGAAGGAGAAGTTACCCATAACTGCTGGATCACCATGCCGTCCCTCGTGTGGCACAGAACACCGTCGATCTCCACCACTGGCAGGGCCGAGGCACCCAAGTAGTGCTCCCAGGTCATTCCTACCTCTCGCTCCCGACCGGGCAACGTAACAAACCCTGGGAAGTTTCTACGGCCAAGCACACCAAGGACGTTGTTGGGCTTGTGGACACCCTTGGCAACAATCCAACCCCTACGTATGACAAATTAAAGCCAAAACATTAGATATTTGAGAAAACGTGAAGGCAAAAGGTTAAATAAGAGTAAATTAACTTACTTGTCCCCATTTGGCCTAATCGACCACCTCTGCTCGGGGGTCGCCGGCACGAGCGGGAGCCCCGAACTACCACGTTGGTAAACGGTAGCCCCCTCACCCAGCTCCTCGTCGCTACCAGCATGGCCACTTGGCTCAGCCCAGGTATCCCATTTGGTCTCCGTGGACGTACCCTCATCCCTGCTTTGCTCAGGAGTCGCCTGGAACGAAGCCTCTTGGACACGAGTCTCGTGGGTCGAAGGCTCATCGACCCGAGGCTCGTGAACCGGACACCATGTAGCCTCCACCTTAGATGAATCCACCCTAGAAGTCATGTGCTCAGGTGAATCAGCTTAGGGTGGTGGCGGAGACCGTGTAGCCTCCACCTCAGAAGGCGTGGCAGCCACCGCCCTACCGCTCATGCGGCCACGTGTACCTTTAGTACAACATAAATACCAACATGAGTAATAAAATGTATATAAATACCAATATGCATACAACATGAGTACAACATAAATACCAACATGAATACAACATGTACCTTTAGTACCTCTCGGCTTCGCGGGGGGTCGACCTCCTCTCACGGGGGGTGCTCCTTGCATAGTAGAGAACAACACTCTCCGCAGAGGCGAGGCAGGAATGGAAGTACCCATCCCATCACCCGCCGATGAAGGAGTCGCGGAGTGCTTTCGACCCTTTCCCACCATCTTTCAACACCTGTCATGACAAAGAGTAAATGAAATTAGTACAACATAAATACCAACATGAGTAATAAAATGTATATAATTTAATTGTATCATCATCATAAATACCAACATGACTCATAAAAATTGAATACCTAACATGAACTCAAAATTTATATATAGTATAATAGTTGAATACCTGACATGAACTAATAACAATCGTGCTCGTCTATATATGCTTCGGGGTCAATAAATGCATCATGATCATCACTATCATCAATAAATGCATCATCATCATCACTATCACAAAGAACATGTGGAAGGCCACCATTATGTAATCGGTCAAGAAGTGACAGGTCATCCGCAGTAGTAACCTCTTCTTCTTCCAGCTCTTCATGTTCGGGCTCAGGGGTTAAGACGGATTCACTGTCGCTGTCTACTTCAATGTTCTGGGGTGAAGTAGAGTGGTTCTTGAAACGTTTCTTGGACATACGTGTTTCTTGGAAGAATTCTCCTTCATATGTGTCTGGGTTAGTGTGAGGTTCGTAATCCTCTTCATTGAGGGTAGGTGGTCTAAAATTTGGTGGCACTTCATAAACGACATCCCAACCTTTGAGATTTGGATCAGTTTGGCAGGCCCACAGTAGATAGAAAACTTGTGTCACCTGTTGAGCCATAATATAGACATCGGGAACATCTAAGTGGGTGTTTTGGTTGATTTCGACTAGTCCTATATGTTCATGAGTCCTTCTAGTCTCCCTCGGCTCAAACCAATAACATTTGAAGACTACAACGGTCGGTGGGTTTTCACCATAGAATAGAAGTTCATAAATTGCTTCAACTCTTCCATAATACTCGGTGTCTCCTTCGCCGATAGTAGAGAGAGAACAATTTGTAGTCTTTAGGTCAGGCATAGATAGCTCTTTGCCAAAGGTACGAAAGTGATACCCGTTGATGTTGTATTTGTCAAATGAACGGACCTTATAGTCAAAACCATTAGCGACTTCTCTCAACTCAGCGTCCATAGACTCTGCATCAGCCTACGAGTTTAATACGAAAGAATGGATGCATTAGCCGCAAATTAGACCAAGAAATCAAATGAGCCCTTAATGGTAATTAATTACCCTTTGTTTGAACCAAGATATGAAACCGGGATAGTCGCCTCCATGCTTTGCGAGAAGCCCATACTCTTCGACGGAATCCTTTTCGATGACCGCTCCATCACAGAACTCGGCGATGTATTGACTATATCAAATATCTGGGAATAAGAGTAGATCAAAGCAATTAGAAGTTGCGGAACAATAATTTACTCGATGTACGGCCGCACTTCTGTTAGGTTGGTGAAGATATACAATGAAATGGTCCGCCATTATTTGACATCCAACGATTTCCCTTTCGAAGCACCTCATGGTGCAAGCTTACCTTTGAATAGGCTGAGGTTGGATCAAACTTTTTTGGAACTCCATCATTGTACCAAGGCTTCGGGTTATGCAAATGATGATTTTTGGCTTCGTAGTGTGCTGTCACGAAGTTTGTCGCCTCCTCGGTAATGAATGCCTCGGCCATCGATGCTTCAATTCTACGTTTATTTTTACACTTAGCTCGAAGCGTCTTCTGCATCCTCTCAGTTGAGTAGCACCATCGATTTTGAACGCCCCCCCCATTCTTGCCTCGGTCGGGAGATGCAAAATCAAATGTTGCATTGGATTAAAGAAGCCCGGTGGAAAGATCTTTTCTAATTTGCAGATCAACTCCGGCGCCAACTCTTCCATTTCATCTAGCACGCCAGGCGATAGTTCTTTCGCACAAAGAGAACGGAAGAAATAGCTCAGCTCTGCCAGTACTACCCATTCATCCTCAGGGATAAAGCCATGCAACATCACCAGCATTACCCGCTCAATCCATATGTGCCAATCGTGACTCTTGTGACCAAATATTTTCAATTTCTCAAGACTCGCTCCCCTCTTTAGATTCGCAGCATACCCATCGGGGAACATCAACCGCATTTTCACCCACAATAGCATTTCCCTCATAGCTGGCCTTTCAAGATTGAACCATGCCTTTGGCTTCGCTATGCTTTGCTTTCCTTTCCGTTGTCGCAAGTTTTCCAACAGTCTATCAGGTAGAGCCTCCAGGTCGATTCTAGCCTTAGGATTATCTTTTGACTTCCCCTCTATGACGAACAATGTACCAAAAATGGCCTCCGCAATATTCTTTTCAGTGTGCATATCGTCGATGTTGTGTGGGCAAAGGAGGTCTTTGAAGTAAGGCAGAGTCCAGGCGTGTTCCGTATTATACCCTTTGAAGTATCCTGGACGCAAAGGATCAGGCTCAAGAGCGTTTAACTGATCAAGGGTCTATTGCCTGTCAACGCAGCTGGTGCAGTGTGTTTGACAACTCTACCTTTGATGAAATTCTTTTTGTCTTTTCTGAACTTATGGTCAGGATCCAGGAATTGTCTATGCATGTCGAAGCAAGAATACTTGCGACCAGCCTGCAGCAAACGGAACTGAAGAGCTACCTTGCATGTGGTGCACGGGAACCTTCCATGCACACACCAGCCAGCGAATAGCGCAAACGCCGGATAATCATGTGTCGAGTACATGTACCACACATGCATTTTGAAATTTGTTTTGGTAGCCGCGTCTTAGGTATTGATCCCATTATCCCAGGCTTCTTGCAACTCAACCTTAAGCGGCTGCATGTACACATTCATATTCTTCCCCGGATAGTTGGGCCCTGGAATTATCAACGTCAGGAAAATGTTCTTTCTCTTCATAATCTCTCCGGGTGGCAAATTTAGTGGAATGACAAATACAGGCCAACAACTGTATTGTGCTGCCGTCATACCATACACATTGAACCCATCCGTGCTGATGGCAACTCTAGGTTGCCTTGGATCTTCCGATTTATCCTTATGTAATGCATCGAAGTGCCTCCACGCAAAACCATCTGAAGTGTGTACCAGCATCTTGTTCCCATCCGCATCTAGTTCGGTTCGTTTGCCCAATTTGTACCATGTCATCTGTCTGGCCGTCTCTTCGACCATGAAAAGACGTTGAAGTCTTGGTACAATTAGCAGATACCGAAGAACAATAATGGGGATTTTGGTCTGGTTCTTCTCACGCATGTCGTTTTCTACCACAATATACCTGGAAAAACTGCAAATGGGGCAATAGTTCAAGGCCGCATACTCAAGCCTAAATAAGGCACATCCATTCTCACAGGCATATATCTTCTCATAGGGCATCTTAAGTACACGGAGGATTTTCTCTGATTAGTACAGGTTTGCAGGCAGTACATGGCCTTTCGGTAGAAAGCGTCCAAATATCGTCATCGTCGCGTCGTAGCATTCTCTTCCTAGGTTGAATTGAGCCTTCAGAGCCATTACTTGCGCGATGGCATCCAGCTGACAAAGCTTAGTCTACTCGTGGAGAGGACGTTTTGAAGACTCCAACATTTCATAGAAGGCCTTTGTAGATTCCTCCATCTCATCGTCCGAATCCCGAGCATCATCAAAGTCTTCCACCGTGTCTTCAATCCGGGTACCATGCTCGTCGGTGCGACGATGAATCACCTCAGCTCTGGCACGTTGGTCAGACTCACCATGAAAAGTCCACACCGTATAAGTAGGCGTAAAACCCCACTTCTGCAGGTGTTTACCCATTTCAAACTCTGTCTGTTTTTTCCAGTTGTCGTAGTTGGGACAAGGGCACCATGTTTTTTGCTGGCCATTTGCAAATGCGGCTCTCACAAACCCCCTGGTTTTTGTAAACCATTCACGGGTCATGTCTTTCTGACTAGGGTGACCAGTGTACATCCAAGCACGATCACTCATGTTGCCTAGCTACCTATGGCGGCACAAGAAATAAATATATAATTCATCATCTATATTCATACGCTAATAAAGTTTGTGAGTTTTATTATGTCCATGCAACCTACATGCTAATAGGTAAAGATAGGTCCTAATCCCACCCGAGTATGTGTAGATTGGGTTCGTTTTCCCATGCTCGGCTCCAGATGCGACGCAGAATTTCGGCAGCACCTCCCCGCTGTTCTCCTGATACACGTCTCGGCAATCAGCAGAGAGGATGTGTACCCGGAGAACAACAGGGAGGCACTGCTGAAATTCTGCATCGGATCCAGAGCACAACATACGGGAAAACGAACCCATTCTACACATACTCGGGTTGTCCATGGATAATGTTGGACAATTCGAAAGGATGGCGGTTATAAATATGCAAAGAAATGCATATTTATATATGTCGCCCTTTCGAACGGGAGACACATACTGGCCATGCATACGCATGATTGAAGAAACCTATAGCTAGCAAGTTTCATCGGCACGAAGACCGGGACAGAGCAAATTAAGGGGGTAGGAGGAGAAGTCATTTGTGCTCACCAACAAACGCAAGGGCGGAGCTCGTCCAACGCACATGGCGGTCGTCGAACAACTACACATTGAAATTCACACGATCAACACAAATACGATGTTTTTTAACTAACATAACTATGTGACCCAACTCATAACTATGTGGGTCAGTGTCGTCGGGGGTCGAGGGTCACTTGCGTCGGGGGTTGGGGATTTTTTGGTCAACAAGAGGCCGAAGAGGTGTCGGGGCTCGGGATTGGGGTCAGTGGCGTCGGAGGTCGGGGTAGGGGGTCGGGGGTCGAGGGTGAGTGGCGTCGGGGGTCGGGGGGTCGGGGGTTCGCTGTTGGAAATATGCCCTAGAGGCAATAATACATTAGTTATTATTATATTTCTTAGTTCATGATAATCGTTTATTATCCATGCTATAATTGTATTGATTGGAAACACAATACTTGTGTGGATACATAGACAAAACACTGTCCCTAGTAAGCCTCTAGTTGACTAGCTCGTTGATCAAAGATGGTCAAGGTTTCCTGGCCATAGGCAAGTGTTGTCACTTGATAACGGGAACAGATCATTAGGAGAATCATGTGATAGACTAGACCCAAACTAATAGACGTAGCATGTTGATCGTGCCATTTTGTTGCTACTGTTTTCTGCGTGTCAAGTATTTGTTCCTATCACCATGAGATCATATAACTCACTAACACCGGAGGAATGCTTTGTGTGTATCAAAGGTCGCAACGTAACTGGGTGACTATAAAGATGCTCTACAGGTATCTCCGAAGGTGTTCGTTGAGTTAGTATGGATCAATACTGGGATTTGTCACTCCGTATGACGGAGAGGTATCTCGGGGCCCACTCGGTAATACAACATCACACACAAGCCTTGCAAGCAATGTGACTTAGTGTAAGTTGCGGCATCTTGTATTACGGAACGAGTAAAGAGACTTGCCGGTAAGCGAGATTGAAATAGGTATGCGGATACTGACGATCGAATCTCTGGCAAGTAACATACCGAAGGACAAAGGGAATGACATACGGGATTATCTGAATCTTTGGCACTGAGGTTCAAACGATAGGATCTTCGTAGAATATGTAGGATCCAATATGGGCATCCAGGTCCCGCTATTGGATATTGACCGGGGAGTCTCTCGGGTCATGTCTACATAGTTCTCGAACCCAAAGGGTCTGCACACTTAAGGTTCGACGTTGTTTTATGCGTATTTGAGTTATATGGTTGGTTACCGAATGTTGTTCGGAGTCCCGGATGAGATCACGGACGTCATGAGGGTTTCCGGAATGGTCCGGAAACGAAGATTGATATATAGAAAGACGAATGGGTTCCGGGAGTTCACCGGGGGGGCAACCCACCCCGGGGAAGCCCATAGGCATTCAGCGTGGCGCACCAGCCCTTAGTGGGCTGGTGGGACAGCCCAAAAGAGCCCTATATGCATTGGAAGAAAAATCAAAGAGAAAAAAAAGGAGGAGGTGGGAAAGGGAAGAAGGACTCCACCTTCCAAACCAAGTAGGACTCGGTTTGGGGGGGGACCTTCCCCCTTTGGTTCGGCCGACCCCTTTGGAGTCCTTGGACCCCAAGGCAAGGCTCCCCCTTCCTCCTCCCATATATAGTGGGGTTTTAGGGCTGATTTGAGACAACTTTGCCACGGTAGCCCGACCACATATCTCCACGGTTTTACCTCTAGATCGTGTTTCTGCGGAGCTCGGGCGGAGCCCTGTTGAGACGAGATCATCACCAACCTCCGGAGCGCCGTCACGCTGCCGGAGAACTCTTCTACCTCTCCGTCTCTCTTGCTGGATCAAGAAGGCCGAGATCATCATCGATCTGTACGTGTGCTGAATGCGGAGGTGCCGTCCGTTCGGCACTAGATCGTGGTACTGATCGCGGGATAGTTCGCGGGGCGGATCGAGGGACGTGAGGACGTTCCACTACATCAACCGCGTTCACTAACGCTTCTGCTGTACGGTCTATAAGGGTACGTAGATCACTCATCCCCTCTCTTAGATGGACATCACCATGATATGTCTTCGTGCGCGTAGGAAATTTTTTGTTTCCCATGCGACGTTCCCCAACAGTGGCATCATGAGCTAGGTTCATGCGTAGATGTCTTCTCAAGTCGAACACAAAAGTTTTTGTGGGCGGTGATGTGCGTTTTGCTATCCTCCTTAGTCTTTTCTTGACTCCGTGGTATTGTTGGATCGAAGCAGCTCGGACCGACATTACTCGTACGCTTACGAGAGACTGGTTTCATCGCTACGAGTAACTCCGTTGCTCAAAGATGACCGGCGAGTGTCGGTTTCTCCAACTTTAGTTGAATCGGATTTGACCGAGGAGGTCCTTGGATGAGGTTAAATAGCAATTCATATATCTCCGTTGTGGTGTTTGCGTAAGTAAGATGCGATCCTACTAGATACCCATGGTCACCACGTAAAACATGCAACAACAATTAGACGACGTCTAACTTGTTTTTGCAGGGTATGCTTGTGATGTGATATGGCCAATGATGTGATGTGATATATTGGATGTATGAGATGATCATGTTGTAATAGTTAATATCGACTTGCACGTCGATAGTACGGCATGCGGCAGGAGCCATAGGGTTGTCTTTAAACTAACGTTTGTGCTTGCTGATGCGTTTACTTATTGCTAGGACGTAGCTTTAGTAGTAATAGCATGAGTAGCACAACAACCCCGATGGCGACACGTTGATGGAGATCATGATGATGGAGATCATGGTGTGACGCCGGTGACAAGAAGATCGTGCCGGTGCTTTGGTGATGGAGATCAAGAAGCACATGATGATGGCCATATCATGTCACTTATGAATTGCATGTGATGTTAATCCTTTATGCACCTTATCTTGCTTAGAACGAGGGTAGCATTATGAGGTGATCTCTCACTAAAATTTCAAGACGAAATTGTGTTCTCCCCGACTGTGTACCGTTGCGACAGTTCTTTGTTTCGAGACGCCACGTGATGATCGGGTGTGATAGACTCAATGTTCACATACAACGGGTGCAAAACAGTTGCACACGCGGAACACACGGGTTAAGCTTGACGAGCCTAGCATGTGCAGACATGGCCTCAGAACACATGAGACCGAAAGGTCGAGCATGAATCGTATAGTTGATATGATTAGCATAGAGATGCTTACCACTGAAACTATTCTCGACTCACGTGATGATCGGACTTGAGATAGTGGATTTGGATCATGTACCACTCAAATGACTAGAGAGATGTACTTTTTGAGTGGGAGTTCTTTAGTAATATGATTAATTGAACTAATTGTCCTGAACATATTCTAATGGTCTTTGCGAATTATGATGTAGCTTGCGCTATAGCTCTACTGTTTTTATATGTTCCTAGAGAAAATTTAGTTGAAAGTTGATGGTAGCAAACTTTGCAGACTGAGTCTGTAAAGCCGAGGATTGTCCTCGTTGCTACGCAGAAGGCTTATGTCCTTAATGCACCACTCGGTGTGCTGCACCTCGAGCGTCGTCTGTGGATGCAGTGAACATCCGACATACACGTTTCTGATGACTACACGATAGTTCAGTGCAAAATACTTAATGGCTTAGAAGCAAGGCGCCGAAAAAGTTTTAAAACGTCACGGAACATAAGTGATGTTCTAAAGAGATGAATTTGTGATTTCATGCTTGTGCCCTTGTTAAGAGGTACGAGACCTCCAACAAGATTCTTTGTCCACAAAGTAAAGGAGAAAAGCTCGTGTGCTCAAATTGTCTGAGTACGACAATCACTTGAATCAAGTGGGAGTTAATCTTCCAGATGAGATAGTGATGGTTCTCCAAAGTCACTGCCACCAAGCTGTGAGAGCTTCATGATGAACTATAACATATCAAGGATAGATACAATGATCCTTGTGCGATTCGCGATGTTTGACACTGCGAAAGTAGAAATCAAGAAGGAGCATCAATAGTTGATGGTTT
The DNA here is from genome assembly GCF_904849725.1 of Hordeum vulgare subsp. vulgare. Lineage (NCBI taxonomy): Eukaryota > Viridiplantae > Streptophyta > Magnoliopsida > Poales > Poaceae > Hordeum > Hordeum vulgare. The sequence goes on from NC_058521.1 coordinate 147,735,979, forward strand.
GTAAAACCACTAAGTTTCAAGAAAGGCAAGGGCTAGAAGGGATACTTCGTGAAACGGCAAAACAGTTGCTGCACTAATGAAGAGACCCAAGATTAAACCCAAACCCAAGACTAAGTACTTCTCCAATGAGGGAAACAGTCACTGAGGCGGAGCAACTCTAGATACTTGGTAGATAAGAAGGCTGGCAAAATTCGAAAGAAGTATAGTTGATATACATGATGTTGATGTGTACTTTACTAGTACTCCTAGTAGCATGAGGGTATTGGATACCGGTTCGGTTGCTAATTGATTAGTAACACGAAATGATAGCTACGGCATAAACTGAGACTAGCTAAAGGCGAGGTGACGATATGTGTTGGAAGTGTTTCCAAGATTGATATGATCAAAACGTCGCACGCTCCCTCTACCATCGGGATTGGTGTTAAACCGAAATAATTGTTATTTGGTGCTTGCGTTAAGCATGAACATGATTGGATCATGTTTATTGCAATACGATTATTCATTTAAAGAGAATAATGGTTACTCTGTTTGCTTGAATAATCACCTTCAATGGTTTATTGAATCTCGATCGTAGTGTTACACATGTTCATAATATTGGTGCCAAAAGATACGAGGTAATAATGATAGTACCACTTACTTGTGGCACTGCCGCTTGAGTCATGTTAGTATAAATTGCATGAAGAGGCTCCATGCTGATGGATCTTTATACTCACTTGATTTTGAATCACTAGTGACATGCAAATCATACCACATGAGCAAGGCCTTATTTTCATTGAGATGAAACAAGATAGTGACTTGTTGGAAGTGATACAATTTGATGTATGCAGTCCAATGGCTGCTGAGGCACGCAGTGGATATCATTATGTTCTTACTTCAATGACGATTTGAGTAGATGCAAGAGTATTTACTTAATGAAGCACAAGTCTGAAATATTGAAAAGTTCAATTCTATTTCGGAGTGAAGTTCGTCGTAACAAGAAGATAAACGGTCTACGATATGATCATAGAAATGAATATCTGAGTTACGAGTTTTGGTACGCAGTTAAGACAATGTGGAAATTGTTTCGTAGTTCATGCCACCTGGAACATCACAGTGTGATGATGTGTCTGGACGTCATAGCCACACACTATTTGGTATGGTGCATACTATGATGTCTCTTATCGAATTACCACTATCGTTTATGGGTTATGCATTACAGACAACCGCATTCACTTTAAATAGCGCACCATGTATTTCCATTGAGATGACACATTATAGACTGAGGTTTAGTGAAATCTAAACTGTCGTTTCTTGAAAGTTTGAGGCTTCGACACTTATGTGAAAAAGTTTTAGTCTGATAAGCTCGAACCCAAAGCGGATAAATGCATCTTCATAGGATATCCAAAACACTTGGGTACATCTCCTATCTTAGATCCAAAAGCAAAGTGTTTGTTTCTAGAAATGGATCCTTTCTCGAGGAAAGGTTTCTCTCGAAAGAATTGAGTGGGAGAGTGGTAGAACTTGATGAGGTTAATGAACCATCACTTCAACCAGTGTGTAGCAGGGCGCAAGAAGTTGTTCCTGTGGCGCCTACACCAATTGAAGTGGAAGCTGATGATGGTGATCATTGAGCTTCGAATCAAATTACTACAAACCTCATAGGTCGACAAGGTCGCGTACTACTGCAGAGTAGTAAGGTAACCCTTTCTTGGAGGTCATGTTGTTGAGCAACAATGAACCTACGAGTTATGGAGAAAGCAATGGTGGGCCCGGATTCCGACAAATGGCTGGAGGCCATGAAATCCGAGAGAGGATCCATGTATGAAAACAAAGTGTAGACTTTGGAAGAATTACTTGATGGTCATAGGACTATAGAGTAAAATTGGATCTTTAAAAGGAAAACAGACGATGATGGTGATAAGTCACTATTAAGAAAAGCTCGACTTGTCGCAAAGATGTTTCCGACAAGATCAAACAGTTGACTATGATGAGGCTTTCTCACTCGTAGCGATGCTAAAAGTCTGTTAGAATTATGTTACTAGTTGCTATGACATATTTATGAAATATTGCGCGTAGGATGTCAAAACATTGTTTCCTTGACGGTTTCCTTGAGCAAACATTGTATGAGATACAACCATGAGGTTTTGTCGATCCTAAAGATACTAGCAAGTATGCAAGCTCCAGTGATCCTTCAATGGACTGGTGCAAGCATCTCGGAGTTGGAATATACACTTTGATGAGATGATCAAAGATTTTGGGTTTGTACAAGGTTTATGAGAAACTTGTATTTCCAAAGAAGTGAGTGGGAGCACCATAGAATTTCTGATAAGTGTATGTGGTTGACATATTGTGGATCAGAAGTAATGTAGAATTTCTGTAAAGCATACAAGGTTGTTTGAAAGGAGTTTTCAAAGGAATACCTAGATTGAGCTACTTGAACGTTGAGCATCAAAGATCTATGGAGATAGATCGAAAGCGCTTAATGGAAGTTTCAACAAGATGCATGCCTTGACAAGTTTTTGAAGGAGTTCAAAATAGATCAGCAAAGAAGGAGTTCTTGGTTGCGTTGTGAGGTGTGAATTTGAGTAAGACTCAAAACCCGACCCCGGCAGAATAAAGAGAATAGACGAAGGTCGTCTTCTATGCCTTAGCCGTAGAATCTAAAGTATGCCATGCTGTGTACCGCAGCTGATGTGTCCCTTGACTCAAAGTATGTTGAGAGGTACAGAGAGTGATCCATGATTGAATCACTAGCAGCGGTCAAAATTTGTCCTTAGTAACTAATGGACTAAGGAATTTTTCTCGATTATGGAGGTGGTTAAAGAGTTCGTCGTAAAGGGTTACGTCGATGCAAGCTTTGACACTAATCCGAATAACTATGAGTGGTGAAACGGATTCGTATAGTAGAGTAGATATTTGGAGCATTTCCGAATAGCACGTAGTAGCAGCATCTATAAGTTGACATAAAGATTTGTAAAGAACGCATGGATCTGAAAAGTTTCAGAACCGTTGACAAAAACCTCTCTTACGAGCAAGACGTGATCAGACCCCATAACTATATGGGTGTTGGATTCGTTGGAATCACATGGTGATGTGAGCTAGATTATTGACTCTAGTGCAAGTGGGAGACTGTTTGAAATATGCCCTAGAGGCAATAATAAATTAGTTATTATTATATTTCTTAGTTCATGATAATCGTTTATTATCCATGCTATAATTGTATTGATTGGAAACACAATACTTGTGTGGATACATAGACAAAACACTGTCCCTAGTAAGCCTCTAGTTGACTAGCTCGTTGATCAAAGATGGTCAAGGTTTCCTGGCCATAGGCAAGTGTTGTCACTTGATAACGGGATCACATCATTAGGAGAATCATGTGATGGACTAGACCCAAACTAATAGACATAGCATGTTGATCGTGTCATTTTGTTGCTACTGTTTTCTGTGTGTCAAGTATTTGTTCCTATGACCATGAGATCATATAACTCACTAACACCGGAGGAATGCTTTGTGTGTATCAAACGTCGCAACGTAACTGGGTGACTATAAAGATGCTCTAGAGGTATCTCCGAAGGTGTTCGTTCAGTTAGTATGGATCAATACTGGGATTTGTCACTCCGTATGACGGAGAGGTATCTCGGGGCCCACTCGGTAATACAACATCACACACAAGCCTTGCAAGCAATGTGACTTAGTGTAAGTTGCGGGATCTTGTATTACGGAATGAGTAAAGAGACTTGCCGATAAACGAGATTCAAATAGGTATGCGGATACTGACGATCGAATCTCTAGCAAGTAACATACCGAAGGACAAAGGGAATGACATACGGGATTATCTGAATCCTTGGCACTGAGGTTCAAACGATAAGATCTTCTTAGAATATGTAGGATCCAATATGGGCATCCAGGTCCCGCTATTGGATATTGACCGAGGAGTCTCTCGGGTCATGTCTACATAGTTCTCGAACCCGCAGGGTCTGCGCACTTAAGGTTCAATGTTGTTTTATGCGTATTTGAGTTATATGGTTGGTTACCGAATGTTGTTCGGAGTCCCGGATGAGATCACGGATGTCACGAGGGTTTCCGGAATGGTCCGGAAACGAAGATTGATATATAGAATGACGAATGGGTTCCGGGAGTTAACCGGGGGGGCAACCCACCCCGGGGAAGCCCATAGGCATTGAGGGTGGCGCACCAGCCCTTAGTGGGCTGGTGGGACAGCCCAAAAGAGCCCTATGCGCATTGGAAGAAAAATCAAAGAGAAAAAAAAGGAGGAGGTGGGAAAGGGAGGAAGGACTCCACCTTCCAAACCAAGTAGGACTCGGTTTGGGGTGGAGACCTTCCCCCTTTGGTTCGGTCGACCCCTTGGGGGTCCTTGGACCCCAAGGCAAGGCTCCCCGTTCCTCCTCTTATATATAGTGGGGTTTTAGGGCTGATTTGAGACAACTTTGCCACGGTAGCCCGACCACATATCTCCACGGTTTTACCTCTAGATCGCGTTTCTGCGGAGCTCGGGCGGAGCCCTGCTGAGACGAGATCATCACCAAACTCCGGAGCACCGTCACGCTGCCGGAGAACTCTTCTACCTCTCCGTCTCTCTTGCTGGATCAAGAAGGCCGAGATCATCGTCGAGCTGTACGTGTGCTGAACGCGGAGGTGTCGTCCGTTCGGCACTAGATTGTGGGACTGATCGCAGGATAGTTCGCGGGGCGGATCGAGGGACGTGAGGACGTTCCACTACATCAACCGCATTCACTAACGCTTCTACTATATGGTCTACAAGGGTAAGTAGATCACTCATCCCCTCTCGTAGATGGACATCACCATGATAGGTCTTCGTGCGCGTAGGAACTTTTTTGTTTCCCATGCGACGTTCCCCAACATTCGCGTACTACGGCATCTCCTCCAACCTCATCAGCTACCTGACCGTCCCACTCGGGGAGAGCACGGCCGCCGCCGCCGCCGTCAATGCCTGGTCCGGCGCCGCGTCCATGTTTCAAAAATTCATTGTTTTCTCCGGTGGAAGCACACACACTACTACATAGTGCTTCCCACGTTGCTGTGCTCATGAATCAGTTGGACCGGGTCGATCTTTTTTTTTGGGAGGGTACCGGGTTGATCTTTGAAGATAGAATAATGTGCTCAACCCTAAACCTTTTTCTTTTCTAATGACACCACTTTTTTCTTGAAACACATCATCACTACTCCCGAGTCAAAAAATATATTGTTTTTTTAGCCTTTCCGATGAAGAGGTACTGTGAGAAAAAAATATTTTTTGTAAATAATGAGTGTCACATGTGTGACACGGAACACATTGGCGTTTTCAAACTACGAATACCATTAAATAGAAACAAAACCAAAAAAACACATCATGCTTGACAACTAATGTTATCATCCTCGTGTCATTAATTTTACCATAAACATTTGGCATATACAATATAACCTAACAAACTAATTACCACAAACTAATTACCATGAACTAATTACCATGAACCTAAAAATGACAAAAGAGAAAAAAACAAAAAAAAACAAATTTACCTAGGGAGGAGGGGTGGTGCAGGGAGGAGGGGCGGCGCAGGGAGGAGGGGTGGCGCAGGGAGGAGGGGCGGCGTAGGGAGCAGGGGCAGCGCAGGGTGGTGGCGGGGAGGAGGGGCGGCGCAAGAGGGGTGGTGGAAGAGGGGCGGTGCAGGGTGGGGGAGGCGCTGGGTGGGGGAGGCGCCAGGGGAGGGGGCAGCACAGGGAGGAGGGGCGGCGCAGGGAGGAGGGGCTGCGTGGTGCAGGGAGGAGGGGCGGCGCGGGGCAGAGAGGAAGGGCGACGCAGGGAGGAGGGGCGGTGCGGGGCAGCGGCGCGGGGCAGGCGGCACGGGACATCGGCAGGCGGCGGCGTGCGTGGTGGGGGATTCGAGCAACGGGGTGGGCTACGTGGGAAGCCTCGGTTGGAGGGGGCGGGCGTGAATGTGTTCGGTGGGCCACCGCGCTTTTGCCGTCCGCCGCGCTCCCACGCGGACGGCAAAGGCCCCCAAGGCAGACGGCAAACATCCCGGGGGGGAGGCACTGGGTAGGGGTTGGGTTGGTGGGCCGCCGTCCCCTTTGCCGTCCGCCGCGCTCCCAGGCGGACAGCAAAGGCCCCGAGGCAGACGGCAAAGGGGAGGGTGGGTGGGTGGGGTTTCGGCCGTTTGGGAGGGAATTTGCCGTCTGCCCTCCCTTTGCCATCCGCACAGGGCTTCTTTGCCGTCCGCCAGCGGACGGCGTAGAGGTGGCCGACGGCAAAATAAACTTTTGCCATCAGCCACCTCTTTGTCTTCAGCACTGTGACAGCTGACGGCAAAGAGTACCTTTGCCATGTGTCAGCTAACGACAAAGGCCAACCAGACGACAAAATTTTGAATTCCAGTAGAGGGGGCTTGTGGGCTCCCTGCTGGCCCACTGGCCCCCCTCTTTTGCTACAAGAAGGGTTTCGGTCTGGAAAAAAATCGAGAGGAGGCTTTTCGGAGGATTCGCGGCCGCCACGAGGCGGAACTTGAGCAGAACCAATCTAGAGCTCCGGCAGGACGATCCTGCCGGGGAAACTTCCCTCCCGGAGGGGGAAATCATCGCCATCGTCATCACCAACACTCCTCTCATCGGAGGGGACTCATCACCATCAACATCTTCATCAGCACCATCTCATCTCCAAACCCTAGTTCATCACTTGTAACTAATCTTCGTCTCGCGACTCCGATTGATACTTGTAAGGTTGCTAGTAGTGTTAATTACTATTTGTAGTTGATGCTAGTTGGATTACTTGGTGGAAGAGTTTATGTTCAGATCTTTGATGCTACTCATTACCTCTCTGGCCATGAATATGATTATGCTTTGTGAGTAGTTACTTTTGTTCCTGAGGACATGGGACAAGTCATGCTATAAGTAGTCATGTGAATTTGGTATTCGCTCGATATTTTGATGTGTTGTATGTTGTTTTTCCTCTAGTTGTGTTATGTGAACGTCGACTACATAACACTTCACCATTATTTGGGCCTAGAGGAAGGCATTGGGAAATAGTAAGTAGATGATGGGCTGCTAGAGTGACAGAAGCTTAAACCCTAGTTTATGCGTTGCTTCGTATGGGTCTGATTTGGATCCACTAGTTTAATGCTATGGTTAGATTTTGTCTTAATTCTTCTTTTGTAGTTGTGGATGCTTGCGAGAGGGGTTAATCATAAGTGGGATGCTTGTCCAAGTAAGGGCAATACCCAAGCGCCGGTCCACCCACATATCAAACTATCAAAGTAACAAACACGACTCATATGAACATGATGAAAACTAGCATGACCGAAATTCCCGTGTGTCCTCGGGAGCGTTTTTCCTCCTATAAGACTTTGTCTAGGCATGTCCCTTGCTACAAAAGGGATTGGGCCACTTTGCTGCACCGTTGTTACTTTTGTTACTTGCTACTTGCTACGAATCATCTCACCACACAACTACTTGTTACCTATAATTTCAGTGCTTGCAGATATTACCTTGCTGAAAACCACTTGTCTGATCCTTCTGCTCCTGGCTGGGTTCTAAACTCTTACTTATAGAAAGGACTACGATAGATCCCCTATACTTGTGGGTCATCAAGACTCTTTTCTGGCACCGTTGTCGGGGAGTGAAGCGCCTTTGGTAAGTGGAACTTGGTAAGGAAACATTCATATAGTGTGCAGAAATTTATTGTCACTTGTCACTATGGAAACTAATACTTTGAGGGGCTTGTTCGGGGTATCTTCACCTCGAACGGAAGCACAAAGAGTTTCTCCTCAACCTGTTGCACCTACTGAAAATAGTTGCTTTGAATTTCCTTCGGGTATGCTTCAGAAACTGTTGGCTAATCCTTTTAGAGAAGATGGAACATCACATCTAGACTTGCATCTAATCTATGTAGATGAAGTTTGTGGTTTATTTAAGCTTGCAGGTTTGCCCAAGGATGAGGTCAAGAAGAATGTATTTACTTTATCTTTGAGGGATAAGGCATTGGCATGGTATAGGCTATGTGATGATACTGGATCATGGAACTACAATCGGTTGAAATTGGGATTTCATCAAAAGTTGTATCCTATGCATCTAGTACATCGTGATCAGAATTATATTTAGAATTTTTGGCCTCGTGACAGAGAAAGCATCGCTCAAGCTTGGGGGAGGCTTAAATCAATGTTATATTCATGCCCCAATCATGAGCTCTCGAGAGAAATTATCATTCAGAACTTCTATGCTCGGCTTTCTCATGATGATCGCACCATGCTTGACACTTCTTGTACCGGTTCTTTTATGAAGAGAGATATTGACTTCAAATGGAATTTATTGGAGAGAATTAAACGCAACTCTGAAGATTGGGAGCTTGAATAAGGTAAGGAGTCAGGTATGAATTTCAAGTTTGATTGCATTAAATCCTTTGTTGAAACGAATACTTTTTGTGACTTTAGCGCTAAGTATGGACTTGACTCTGAGATAGTAGCTTCATTGTGTGAATCATTTGCTGCTCATATTGATCTCCCCAGAGAGAAGTGGTTTAAATATCATCCTCCTTTAGAAGTCAATGTAGTTAAACCCAGTCCAGTTGAAGAGAAAGTCATTGCCTGTAATGATCCTATTGTTCCCGGTGTTTACATTGAGAAACCACCTTTCCTTGTTAGGATAAAGGATCAATCTAAAGCTTCAACTGTGATACATAGAGGTTACATTAGAACACCTACAGCCCCTGAGCAAATTAGAGTTGAACCTAGCATTGCTATTATCAAATATCTTTTGTCCGACAATGTTGAGGGCCATGATATTCACTTCTCTGAAGATGCTGCTAGAGTTGCTAAACCTTATGCTAGAGACAAACATAGGCCTGTTGTTGGCATGCCTGTTGTTTCTGTTAAGATAGGAGATCATTGTTGTCATGGTTTATGTGACGTGGGTGCTAGTGTTAGTGCAATACCTCAATCCTTATATGATGAAATCAAAGACGAGATTGCACCTATTGAGATAGCACCTATTGATGTCACTATTCATCTTGCCAATAGAGATACTATCTGCCCTGTGGGAATTGTTAGGGATGCTGAAGTCTTGTGTGGTAAAATTAAGTATCCTGCTGATTTCCTCGTTCTTGCTACCACACAAGATAGCTTTTGTCCCATCATATTTGGTAGACCTTTTCTCAATACTGTCAATGCTCATATTGACTATGAGAAACAAATTGTCACTGTTGGCTTTGAAGGTGTGTCACATGAGTTCAATTTCTCCAAGTTTGGTAGGCAACCTCATGAAAAAGAGTTGCCTAGTAGGGATGAAACTATTGCCCTAGCTTCTATTGTCGTGCCTCCTACTGATCCTTTAGAGAAATACTTGCTTGAGCATGAAAATGATATGCATATGGATGAAAGGGATGAGATAGATAGAGTTGTCTTAGAACAATATCATATCCTTAAGAATAATGTGCCTGTTGAACTGCTTGGGGATCCACCCCCATCAAAAGGTGATCCTGTGTTGAAGCTTAAACAGTTGCCTGATACCCTTAAGTATGCTTATCTTGATGAGAAAGAGATATATCCTGTCATAATTTGTGCTAGCCTCTCAGAGCATGAAGAAAAGAAGTTACTAAAAACTCTGGGGAAGCACCGTGCTGCTATTGGATACACTCTTGATGATCTTAAGGGCATTAGTCCCACTCTATGCCAGCACAAGATTAAAACTGATCCTGATTCCAAGCCAGTTGCTGATCATCAACGGAGACTGAATCCTGAGATGAAAGAGGTAGTAAGAAAAGAAATACTAAAGCTCCTGGAAGCAGGTATTATCTATCCTGTTGCTCATAGTGATTGGGTGAGTCCGGTGCATTGCGTCCCTAAGAAGGGAGGCATTACCGTTGTCCCTCATGATAAGGATGAATTTATCCCACAAAGGATTATTACTGGCTATAGGATGGTGATCGATTTTAGGAAATTGAATAAAGCCACTAGGAAAGATCATTACCCTTTGCCTTTTATCGACCAAATGCTAGAAAGACTGTCTAAACACACATACTTCTGCTTTCTAGACGGTTATTCTGGTTTCTCCCAAATACCAGTTGCACAATCTGTTCAGGAGAAAACCACTTTCACATGTCCTTTCGGTACCTTTGCTGATAGACGTATGCCCTTTGGCTTACGTAATGCACCTGCCACCTTTCAAATATGTATGATGGCTATATTCTCTGACTTTTGTGAAAAGATTGTCGAGGTTTTCATGGACGACTTCTCCGTTTACGGGTCTTCTTTTGATGATTGCCTCAGCAACCTTGATCGGGTCTTGCAGAGATGTAAAGATACCAATCTGGTCTTGAATTGGGACAAGTGCCACTTTGTGGTTAATGAAGTCATCGTCTTACGTCATAAAATTTCTGAAAGAGGTATTGAAGTCGATAAGGCTAAGGTTGATGCAATCGAGAAAATGCCATACCCCACAGATATCAATGCTATAAGAAGATTCCTTGGTCATGCTGGTTTCTATAGAAGGTTCGTTAAAGACTTCTCTAAGATTTTTAGGCCTCTTACCAATCTCTTGCAAAAGGATATTCCTTTTGTTTTTGACGATGATTGTGAGGAAGCCTTCGAAATACTTTAGAAGGCTTTGATAACCGCACCTATTGTTCAACCACCAGATTGGAACTTACCTTTTGAAATCATGTGTGATGCTAGCGATTATGCTGGTGGTGTTGTCCTAGGGCAAAGAGTTGATAAGAAGTTGAATGTTATTCACTATGCTAGTAAAACTCTAAACAGTGCGCAAAGAAACTATGCTACTACGGAAAAGGAATTTTTAGCAGTCGTGTTTGCATGTGAAAAGTTCAGGTCTTACATAGTTGATTCCAAAGTCACTATTCACACTAATCATGCTGCTATTAAGTACCTCATGGAGAAGAAAGATGCTAAACCTGGACTTATCAGATGGGTTCTCTTGCTACAATAATTTGATTTGCACGTTGTGAACAGGAAGGGTTTTCTAGGTTGGAGAACGTTCTTGATGACCCACAACCTATTGATGATAGCTTTCCTGATGAGCAATTGAATGTCATCAATACTTCACGTAGTGCACTGTGGTATGCTGATTGTGCAAACTATATTGTTGCCAAATATATACCACCTAGTTTCACATACCAGCAAAAGAATAAATTCTTCTTTGACTTGAGACATTACTTTTGGGATGATCCTCACCTTTATAAGGAATGATTAGATGGTGTTATTAGACGTTGTGTACCTGAACATGAACAGGGACAGATCCTACAGAAGTGTCACTCCGAGGCCTACGGAGGACACCATGCGGGAGATAGGACTGTTGGAATTATGCCCTAGAGGCAATAATAAATATAGTTATTATTATAATTCCTGTATCAAGATAATAATTTATTATCCATGCTATAATCGTATTGAATGAAGACTTATTTACATGTGTGGATACATAGACAAAACACTGTCCCTAGCAAGCCTCTAGTTGGCTAGCCAGTTGATTAAAGATAGTCAGTGTCTTCTGATTATAAACAAGGTGTTGTTGCTTGATAACTGGATCACGTCATTAGGAGAATCACGTGATGGACTAGACCCAAACTAATAGACGTAGCATGTTGATCGTGTCATTTTGTTGCTACTGTTTTCTGCGTGTCAAGTATTTGTTCCTATGACCATGAGATCATATAACTCACTGACACCGGAGGAATACTTTGTGTGTATCAAACGTCGCAACGTAACTGGGTGACTATCAAGATGCTCTACAGGTATCTCCGAAGGTGCTCGTTGAGTTAATATGGATCGAGACTGGGATTTGTCACTCAGTGTGATGGAGAGGTATCTCGGGGCCACTCGGTAATACAACATCACACACAAGCCTTGCCAGCAATGTGACTTAGTGTAAGTTGCGGGATCTTGTATTACGGAACGAGTAAAGAGACTTTCCGGTAAACGAGATTAAAATAGGTATGCGGATACTGACGATCGAATCTCGGGCAAGTAACATACCGAAGGACAAAGGGAATGACATACGGGATTATATGAATCCTTGGCACTGAGGTTCAAACGATAAGATCTTCGTAGAATATGTAGGATACGATATGGGCATCCAGGTCCCGCTATTGGATATTGACCAAGGAGTCTCTCGGGTCATGTCTACATAGTTCTCGAACCCGCAGGGTCTGCACACTTAAGGTTCGACGTTGTTTTATGCGTATTTGAGTTATATGGTTGGTTACCCAATGTTGTTCGGAGTCCCGGATGAGATCACAGACATCACGAGGGTTTCCGGAATGGTCCGGAAACGAAGATTGATATATAGGATGACCTCATTTGATTACCGGAAGGTTTTCGGAGTTACCGGGAATGTACCGGGAATGACGAATGGGTTCCGGTTGTTCACCGGGGGGGGCAACCCACCCCGGGGAAGCCCATAGGCATTGGGGATGGCGCACCAGCCCTTAGTGGGCTGGTGGGACAGCCCAAGATGGCCCTATGCGCCATAGGAAGAAAATCAAAGTGAAAAGAAAAAAAGAGGAGGTGGGAAAAGGGGGAAGGACTCCTCCTTCCAAACCTAGTTGGACTCGGTTTGGAAGGGGAGGGTTGCCCCCCTTGGCTCGGACGAAGTCCTTGGGGGTCCTTGGACCCCAAGGCAAGGCTCCCCCTCTTCCCCCTATATATACGGAGGTTTTAGGGCTGATTTGACACAACTTTGCCACGGCAGCCCGACCACATATCTCCACGGTTTTACCTCTAGATCGCGTTTCTACGGAACTCGGGCGGAGCCCTGCTGAGATAAGATCACCACCAACCTCCGGAGCGCCGTCACGCTGCCGGAGAACTCATCTACCTCTCCGTCTCTCTTGCTGGATCAAGAAGGCCGAGATCATCGTCGAGCTGTACGTGTGCTGAACGCGGAGGTGCCGTCCGTTCGGCACTAGATCGTGGGACCGATCGCGGGACGGTTCGCGGGGCGGATCGAGGGACGTGAGGACGTTCCACTACATCAACCGCGTTCACTAACGCTTCTGTTGTACGGTCTACAAGGGTATGTAGATCGAATATCCCCTCTCGTAGATGGACATCACGATGATAGATCTTCGTGCGCGTAGGAAATTTTTGTTTCCCATGCGACGCTCCCCAACATTGGCATCATGAGCGAGGTTCATGCGTAGATGTCTTCTGGGTAGAACACAAAAGTTTTTGTGGGCGGTGATGTGCGTTTTTCTGCCCTCCTTAGTCTTTTCTTGATTCCGCGGTATTGTTGGATTGAAGCGGCTTGGACCGACATTACTCGTACGCTTACGAGAGACTGGTTTCATCGCTACGAGTAACCCCGTTGCTCAAAGATGACTGGCAAGTGTCAGTTTCTCCAACTCTAGTTGAATTGGATTTGACCGAGAAGGTCCTTGGATGAGTTTAAATAGCAACTCATATATCTCCGTTGTGGTGTTTGCGTAAGTGAGATGCGATCCTACTAGATACCCATGGTCACCACGTAAAACATGCAACAACAAAATTAGAGGACGTCTAACTTGTTTTTGCAGGGTATGCTTGTGATGTGATATGGCCAACGATGTGATGTGATAGATTGGATGTATGAGATGATCATGTTGTAATTGATAATATCGACTTGCACGTCGATGGTACGGCAACCGGCAGGAGCCATAGGGTTGTCTTTATACTAACGTTTGTGCTTGCAGATGCGTTTACTATTTTGCTAGGATGTAGCTTTAGTAGTAATAGCATGAGTAGCACGACAACCCCGATGGCGACACGTTGATGGAGATCATGGTGTGGTGCCGGTGACAAGAAGATCGTGCCGGTGCTTTGGTGATGGAGATCAAGGAGCACGTGATGATGGCCATATCATGTCACTTATGAATGGCATGTGATGTTAATCCTTTTATGCACCTTATTTTGCTTAGGACGACGGTAGCAATTATGAGGTGATCTCTCACTAAAATTTCAATATGAAATTGTGTTCTCCCCGACTGTGCACCGTTGCTACAGTTCGTCGTTTCGAGACACCACGTGATGATCGGGTGTGATAGACTCAACGTTCACATACAACGGGTGCAAAACAGTTGCGCACGCGGAACACTCGGGTTAAGATTGACGAGCCTAGCATGTGCAGACATGGCCTCGGAACACATGAGACCGAAAGGTCGATCATGAATCATATAGATGATATGATTAGCATAGGGATGCTTACCACTGAAACTATACTCAACTCACGTGATGATCGGACTTGAGCTAGTGTAAGTGGATCATGAACCACTCAAATGACTAGAGAGATGTACTTTTTGAGTGGGAGTTTGGTGAGTAATTTGATTAAGTTAAACTCTAATTATCTTGAACATAGTCTAAGTCCACTTTGAATATATTTTGTGTTGTAGATCATAGCTCACGCTACAGTCACCCTGAATTTTAATACGTTCCTAGAGAAAGCTAAGTTGAAAGATGATGGAAGCAACTTTGTAGACTGGGCTTGTAATCTTAAGCTAATCTTACAAGCTGGGAAGAAGGATTATGTCCTTAATGCTGCACTAGGAGATGAACCACCCGCTACGGCTGACCAGGATGTTAAGAACGCTTGGTTAGCACGTAAGGAGGACTACTCCGTAGTTCAATGTGCAGTCTTGTATGTCTTAGAACCGGGACTTCAACGTTGCTTTGAGCGTCATGGAGCATTTGAGATGTTCTAGGAGTTGAAGTTTATCTTTCAGAAGAACACCCGGATCGAGACGTATGAGACCTCCGGTAAATTCTATGCTTGCAAGATGGAGCAGAACTCGTCTGTCAATGAACATGTGCTCAACATGTCTGGGTACTCAAACCGTCCAGCTGAGCTAGGAATTGAACTCCCGCAAGAGGCTATCACTGACAGAATCCTTCAATCACTGCCGCCAAGCTATAAAGGCTTTGTGTTGAACTACAACATCCAAGGGTATGGGTCACTGGAAGCGCAATTTCCCCAAGTATCTGGCTGATAAGAAGGCGGCCAAAGAAAAATCAGGTATATTTGATATACATGTTATTGATGTGTACTTAACCGGCTCTCGTAGTAGTGCCTAGGTATTCGATACCGGTTCGGTTGCTCATATTTGCAACTCGAAACAGGAACTGCGGAATAGACGAAGGCTGGTGAAAGATGAAGTGAGGATGCGCGTAGGAAATGGTTCCAAGGTTGATGCCATCGCCGTCGGCACAGTTTCACTTCAGTTACCATCAGGATTAGTTATGAACTTGAATCATTGTTATTTAGTGCCTGCGTTGAGCACGAACATTATATCTCGATCTTGTTTATTGCGAGACGGTTACTCTTTTAAGTCAGAGAATAATGATTGTTCTATTTCTATGAGTAACATCTTTTATGGTCATGCACCCAATGTGAGAGGATTGTTCATATTGAATCTTGATAGTGATACACGCATACATAACATTGAGACCAAAACAATTAGAGTTAACAATGATAGCGCCATATTTTTGTGGCACTGCCGCTTAGGTCATATTGGTGTAAAGCGCATGAAGAAACTCCATGCCGATGGACTTTTGGAGTCACTTGACTTTGATTCACTTGACACGTGCGAACCATGCCTCATGGGCAAGATGACTAAAACTCCGTTCTCCGGAACAATGGAGCGTGCAAGTGACTTGTTGGAAATCATACATACCGATGTGTGCGGTCCGATGAGAGTGGAGGCACGCGGCGGATATCATTATTTTCTCACCTTCACTGACGATTTGAGTAGATATGGTTATGTCTACTTAATGAAGCACAAGTCTGAAACATTTGAAAAGTTCAAGCAATTTCAGAGTGAAGTTGAAAATCATCGTAACAAGAAGATCAAGTTCCTACGGTCTGATCGTGGGGGTGAATATCTGAGTTTCGAGTTTGGTGCTCACTTAAGACAATGTGGAATTGTTTCACAGTTGACACCGCCTGGAACACCACAGCGTAATGGTGTGTCCGAACGTCGTAATCGTACTTTATTAGAGATGGTGCGATCTATGATGTATCTTACCGATTTGCCGTTATCGTTTTGGGGTTATGCATTAGAAACAGCTGCATTCACTTTAAATAGGGCACCATCAAAATCCGTTGAGACGACACCATACGAACTGTGGTATGGCAAAAGGCCAAAGTTGTCGTTTCTTAAAGTTTGGGGATGTGATGCTTATGTCAAAAGCTTCAGCCTAAAAAGCTGGAACCCAAAGCGGAAAAGTGCATCTTCATAGGTTACCCAAAAGAGACAGTTGGGTACACCTTCTATCTCAAATCCGAGGGCAAAGTGTTTGTTGCTAAAAACGGAGCTTTTCTCAAGAAGGAGTTTCTCTCGAGAGAATTGAGTGGGAGGAAGATAGAACTTGATGAGGTTGTCGAACCTCTCATCCCTCTAGATGGTGGCGCAGGGCAAGGGGAAACCTCTGTCATTGCGACGCCGGTTGAGGAGGAAGTTAATGATGATGATCATGAAACTCCGGTTCAAGTTTCTGTCGAACCACGCAAGTCGACGAGACCACGTGTTTCTCCAGAGTGGTACGGTAATCCCGTCTTGTCAATCATGTTGTTAGACAACAATGAACCTGCAAATTATGAAGAAGCAATGGTGGGCCCAGATTCCAACAAATGGCTAGAAGCCATGAAGTCCGAGATAGGATCCATGTATGAGAACAAAGTGTGGACTTTGGAAGTACTACCTGAGGGCCGCAAGGCTATTCAGAACAAATGGATCTTTAAGAGGAAGACGGGCGCTGACGGCAATGTGACCGTTTATAAAGCTCGACTTGTGACAAAGGGTTTTTCACAAGTTCAAGGAGTTGACTACGATGAGACATTCTCACCCGTAGTGATTCTTAAGTCCGTCAGAATCATGTTAGCAATAGCTGCATTTTTCGATTATGAAATCTGGAAGATGGATGTCAAAATGGCGTTCCTTAACAGTTTCCTTAAGGAAGAGTTGTATATGATGCAACCCAAAGGTTTTGTTGATCCTAAGAATGCTACCAAAGTGTCCAAGCTCCAGCGATCCATTTATGGACTGGTGCAAGCATCTCGGAGTTGGAACAAACGCTTTGATGAGGTGATCAAAGCATTTGGGTTTATACAAGTGGTTGGAGAATCTTGTATTTACAAGAAAGTGAGTGGGAGCTCTGTGGCGTTTCTAATATTATATGTGGATGACATATTGCTGATTGGAAACAACGTAGAGTTTTTGGAGAGCATAAAGGATTACTTGAATAAAAGTTTCTCTATGAAGGACCTAGGAGAAGCTGCTTACATTCTAGGCATTAATATCTACAGGGATAGATCAAAACGCCTGATAGGACTTTCACAAAGCACATACCTTGATAAAGTTTTGAAAAGGTTCAAAATGAAACAGTCCAAGAAAGGGTTCTTGCCAGTTTTACAAGGTACGAGATTGAGTAAGACTCAGTGCCCAGCAACTGATGAGGATAGAGAGCATATGAGCACCGTCCCCTATGCTTCAGCCATAGGTTCTATCATCTATGCAATGTTGTGCACTAGACCGCACGTTAGCCTGGCCATAAGTATGGCAGGTAGGTTCCAGAGTAATCCAGGAGTGGATCACTGGACGGCGGTCAAGAATATCCTGAAGTACCTGAAAAGGACTAAGGAGATGTTTCTCGTGTATGGAGGTGACGAAGAGCTCGCCGTAAAAGGTTACCTCGATGCAAGCTTTGACACAGATCCGGATGACTCTAAGTCGCAAACCGGATACGTATTTATTCTTAATGGGGGTGCGGTAAGCTGGTGCAGTTCCAAGCAGAGCGTCGTAGCAGATTCTACATGTGAAGCGGAGTACATGGCTGCCTCGGAGGCGGCTAAGGAGGGTGTCTGGATGAAGCAGTTCATTACGGATCTTGGAGTGGTGCCAAGTGCACTGAATCCAATAACCTTGTTCTGTGACAACACGGGTGCCATTGCCCTAGCAAAGGAACCACGGTTTCACAAGAAGTACAGACACATCAAACGACGCTTCAACCTCATCCGCGACTACGTCGAAGGGGAGGACGTAAACATATGCAAAGTGCACATGGATCTGAATATAGCAGACCCGCTGACTAAACCTCTTCCACGAGCAAAGCATGATCAACACCAGAACTGTATGGGTGTTAGATTTATTACAATGTAATTCGCATGATGATGTGAGGGCTAGATTATTGACTCTAGTGCAAGTGGGAGACTCTTGGAATTATGCCCTAGAGGCAATAATAAATATAGTTATTATTATAATTCCTGTATCAAGATAATCGTTTATTATCCATGCTATAATTGTATTGAATGAAGACTTATTTACATGTGTGGATACATAGACTAAACACTGTCCCTAGCAAGCCTCCAGTTGGCTAGCCAGTTGATCAAAGATAGTCAGTGTCTTCTGATTATAAACAAGGTGTTGTTGCTTGATAACTCGATCACCTCATTAGGAGAATCACGTGATGGACTAGACCCAAACTAATAGACGTAGCATGTTGATCGTGTCATTTTGTTGCTACTGTTTCCTGCGTGTCAAGTATTTCTTCCTATGACCATGAGATCATATAACTCACTAACACCGGAGGAATACTTTGTGTGTATCAAACGTCGCAATGTAACTCGGTGACTATAAAGATGCTCTACAGGTATCTCCGAAGGTGTTCGTTGAGTTAGTATGGATCGAGACTGGGATTTGTCACTCCGTGTGACGCAGAGGTATCTCGGGGCCCACTCGGTAATACAACATCACACACAAGCCTTGCAAGCAATGTGACTTAGTGTAAGTTGCGGGAACTTGTATTATGGAACGAGTAAAGAGACTTGCCGGTAAACGAGATTGAACTAGGTATGCGGATAGTGACGATCGAATCTCGGGCAAGTAACATACCGAAGGACAAAGGGAATGACATACGGGATTATATGGATCCTTGGCACTGACGTTCAAACGATAAGATCTTCGTAGAATATGTAGGATCCAATATGGGAATCCAAGTACCGCTATTGGATATTGACCAAGGAGTCTCTCGGGTCATGTCTACATAGTTCTCGAACCCGCAGGGTCTGCACACTGAAGGTTCGCCGTTGTTTTATGCGTATTTGAGTTATATGGTTGGTTACCGAATGTTGTTTAGAGTCCCGGATGAGATCACGGACATCACGAGGGTTTCCGGAATGGTCCAAAAACGAAGATTGATATATAGAATGACCTCATTTGATTACCGGAAGGTTTTCGGAGTTACCGGGAATGTACCAGGGATGACGAATGGGTTCCGGGTGTTCACCGGGGGGGGCAACCCACCCCGGGGAAGCCCATAGGCCTTGGGGGTGGCGCACCAGCCCTTAGTGGGCTGGTGGGACATCCAAGAAGGCCCTATGCACCATAGGAAGAAAATCAAAGAGAAAAGAAAAAAAAGAGGAGGTGGGAAAAGGGGGAAGGACTCCTCCTTCCAAACCTAGTTGGACTCGGTTTGGAAGGGGAGGGTTGCCCCCTTGGCTCGGCCGAAGTCCTTGGGGGTCCTTGGACCCCAAGGCAAGGCTCCCCACTTCCCCCTATATATACGGAGGTTTTAGGGCTGATTTGACACAACTTTACCACGGCAGCCAGACCACATATCTCCACGGTTTTACCTCTAGATCGCGTTTCTGTGGAGCTCGGGCGGAGCCCTGCTGAGATAAGATCACCACCAACCTCCGGAGCGCCGTCACGCTGTGGGAGAACTCATCTACCTCTCTGTCTCTCTTGCTGGATCAAGAAGGCCAAGATCATCGTCGAGTTGTACGTGTGCTGAACGCGGATGTGCCGTTCGTTCGGCACTAGATCGTGGGACTGATCGCGGGGCGGATCGAGGGATGTGAGGACGTTCCACTACATCAACCGCGTTCACTAACGCTTCTGCTGTATGGTCTACAAGGGTACGTAGATCGAATATCCCCTCTCGTAGATGGACATCACCATTATAGGTCTTCGTGCGCGTAGGAAAAAAAATTCCCATGCGACATTCCCCAACAAGGACTGCACACAAGGTATTGCAATCAGGTTTCTATTGGCCCACTCTCTTCAAGGATGCCCGTAAATTTGTCTTGTCTTGTGACGAATGTCAAAGAATAGGTAATATTAGTAAACTCCAGGAAATGCCGATGAACTATTCACTTGTCGTTGAAACATTTGATGTCTCGGGCTTTGAATATATGGGACCATTTCCAAAATCCAACGGGTATATTCATATCCTAGTAGCTGTTGATTACGCCACTAAGTGGTAGAAGCTATCCCCACTAGTAGTGATGATCACAACACCTCTATCAGGATGCTTAAAGAAGCTATTTTCCCTAGATTTGGAGTCCCTAGATATCTAATGACTGATGGTGGTTCACATTTCATTCACGGTGCTTTCGGTAAGACGCTTGCTAAGTATGATGTCAACCATAGAATTGCGTCTCCATATCACCCTCAGTCCAGTGGTCAAGTAGTGCTAAGCAATAGAGAGATTAAACTGATTCTGCAAAAGACTGCCAATAGGTCTAGAAAGAATTGGTCTAAGAAGCTCGATGATGCACTGTGGGCTTATAGAACTGCATACAAGAATCCCATGGGCATGTCTCCATACAAAATGGTCTATGGTAAAGCTTGTCATTTACCTCTTGAGCTAGAGCATAAAGCTTATTGGGCAATCAAAGAGCTCAATTTTGATTTCAAACTTGCTGGTGAGAAGAGGTTATTTGACATCAGCTTGCTTGATGAAAGGAGAACTCATGCATATGAAAATGCCAAGTTGTTCAAAGAAAAGGTTAAGAGGTGGCATGATAAGAGAATACAAAAATGTGAGTTCAATGTAGGTGATTATGTCTTGCTATGTAATTCTCGCTTAAGATTTTTTGCAGGCAAGCTTCTCTCTAAATGGGAAGGTCCATATATTGTTGAGGAAGTATATCGTTCCGGTGCTATCAAGATCAACAACACGGAAGGTAATTGTCCGAGAGTTGTAAATGGGCAGAGAATCAAGCATTATATCTCAGGTACTCCCATAAATGTTGAAAGCAATATTATCAATACCATAACTCCAGAAGAATACCTAAGGGATATTTATCAGCCTGTTTCAGACTCCGAAAATGAAGAGGTATGTGATTCGGCAAGAAAACAGACTCCAAAACTTTTCCAGCAGGAATTTTTCTCCGTTTTGGAATATTTGAAAAAATAGAAAAATTGGAAGTAGTCCAGAAAGCGCGCGAGGAGGCGACAAGCCTGCCAGGCGCGGGCCCACCCCCTGGCCGCGCCTGGGGCTTGTGGCCACCTTATGTGCCTCCCGGACTCCGTTTTCGTGTGGAGTACTCCTTCTGATCTAGAAAAAATCATTATATATTCTCCCGAAAGGTCTGACCCTTGTATCACGCAAATTTCCTCTGTTTTCGTTTCGAGCTTGTTTCTGCTGCAGATCTAGATCACTATGATGTCCCCAAAAGCTCTGAAGGACAAGATCTTCGAGAAGGTCATCAATCCCTACCTCGCGGGAGTGCTGCAACACCCTCAATCTATCGAGATGCGTGAGGGGATGTTGCACATCCGTGATGTTGAGGGGCCCAAGAAGACCGGAAGTATGGAGGCGAGGCTCGAAGCAATGGAGCAACAGGTCTTCAATTGCCAAGGGAGGGTGGAGCGTGGACTCAACGCCAACCACATGATGATCACGGAGTTCACCAACAAGCACAAGATCAAAGCCAATGACTTTGGGAAGCACCTCTCCAGGCTCTATGATAGGATTGATTACCTCCAATCCCAGATCTATGACGTGCAGAACCAAAACTATGAGTGTGAGTATAGATTTACATCAATACGGTTGGCTACAGATTTGAGGATTCCGGAGACTCGTTCATCTTTCCATGATGGCGCTCCTATGCCTTGGAAGACGGAGGATCAAACCCATGGTGCAACAACTCCATCACCATCACCTCCAAAGGAAGACAACTAAGCATGGGTATGGGCAATCCCCTTGGCTTGTGCCAAGCTTGGGGGAGTCGCCCCGGTATCATATCACCATCACATCTTTTTCCTTTACCTTTGTTTTAGTTTGTTCCTTTCGAGTTTTCTCTTTCTCTAGTAGAATAAAGGTCTTAGTGTTTTAGGCTTGAGTTTTGCTTTGTGTCACCCCCGATGTATTCAAGGTCATGAGCCATATAATAAAGAGTGTCTCATTTGAAGGGCCTTGCCTCTTGTCATGATCAAAAGATTGAGAAAAGAACTAAAGCATGAAAGATGATCTAACAATCTTATGGGAAGTGATGGCTTCACATATAAAAAGAATATTGATTGAAACTTGTTGAGGGTAGACAAACGTAGACCTTGGTCATTGTTGCAATTAATAGGAAGTGATAAAGAAGGAGGGGTTCACATATAAATATATCATCCTTAACACCATCTATGATTGTGAACACTCACTAAACTATTGCATGCTTAGAAGTAGATGTTGGACAAGGAAGACAACATAATGAATTGTGTCTGCTTGGTTCCGAACAATGTTATATGATTAGAGATCCCTTAGCACGTTACGATTGCTTCCACCTCATATTAGCCAAAACCTCCCGCACTAAGTAGAGATACTACTTGTGCATCCACAAACCTTCAACCGAGTTTTTGTTGGAATTATGCCCTAGAGGCAATGATAAATAAGTTATTATTATAGTTCCTGTATATGGTTGGTTGCCGAATGTTGTTCGGAGTCCCGGATGAGATCACGGACATCACGAGGGTTTCCAGAATGGTCCGGAGACAAAGATTGATATATAGGATGGCCTCATTTGATTACCGGAAGGTTTTCGGAATTACCGGGAATGTACCGGGAATGACGAATGGGTTCCGGATGTTCACCGGGGGGGCAGCCCACCCCGGGGAAGCCCGTAGGCCTTAGGCGTGGCGCACCAGCCCTTAGTGGGCTGGTGGGCAAGCCCAGATAGGCCCCTGCGCAGGGAGATAGAAAATCAAAGGAGAAAGAAAAAAAAGGGAAAGTGGGAAGGAAGGGAAGGACTCCAGCTTCCAATCCTAGTTGGACTAGGATTGGAGGAGGACTCCTCCTCCCCCCATCGACCGGACCCCTTGGGGCTCCTTGAGCCCCAAGGCAAGGCCCCTCTCCTCCTCCCTATATATACAGAGGTTTTAGGGCTGATTTGAGATAACTTTTCCACGACAGCCCGACCACATACCTCCACGGTTTTTCCTCTAGATCGTGTTTCTACGGAGCTCGGGCGGAGCCCTGCTGAGATTAGATCACCACCGACCTCCGGAGCACCGTCACGCTGCCGGAGAACTCATCTAACTCTCCGTCCCTCTTGCTGGATCAAGAAGGCCGAGATCATCGTCGAGCTGTACGTGTGCTGAACGCGGAGGTGCCGTCCGTTCGGCATTAGATCGGAGCGGATCGTGGGACGGAGCACGGGACGGTTCGTGGGACGGTTCGCGGGGCGGATCGAGGGACGTGAGGACGTTCCACTACATCAACCGCGTTTACTAACGCTTCTGCTGTGCGATCTAAGAGGGTACGTAGATCTGAAATCCCCCTCGTAGATGAACATCACCATGATAGGTTTTCATGCGCGTAGGAAATTTTTTGTTTCCCATGCGTCGTTCCCCAACAGTTTTGCCATGAGAGTCCAACATACCTACCTATGGATTGAATAAGATCCCTCAAGTAAGTTGTCATCGATGCAAGGAATAAAAATTGCTCCCTAATATGTATGATCTATTAGTGTGTGGAAAATAAGCTTTGTACGAACCTGTGATGAGGAAGACATAAAAGCGACATAATGCATAATAAAGTTATTTATCACAGGAGGCAATATAAAGCGATGTTCCTCCGCACTAAGAGGACACGCATCCAAACCTCAAAAGTGCATGACAACCTCTGCTTCCCTCTGCGAAGGGCCTATCTTGTACCTTTACTTTTTGCCCTTGAAAGAGTCATGGTGATCTTCACCAATTCCTTGTGTCGCCTTTATCTTGGCTAATTTCATATGCTTGGGAAAGATCTATATTCATATGTCAACTTGGAGGTAAGTATTCATGAATTATTATTGTTGACATTACCCTTGAGGTAAGCAGTTGGGAGGCGAAACCATAAGGCCCTATCTTTCTCTGTGTCCAGCTGAAACTTTGATCTCAAGAGTACCACGTGAGGTGTAGCAATTGTAAAGAACAAAAAGATGATTGAGTAAGTGGATTTGCTTTACAAGCTCTTATTTGACTCTTTCTGATGTTGTGATAAATTGCAATTGCTTCAATGACTAAAGGCTATTGGTTGTTAATTCTCGGTAAGGTTCTTGATCCATACTTTACTTTGTGAAGGAATTGTCACTTTAGCATGAGAGATTATATGTTGGTATTGTTGTTCTAATCATGATCATGATGCCTGCATGTTCGTATATTGTTTTGTCGACACCTCTCTCTCTAAACATGTGGTCATGTTTATTGATATAGGCATTCGCTTGAGGACAAGGGAGGTCTAAGCTTGGGGGAGTTGATACGTCCATTTTGCATCATGCTTTCATGTTGATATTTATCGCTTTTTGGGCTGTTATTTCACTTCGCGGTACAATACTTATGCCTTTTCTCTCTTATTTTGCAAGGTTTACATGAAGAGGGAGAATGCCTACAGCTGGAATTCTAGCCTGAAAAAGGAGCAAGTTTGAGATGCCTATTCTGCGCAACTCCAAAAGCCGTGAAAATCAACGTGGATTTTTTTTGGGATTTATAAAAAATATTAGGCCGAAGAAGTGCCAGAGGGGCTCCACCAGGTGGCCACAAGCCTACTAGGCGCGACCACCCCCTGGCCGCGCCTAGGAGGCTTGTGGGATCCCTGCTGGCCCAGTGGCCCCCCTCTTTTGCTACAAGAAGGGTTTCGGTCTGGAAAAAAATCGAGAGGAGGCTTTTCGTAGGATTCGCCGCCGGCACGAGGCGGAACTTGAGCAGAACCAATCTAGAGCTCCGGCAGGACAATCCTGCTGGGGAAACTTCCCTCTCGGAGGGGGAAATCGTTGCAATCGTCATCACCAACACTCATCTCATCGGAGGGGACTCATCACCATCAACATCTTCATCAGCACCATCTCATCTCCAAACCCTAGTTCATCACTTGTAACTAATCTGCGTCTCGCTCCTCCGATTGCTACTTGTAAGGTTGCTAGTAGTGTTAATTACTCTTTGTAGTACATGCTAGTTGGATTACTTGGTGGAAGAGTTTATGTTCAGATCTTTGATGCTACTCATTACCTCTCTGGTCATGAATATGATTATGCTTTGTGAGTAGTTACTTTTGTTCCTGAGGACATGGGATAAGTCATGCTATAAGTACTCATGTGAATTTGGTATTCGTTCTATATTTTGATGTGTTGTATGTTGTTTTTCCTATAGTGGTGTTATGTGAACATCGACTACATAACACTTCACCATTATTTGGGCCTAGAGGAAGGCATTGGGAAGTAGTAAGTAGATGATGGGTTGCTATAGTGACAGAAGGTTAAACCCTAGTTTATGCGTTGCTTCGTAAGGGTCTGATTTGGATCCACTAGTTTAATGTTATGGTTAGACTTTGTCTTAATTCTTTTTTCGTAGTTGCGGATGCTTGCGAGAGGGGTTAATCATAAGTGGGATGCTTGTCCAAGTAAGGGCAGTACCCAAGTGTCGGTCCACCCACATATCAAACTATCAAAGTAACGAACGCGAATCTTATGAACATGATGAAAACTAGCATGACAGAAATTCCCGTGTGTCCTCGGGAGCGTTTTTCCTCCTATTAGACTTTGTCCAGGCTTGTCCCTTGCTACAAAAGGGATTGGGCCACTTTGCTGCACCATTGTTACTTTTGTTACTTGCTACTTGCTATGAATCATCTCACCACACAACTACTTGTTACCTATAATTGCAGTGCTTGCAGATATTACCTTGTTGAAAACCACTTGTCAGATCCTTCTGCTCCTCGTTGGGTTCGACACTCTTACTTATCGAAAGGACTACGATAGATCCCTATACTTGTGGGTCATCAATCCTTCTGTATACCCAAGGTCCGACCTTTACCTGATGACCATGTCGATGCTACCTGAAGCACATATGTGGCACTTCAAAGTTCAATAGGAACATTGGAAGCGCAATGCTAAATTGTTCCTGATCGATTATCCAACCCGTATGGTATGGGTAAAAATCATGATTCTTCTCGCTTCTTTATCAAAATGGTTGTGTATTGGATGACCTATCATGTATACCATACTCTATGTTTTCCTCGGGAATGGTATACTTTAATAACTGTGTGCATGGACACATTTTCCTTCCCATCGGTCTGTTTGACCTTACTTATGGCATAACTTATCTAAGCAGTGTTAATTCCATGTTTAGGTAAAATTCTCGGTAAACAACTCTGTCAGTAAGACCCTGTTACTATTGTGGATAACATTCCGGTAGCCGCCGGTGGACGAGAACTTTGCCTATTGGTCCGCCTCTTTTCAGCGAGCAGGAAAATGGTTC
The DNA here is from genome assembly GCF_904849725.1 of Hordeum vulgare subsp. vulgare. Lineage (NCBI taxonomy): Eukaryota > Viridiplantae > Streptophyta > Magnoliopsida > Poales > Poaceae > Hordeum > Hordeum vulgare. The sequence continues at coordinate 147,762,452 of NC_058521.1, forward strand.
TATTCGTCCCCCGCCCTTGGTATATCATGGCAATAAGTGACAGATTATCCTCTGGCATGTCTTGTTACCAAGACTGTATATTATGTCACCCCTCTACCTACACTCGGCCCACATGGTGGACCCATAACCCAAAGTTCCACACGATTGAAACCTAACTCTCATGTACATCTTTGACTCCAAGGCATCCTTTACACTTGGCTTCGTATGGAATTCCAGAGCCACCGATCAACGGACCGATCACTGTTTGGTCCGGATGATATCCAACACGTTGAAGATCAAATCTGCGTTGTCCTTGAGAATCTGAGGGCTGCTCAGTCTCATCAAAAGAGTCAGTATGACCATCACCATCAAGATATGGTCTATCAACCTCGCAAAAAGGCTTATCTTCGTGTCACACCAATGAGAGGTGCACACCGTTTCGGGATCAAGAGCAAGTTAGCTCCTCGCTATATTCGTCCTTTCACTGTTCTCGAAAGGTGTGGAAGAGTGGCTTATCATTTGGAACTGTCGGTGAACCTTTCTGAGGTTCACGATGTCTTCCATGTGTCTCAGCTCCGCCGCTCCTTCCTATTCGAACAGTGGATCATGATATGCTTGAGCTGCAACAAGACCTTTCTTATAAAGATCATTCGGTCCGCATTCTCGACCAGGCTGAACGTCAGATTCGTCACAAAGTCACCAAGTTACTTAAAGTGCAGTGGTCAAATCATTCTGAAGGTGAAGCCACTTGGGAACGCGATGATCATCTTCGTGATGAATACCCCGAGCTCTTTCCTTCTACCTCTTAAATCTCGGGATGAGAATTCTTATTAGTAGGGGAGAGTTGTGACGCCTCGATAAATTAAACTACAGTAAACCTATGCAAATGGTGTCACGTCATCGGGATTACTATTGGTAATCTCGTGTAGCTTCAAACAGATTCAAATTCAAGTTTAAAATAAAATCAAAAAACAAAAGTTTTCAAATCTTAAAATAAAAATGTCGGAGGAGTTATAAAAAATTTCTAATAAATTATAAAAGTAAATCGGGCATTATTAAAATTATTTAAAACCCCTGTGTATTTAAAACATAAACTATATACGAATAATAATAGCTAAAACAAAGTAATTAAAAAACAAACGAAAAAAGACCGTGGCCCAACTGGGCCAAAGGGGCCCAGCCGGCCACACCCACCGAGCCCCCTCACGGGAAACCCTATGTAACATCCCAAAATTATAAATTTTGGAATGTTAATATAATTATTAGATTGATTGTCTCTTTGTTTGCTGAGTGATTGAAACTTGTGTGAAATTTGAAAATTTTCAAAACTTTTTAATGAGAGGGAATAAAATGACTTTCCCCTTCACCGAAGAATTCAAATTCAATCGTTTAAAAGCAAAGAGAGAAGATGACATGACTTCTTCAACTATAAAGAATTTGAACAGAGATGTTTGCATTGAATTCTTTTGCTTTCCCATTTCTTTTTCCTCGCACGAAAAGCCCGGGAAATACTCTCTTGCACGCAAGAGAGAGAGCGGACGAAAATGACCCTCCAAAGTGCGGGCAAATTTCTAAAATAATTGAGCCAAGAAAACCCAAAGATTATTTGCAAAAAAGAAATAAAGCAATTTAGTGGATTTCTGAAAAAACATTTTTTTAAGTTTTTATTTTTGCTTTGGAAAAATGTTATTCGGGTAGAGGATATTTTTCTGAATTTTTTGGTATATAATACCCTATATTAATATTTTGATTTAATTCCCTTTTATTCGCTTTTATTTTCTGATTCGGAAAAGGTTTAAAATTAGGAAACTTTTTTTTCTTTAGAAGCCGCCGCCTCGAGCGCTATATAGGCTGGGCCGAATCCCGCAGTTCAAGGGAATAAGTCCCTTACGGGCCGGCCGACCGACCCTAACCGCCCCGCCTCTCTCTCACTTACCTGCGGGCCCCACTGGCCGAGCCGTTCGCACCCTGCGGCCACCTTCTTCTCCCCCTTCCTTTCTTCTAGCGAGACCGAGCCCGAGCAGGAACCTCGGGATTTCTTCCCCAATTTCCCTCCCTCACCTTCCTTATCTCTCCCCCTCCTAGCCTATAAGAACCCCGCCCCCGAGCCACCCCCGTTCCCACCCTTACGTCGCCAAGCAGCCGCCCGAGCCCACCTCACCGGCAGCAGCTCCTGCTGCCACCTTCGGCTGCACCTTCGCCCCCCTGGAGCGCCACCCCGTCAGCCGCCCCTCTCCGCCCGACTCCTCCCCGAGGAGGAGGACCACCCCCGCCGCCGCCTCCCCGACTCTCCACCGCCCCCCGGAGCTTCCTCCCTCGCCGGCGACCGCCATCCTCACCGGAGCTACCACCACAGCACGGTAGTTCTCTTTCTCCTCTGTTCTTTTTCTTCTTTCTTTGTTGCACTGTTGGATCTTAGATGTAGGGTGTAGATTAGATTCCAGTTTACCTCTTAGGTTTGTATTAGAAAGCCAACGGTTTTATTTCACTTATGTATTAGCCAGCAGGTTTTTCTTAGCCTCGGCCATTTGCTCAAAAGTTTGCAGCAACCAGCTCCCGCAGCCAATAGTAGCATGCCACGAGTACCCTCATTAGTTAGCTAGATTAGCTTCAGTTTTTCTGTCTATATTACAAAAATAGAAAGTTTCAATCTTGTTTTGGCCACAACTTTTGATCCCGAGATCCAATGACAGTGATTCTTTTTCCAGTAGACTCCAATTTTTCTGTAGTTTTTAAAAAACATATAATTTGTCTATGTTTGAAATTTTCAAATATAAGTTAGATCAGATTTAGTTTAAACCTTGTTTTGCCTATTCCAGGAGTTTAAAAAATGATTTTGAGTTGATTCTTTTTGCTACTGCTTCCTAGTGATAAAATCTTACTGTGGTAGAAGTTTCAAAAAATTTAAAATATTTTTACTGGTGTTTTCAACAGAAACAAGTTTCTGCCATAGCGACGCGTGTTGAATTCTTTTACGTAGGCTTTAGCAAATCCTTACTTGTGATGTTATTTATACCTGTTGCTTGATTGAAGTGCTTATGGTGTGCTTTGTGTTTGTATCGGTAGATCGTCCGAAGTGCGAAGCGTGTTACTTAGAAGCGCTCGAGCAAGACAACTATCATCAAGGCAAGTCACTTGATCATACTATCACCTATGTTTTATGCATCGTAGTTCTACCATCCTATGCCCAATTGCATGCTGCTTAGGTACTTGGAAATTTTAGTATAGATTGTAGTATCATGTGGTAGGCACACAAAAACCCCGATACTTGGCCCGGGACGACAAGTTTCATATTGCTATGCTTGAGTAGACGGGAATTCGGTTGAGTGCATAACACGAGTGATGCGAGGCTGATTAAATAATCAAGACCGGTTAAGACAAGATTTTCAAGACCTCGGACGCAATGCAACTCTGGGTGAAGGACGTTTGATCGGCTCCCTGGAGAACCCAGTGGATGACCCGGGATGCTGGAGAGGCCATGTCATCCTGCAGAAATCTTCACCCAGGCTCAAAGAGACGGACGGATATTTTCAAGACCCAAGGCTTACCTGCACAGCCACAAGTCATTATGGGCTCTGGCTTGGTTGGACAACGCGGCGACTCTGGACAGGCGGTGCTAGCAGATGTAGAAGAACGGTAGGTATGGATGGGCACCGACAGGGATTCAGAGGGACCCGTTGAAAGACCATGTTTTGATCATCCGGTCTTCAAACACCCTGAAGTGCGAGGACGTACACGGAGGCGATCAAATCTTGTGGGGAACGTGTCCAAAACTCTACAGAGTACTCAAACCTAATCGATTAGCCGTGTCCACGGTCATGGACAACTTGAGCCAAAGGAACTGAAGTTATCTGGATTTCTCAACACCATTAAATATATTTGATGAGGGTAATTATTGACAACTCGGGTACAAGAACTGGTTGGCGGAACCATCTCGTTAACAACCAAAAATGTAGTAACATTTTGCTTTTAGCCCTCTCTTGATGTAGGAGAAAACTTGCTTTTCGCTAAAAACTTATAGCCTCACCTGCCATATATGCATATAGTATAGATGATTACTTTTCACCCCTCTCTTATGTGACTTGCCGGCATATTCAATATGCTGACCTACACGGCTGCAACGTCTTATGTTGCAGATATTTTTCTTCGACAAGTAAGAGTACGATCCAGGGTTACGGTCTACACTCAACTTGCAGTTGGTGTTTATTGGGACTCCACTCCCTTGACTGCTTCCGCTGAGATATTTATGGTATATATCAGTTTTACGCTATTTACATGTGATTGCACTTTGATATATACATTGATGTACTGTGTGTGCCAGCATACTGATCTAGGGATGGCACAGATACACAGAGGCTTGACTCGTCTTGAGTCGGGTCGCTACAGAAATGGTATCAGAGCACAAGTTGACTGTAGGACGTGACCCTAGAAACTGGAAAATTTCTTAGGATAGGATCTCTCTCACCTCAAATAGTTAGACAATCCCCTTACCCCTTAGTCCTCATGAAGAATCAACGGAGTTCTACTTCAAAGTAAAGAGGATTTCATCATGGAAATTGAAGCTACACCAATTGAAGACTCTCAAGACCCGAAGAATTTGAAGACCCTGAAGCATTCGAATATTTATATGACTATTAGAAGTCCAAACCCCTGTTATATACCCACGTTAGATACGATGATTTGTGAGCCGTCATTGGTGTGTGTTTTCCGACGGCCACAAATAAAACCTATTCTCAAAAATATTGTTTTTACTGTGTGTATCTCCCTCCCTCTCTTACCCGTCTGATCCCCAAAACCTCAACCCTACCAGATGGAGTATGAAGCTGGACTTGTAGTCTCTGGACCAATGACCCAGCTGGAAGCTGAGATATGGATTCGGAACATGGAGAACCACTTCGGGAGTAACTTGATCTCAAGGAAGTATGAAGTGGAACACGCTCTCCAGTACTTTACCCAAAGTGCTGCTATCTGGTGGAAAATGCACCATGCCTTACAAGGATTTAGTGGAGAAGAAAGTTGGGAAGAATTCAAGAAGACTCTGTTAAGATCCCGTCTCATTCAGAAGGGCTATGATAATCCGAAGGAGAAGACGTGTGCATGCAAGATCTATGGAGAAATAGGACACACCCAGGAGGAACACACGGATGGATGCACTCATTGTGAAGAAAATCACCCAGCAGAGGAGTGCCCAAGTAGTCAGGTGACTTGTTTCTTGTGTGAAGGAACCACCCACTACCCAACCCAGTGTCACATTTACCCCAAGGTACAACAAGTGGTCAAGTAGCAGAAAGATGCCGTGAAGGAAACCCTCAAGAAGAAGATTCTAGAAGCACCGGTGATGAACGAAAATATTGAAGACCCTGATGGAAAAGGACTGACCAGATTTTTCTCCAATGCATGCTACTCATATGGAGAAGAAGGACATTTATTCATAGGACTGCACGAAGAGAAGCCAAGAGTATCTGGGATACTTCCCGACGGAACAAGTGGAGTTTAATCCATTTGAAATAGAAGAACTGGCCAAAATAAAGGAGTCCGGAAAGAAGAAAAAGTACCCTCGGAAGAACCAAATCTCTACAGACATAGACCTGAGTCATGTCAGATGTTACAAGTGTATGAAATTTGGCCACCACAAATACATTTGCTCACGAAGGAAGCCGGGAATCCAAGGAGCAAAAGCAGAAGCTAAGAAGCCTCGAGACTTGTCAAAAATCATTTGCTTTTGTTGCAAGGAAGCAGGACATTTTGCTAACGATTGTCCGCAAAGGAAGAAAGCTAGAATGGAGTAGTTAAGTTTTGACCATGGCAATAAGTGTAATCCGAAGCACTCTTGTTTTTCATAAGATCATGGAGTGAAATTTTTGTAACAGGAGTCCCTGAGATTGTAATAACATCATGAATAAATGGAATTTATTGTCTCATGATTGTCTATGTCGAAACTGTATGCGTTGTTTCTCTACGAGCAAAGATCTCTGAACAATTATGAGGATATGAGAAAATATGGTCTATGCAGGCATGAGTATAATTCATTTTAAGTGTGGTAGTAATCGGTAAACCCCACAGGATCCACTGAGCAGGAATGTACCATGATTACCAAGGAGACACCTACATTTCTCTGAGTACCTATTTACTGACACCTGCAGATGACGACTCTCTACGAGTCATTCCTCAAGGGCCCAGAAACGATCATGACCCTGACCAGTGATCATGATTACCCGAAAATCCTGAAGGACATGCTGAAGCACATTCACCTTGAAGGAGATGCAGTCTACAAAGGCTACCCGTTCATGGAAAATGGAGTGGAACTTTGGTACGTGGAAGTACACCTCCACCATGTGAAAGGAGTTTGTCCAAAGACTATGGGGCAATACTTCTTCATTTCACCTGTACCACGAGCAACTTTCTTTGATGCTGTTCGTGAAGCTGCCATGGAAGCCATACGTCAGATCGGAGAAATACTTGAAGCAAGACTCCGTCATACCCAGGAATACCTGAGTGAGGTACGTGCGATGATGATGGAGATGAAGCTCAGGACCACCATGATGAAGCAAAAGATGGATGATTTCAAGGAGCACCTCGGAAAGTTCGAGTGGAACTAAGTACCTCCAAGAGAGGCAGATGAATAAAGTTGCCAGAAATGCTCGACCATACCGAACAATGTGGATGGCAGCATTTGTAATAAAGTACTTTTGAATTGGAGTTTTTGATAAGAAATTAAGGATGTAATAAAGGATTGATTATGAAATGGATATGATTTGTGGAAAGAAGCTATGATGGATCAGCAAACGTTTTCTTAGGACCATACGAAAACCTGAGAGTTGTGAAGATACGATAGATGTTTCGTTCAGCTTGCAGAACCAATGGATTATCCGAACTTCGTTCGTGGACAAGAGAAATTCTGCAACGCTTGTGAGGATGCCCAAGGGTTAGAATGTGAGATTCGCTAAACCTTATATAAAGAAATGATTTGGGTGCGGAATGGATTGATCACCATGACGACTTACTCTTATCATTTATCTTGCTATTCGGAATGGTAAATCTGAGAGACTTACCCATAGTGAGAGACGATGTTCTTTGAAGCTTTTGTTTAAGCCTTAGAGTGGTATAAGAAAAGCCCCATGTACATGGCATTTGTTGTCACGCGTAGGAAATTTTACGGTGAGGATGAAACCAAGACCCCTCTCTTTGCAGGATAACCACAAATGGTAGACCACCATGAGAACCATCGATATGTTATTTAGAATTGACCACAAGACTGTCAGTTAAGAAGACCCAGTGACGGAAGAAGCTTATATCAACGGGAGAGCATCACCAAATGATTTAATATGAAGACTGTGCGATGTCAGTTTCCAAAACCCCAGAAGATCGTTAAAGCATTTTAAGGGACCAGTATATCTCATTTTAAGTGTGGTAGCATCCCACCTTGCCGGAGATTGGATTTGTTTGAAGACCCCCAAACCCTAGCCTTTCTTTCTAGCCTCTTCAAATCTCGAGGACGAGATTCATTTTAAGTGTGGTAGTTTGTAACATCCCAAAATTATTAATTTTGGAATGTTAATATAATTATTAGATTGATTGTTTGTTTGTTTGCTGAGTGATTGAAACTTGTGTGAAATTTGAAACTTTTCGAAACTTTTGAATGAGAGGGAATAAGATGACTTTCCCCTTCTCCGGTGAATTCAAATTCAATCGTTTAAAAGCAAAGAGAGAAGATGACATGACTTCTTCAACTATAAAGAATTTGAACGGAGATGTTTGCATTGAATTCTTTTGCTTTCCCATTTCTTTTTCCTCGCACGAAAAGCCCGGGAAATACTCTCTTGCACGCAAGAGAGAGAGCGGAGGAAAATGACCCTCCAAAGTGCGGGCAAATTTCTGAAATAATTGAGCCAAGAAACCCCAAAGATTATTTGCAAAAAGAAATAAAGCAATTTAGTGGATTTCTGAAAAAAAAACTTTTTTTTAAAGTTTTTATTTTTGCTTTGGAAAAATGTTATTCGGGTAGAGGATATTTTTCAGAATTTTTTGGTATATAATACCCTATAGTAATATTTCGATTTAATTCCCTTTTATTCGCTTTTATTTTCTGATTCGGAAAAGGTTTAAAATTAGGAAACTTTTTTTTCTTTAGAAGCCGCCGCCTCGAGCGCTATATAGGCTGGGCCGAATCCCGCAGTTCAAGGGAATAAATCCCTTATGGGCCGGTCGACCGACCCCAACCGCCCCGCCTCTCGCTCACTTACCTGCGGGCCCCACTGGCCGAGTCGTTCCCACCCCGCGGCCACCTTCTTCTCCCCCTTCCTTTCTTCTACCGAGACCGAGCCGGAGCAGGAACCTCGGGATTTCTTCCCCGATTTCCCTCCCTCCCCTTCATTATCTCTCCCCCTCCTAGCCTATAAGAACCCCGCCCCCGAGCCCCCCCCCCCCCCCCCCCGTTGCCACCCTTACCTCGCCAAGCCGCCGCCCGAGCCCACCTCGTCGGCAGCAGCTCCTGCTGCCACCTTCGGCTGCACCTTCGGCCCCCTGGAGCGCCACCCCCGTCAGCCGCCCCTCTCTGCCCGACGCCTCCCCGAAGAGGAGGACCACCACCCCCGCCGCCTCCCCGACTCTCCACCGCCCCCCGGAGCTTCCTCCCTCGCCGGCGACCGCCATCCTCACCGGAGCTACCACCACAGCACGGTAGTTCTCTTTCTCCTCTGTTCTTTTTCTTCTTTCTTTGTTGCACTGTTGGATCTTAGATGTAGGGTGTAGATTAGATTCCAGTTTACCTCTTCGGCTTATATTAGAAAGCCAGCGGTTTTATTTCACTTATGTATTAGCCAGCAGGTTTTGCTTAACCTCGGCCGTTTGCTCAAAAGTTTGCAGCAACCACCTCCCGCAGCCTATAGTAGCATGCCACGTGTACCCTCATTAGTTAGCTAGATTAGCTTCAGTTTTTCTGTCTATATTACAAAAACAGAAAGTTTCAATCTTGTTTTGGCCACTACTTTTGATCCCGAGGTCCAATGATAGTGATTCTTTTTCCAGTAGACTCCAATTTTTGTGTAGTTTTTAAAAAACATATAATTTGTCTATGTTTGAAATTTTCAAATATAAGTTAGATCAGATTTAGTTTAAACCTTGTTTTGCCTATTCCAGGAGTTTAAAAAATGATTTTGAGTTGATTCTTTTTGCTACTGCTTCCTAGTGATAAAATCTTACTGTGGTAGAAGTTTCAAAAATTTTAAAATATTTTTACTGGTGTTTTCAACAGAAACAAGTTTCTGCCATAGCGACGCGTGTTGAATTCTTTTACGTAGGCTTTAGCAAATCCTTACTTGTGATGTTATTTATACCTGTTGCTTGATTGAAGTGCTTATGGTGTGCTTTGTGTTTGTATCGGTAGATCGTCCGGAGTGCGAAGCGTGTTACTTAGAAGCGCTCGAGCAAGACAACTATCATCAAGGCAAGTCACTTGATCATACTATCACCTATGTTTTATGCATCGTAGTTCTACCATCCTATGCCCAATTGCATGCTGCTTAGGTACTTGGAAATTTTAGTATAGATTGTAGTATCATGTGGTAGGCACACAAAAACCCCGATACTTGGCCCGGGACGACAAGTTTCATATTGCTATGCTTGAGTAGACGGGAATTCGGTTGAGTGCATAACACGAGTGATGCGAGGCTGATTAAATAATCAAGACCGGTTAAGACAAGATTTTCAAGACCTCGGACGCAATGCAACTCTGGGTGAAGGACGTTTGATCGGCTCCCTGGAGAACCCAGTGGATGACCCGGGATGCTGGAGAGGCCATGACATCCTGCGGAAAGCTTCACCCAGGCTCAAAGAGACGGACGGATATTTTCAAGACCCAAGGCTTACCTGCACAGCCACAAGTCATTATGGGCTCTTGTTTGGTTGGACAACGCGGCGACTCTGGACAGGCGGTGCTGGCAGATGTAGAAAAACGGTAGGTATGGATGGGCACCGACAGGGATTCAGAGGGACCCGTTGAAAGACCATGTTTTTATCATCCGGTCTTCAAACACCCTGAAGTGCGAGGACGTACATGGAGGCGATCAAATCTTGTGGGGAACGTGTGCAAAACTCTGCAGAGTACTCAAACGTAATCGATTAGCCGTGTCCACTGTCATGGACAACTTGAGCCAAAGGAACTGAAGTTATCTGGATTTCTCAACACCATTAAATATATTTGATGAGGGTAATTATTGACAACTCGGGTACGAGAACTGGTTGGCGGAACCATCTCGTTAACAACCAACAATGTAGTAACATTTTGCTTTTAGCCCTCTCTTGATGTAGGAGAAAACTTGCTTTTCGCTAAAAACTTATAGCCCCACCTGCCATATATGCATATAGTATAGATGATTACTTTTCACCCCTCTCTTATGTGACTTGCCGGCATATTCAATATGCTGACCTACACGGCTGCAACGTCTTATGTTGCAGATATTTTTCTTCGACGAGTAAGAGTACGATCCAGGGTTACGGTCTACACTCAACTTGTCGTTGGTGTTTATTGGGACTCCGCTCCCTTGACTGCTTCCGCTGAGATATTTAAGGTATATATCAGTTTTTCGCTATTTACATGTGATTGCACTTTTATATATACATTGATGTACTGTGTGTGCCAGCATACTGATCCAGGGATGGCACAGATACACACAGGCTTGACTCGTCTTAAGTCGGGTCGCTACACCCTAATCGCGCCGCGCCCAACACCCCTGGTTCCCATCTCCCGCCGCCGCCACTCCCTCCCCTAGTCCTGTCGCTCGCCCCACCTAACGCCAGCTCCCACGTGGGGATCGAGCCCCACGTCGCCCGCTCTCTCTACCTCCAGTCGCTACCTCCCCACCCTCACGAGCGCACCCACGCGTCGCTACCCCGCCCCACCCCTTGCTCCCCATCGCCCAGTAGCTCGCCCCATCTCCCGTCGACCGCTACCCTCCCCTCGCCAGATTGGGACTGAATCGCCTGCCTCCCCTCGTTTCTTCCTCCCTCTCCCTCGGCACCTCCCTCTACCCTCGTCACCCCTGCTGCGCCCGTCTCCCAGCCACCCACCACGCTGGCGGCCAAGCCCCCCCTCATTGTTCGGCTCCCAACCCGGCAGCCCTCACGCGGGCCCTCCTCCCCTACTGCCCCGCCGTTGCCGGCTCCCTTATCCTCCCTGGCACCTCTCCCCCGCAGCCCCCCACTCTCCGTGTCCTCTCCCAATGTTGCCCAACCGCCGGCCGCTGCCTCCACGGCCCCCCTCCGTCGGCCGGGCCCCTCCACCGTGCGCCACCGACCCCGGTGGCCCCCCTCACCGGATCCACCTCGACGGACAGCCCCAACACCGAGCTACCACCTCGGCCTCCTCCTTGCCGGAACCACGCCACCACCACCGCATCGGCCTCCTGCGCCGGCTTCCCCGTCCACCTCCTCAACGGCTGCACCGAGCCTCGCCGCCCCGATCCCCCGCAACGCCGGTGAGCTCCGGGTCCCGGCTACCCTCTCCTCCTTACCCCCGTTCCGGTTCCGTTCCGGCAAACACCGCCGCGTTCCGGCGCCGTTGAGGTCTTATAGGTGGAGGTGGAGGTTGCCTCCTCTCTCTCTCTCTCTATTGAGAGAACTGTGAGAAAAGAGATGTGCAAAGAAATGTGAGAGAGAAAAGAAAATAAGAAGAAAAAGCTAATGTATGTATGTATGTATGTATTAATGTATGTATGTATGTATGTATTGCGTATGTATGCATGTATGTAGAAAAAGAAAAAAGGCATAAAAATAAAAATAAATATATGTTTTTATTAATAAAATAAAGAAATAGATAAATAGATATATTATGTATTGAATTAGTTAATTAATTAAATAGATAATTAGATAATATGTTAATTAGATAATTAAATTATCCGATTAGAGTACGACACGTGGGTCCCTCACTAAATTAATCTGATTAATTAATAATTAGACCTAATTAAAAATTTGTGTCTATGACACGTAGGACCCACTGGTCAGTTGACCAGTCAACTGCTGATGTCAGCATGACATCATGCTGATGTCATAATAATATTTAAATAATTAATTTAATTTTTTTTAAATTCCTAATTATTGAATAAAACTTTAAAAATTAATATTAAATAAACCGTAAGTTAGATTAAAATATTTTCAACATGAAAGTTGATCACCACAACGAGACGAACCCGGATACGCGGTTCATTCGTTTGTCATGCGTCACTAGCATAGAAAACGTGGAACTTTTCCATCGTTTTCACTCTGACCGGTAGCAGCCAAAGACCCAAAAAATATCGTCTGATATTTCCCCGACCCGTCCAAGACGGATGTTACTGCGTTAGCTCATGCCTAGTGTGCATATTATCATTTCATGCTTAGTGTTGCACCTGTTTCTATTATTTATTGTTTCTCCCCCCTCTTCTTACTGGTAGACCCTGAGACTGACGTTGCTGCCGAGTACATCTATGACCCTGCCGACCAGCCCTTTGCCGCAGAGCAACAAGGCAAGCAAACCCCCTTGATCATTCCTATATCGCCCATTTCTTTCTCCCTCATGCTTGCATTACTATTTTGCTACTGTTGTAGTTAGCTCCTATATCTGATGCATAGCCTAATTATTGTTGAACTGCTACTTTCAGTATTGTACTTTTAATCTTCTTAGTATAGGTGGAGCAGTCATCCCCTCTGACACCTTAATTCAGTTGCCCCGCTTTATTGTCGAGTCTCGATCCCTGATCGACGAGCCAGACCCGGCAAAACACTTGCACCCCCTTAGTTGTGCGACGCTATAGAGATACTATCGGGTACCGAGGGTGACACCTCGCGAAGTACTCGTGATGATATCTTTGTAGTACAGCTAGTCGGTCATGGTTACCGAGGGTGATTCCTCTTTCACCATTCCCGATGATGCCTCTGTCGTGCAAACCCTCAAGTGTGGGACCCTCGAGTGTGATTCCTCTAGGTCCACCTTGACGGATAAATCGTTCGGAATCCAACGAGGGTGATACCTCGGATTCCCCCTGATGTTTCTACCACACAGTTACTTGACCATGTTAATAGGATCTTTCACGAATAGATGTTAGGCGGGTGGATTCCCGCGTGTTTGTGTCGATGGCTTAATTAAAATGATAATGGATTTGGGTATTTGATCTGGATTGGTCGGAGACCTTTTCGCACTAACCGGCTACGCGGGAAGAATTATGGGTACTCGACGTCGTTGTATCAGCCGAAGCTCTTCAGACGTCAGCAATGGAGCGGTGCGCGCCCGAGTGGTCCCGAGATCCATCGCGCTTGTGATTAAGGGGTGCTAGGACTGACCTCGGCCGCCCACGCATCGTGCAGGAGCGCGGAGGGCAAGTGGGCCCATGAACCCTTTGTGCTTAGGAGTTAGACCGGCGGGCTCGCCTCTCTGCTCAGCTTAGGTGGAGCTGCGATGTGTCGATATTCCGAGGCTGGGCATGACCCAGAAAAGTGTGTTCGGCCAGAGTGTTATCGAGCATGACGGGAAACTTGGAGTTGTCCACGGTTACAGGATGACTTGGAGTTGTGCCCTGATCTTATACAACTACAACTGTTACTTAACTGGATTAGTTGCCCTGGGATTTCTTCCTCGCAGGGAGTCGAGGGAGGATCTATGGGCGTGACCTCATATTAATATTACTACAACAATATGACTATAATATTTCTGTTACCCTGTTCTACTCTCGTCTATTGTTGCAAGACCCTGAAGATGCTTGTCTTCGATGGGACTAGGCCTTCTCTCTCTATTCTCGCATTGCTGCAGTCAGTACACATATAAACCCCTTTCTTTGATATTGTTGCATACTTAGCTTAGTTCTGGTATAAGTCTTGCGAGTACTTTGGATGAGTACTCACCGTTGCATTGCTTCCCCTTTTCCCCCTTGATCCGTTGCTGCGACCAGATGATGGAGCCAGGAGATGGAGTTTCCTGGCGACGCCTGTCACCCTGTTGGTGAATTCTTCGTGGAGGCCGCTGAAGACCAGGAGTAGTTAGGAGGTTCCCAGGCAGGAGGCATCGCCTCATTCGATCGTTGTATCTTTTATGCTAGCCTTCTCTAAGGCACCCCATGTTTTATGTCTGTACTCAGATATTGTTGCTTCCGCTGACTCGTGTGTTTATCGAGCTTTTGTATTCTAGCCCTCGAGACCCCTGGATTGTAATATGAAGCTTGTATGTTTTATTTGTGTCTAGAGTTGTGTTGTGATATCTTCCCATGAGTCCTTGAGTTTGATCGTACGCATTTGCGTGTATGATTAGCGTACGATTAAATCGAGGGCGTCACATCCTCTATATGAATCTTTACCTCCGGACCATTCCGAAACTCCTCGTGACGTCCGGGATCTCATTCGGGACTCCGAAAAACCTTCAGTAACCACGTATACTATTTCCCTATAACCCTAGCGTCATCTAATCTTAACTGTGTAAACCCTACGGGTTCGGGACACATGCAAACATGACCAAGACACCTCTCCAATCAATAACCAACAGCGGGGTCTGGATATCCATGTTGGTTCCCGCATGTTCCACGATGATCTCATCAGATGAACCACAATGTCGGGGATTCAATCAATCCCGTATGATACTTGCCCGAGATTTGATCGTGGGTATCCCTATACCTTGTTAAATCTCATTACCGGCATGTCTCTTTACTCGTTCCGTAACACATCATCCCGTGACTAACTCCTTAGTCACACTAAGCTCAATATGATGATGGATTACCGAGTGGGCCCAGAGATAACTCTTTGTCACACAGAGTGACAAATCCGAGTCTCGATTTGTACAACCCAACAGATACTTTCGGAGATACCTGTAGTGCACCTTTATAATCACCCAGTTACGTTGTGACGTTTGATACACCAAAAGCACTCCTACGGTATCCGGGAGTTGCACAATCTGATGGTCTAAGGAAATGGTACTTGACATTAGAAAAGCTTTAGCAGACGAACAACATGATCTAGTGTTATGCTTAGGATTGGGACTTGTCCATCACATCATTCCCCAATCATGTGATTCCGTTATCAATGACATCCAATGTCCATGATCAGGAAACCATGATCATCTATTGATCAACGAGCTAGCCAATTAGAGGCTCACTAGGGACACATTGTGATCTATATATTCACACATGTATTATGGTTTCCGGTTAATACAATTATAGCATGAATAATAGACAATTATCACGAACTAGGAACTATAATAATAACCACTTTATTATTGCCTCTAGGGCATATTTCCAACAGTCTCCCACTTGCACTAGAGTCAATAATCTAGTTACATTTTGATGAATCGAACACCCATAGAGTTCTAGTGTTGATCATGTTTCGCTCGTGGAAGAGGTTTAGTCAACGGGCTGCGACATTAAGATCCGTGTGTACTTCACAAATATCTATATCTCCATCCTGGATGTATCCATGCATGGAGTTGAAGCGGCGCTTGATGTTCTTGGTCTTCTTGTGAAACCTGGGCTCCTTTGCAATAGCAATAACTCCAATGTTGTCACAGAATAGAGTCATCGGGCCGGACGAACATGGAATCACTCCTAGGTTGGTGATGAACTCCTTCATCCAGACTCCTTCCTGTGCCGCTTCTGAAGCAGCTATGTACTCCGCTTCACATGTAGATGTCGCCACGACGCTTTGCTTGCAACTGCTCCAGCTGACTGCCCCATTATTCAAACTATACACGTATCCGGTTTGTGACTTGGAGCCTCATACATCTCCAACGTATCTATAATTTTTGATGGTTCCATGCTATTATCTTGTCAACTTTGGATGTTTTATATGCATGAATGTGCTATTTTATATCTTTTTTGGGACTAACCTATTAACTCAGTGCCAAGTGCCAGTTTCTAATTTTTCCCTGTTTTTGACCTTTTTCACAGAAGAATATCAAACGGAGTCCAAATGGAATAAAACTTTCGCGATGATTTTTTTTTGGACCAAAAGAGACCCCCGAAGCTTTGGAAGAAGGCTAGAAGAGCCACGAGGGAGTCACAAGCCCAGGAGGCGCCCCCCTAGGCCGCACCAAGCAGGCTTGTGATCTCCTCGTGGGCCCAACCAACGTAATTCCTATAAATATAGAAACCCCCAAAAATAAACCTAGATCGGGAGTTCCGCCGCCGCAAGCCTTTGTAGCCACCAAAAACCAATCTGGAGCCCGTTCAGGCACCCTGTCGGAGGGGGAATCCATCTCCGGTGGCCATCTTCATCATCCCAGCGATCTCCATGACAAGGAGGGAGTATTTCTCCCTCGGGGCTGAGCGTATGTACCAGTAGCTATGTGTTTGATCTCTCTCTCTCTCTCGTGTTCTTGAGATGTCTTGATCTCGATGTACCATGGGCTTTGCTACTATAGTTGGATCTTATGATATTCTTCCCCCTCTCCCTTCTTGTAATGAAATGAGTTTCCCCTTTGAAGTTATCTTATCGGATTGAGTCTTTAAGAACACTTGATGTATGTCTTGCACGTGTCTATCTGTGGTGACAATGGGATATTCATGTCAGTACTTGATGTATGTTTTGGTGATCAACTTGCGGGTTTCGTGACATCGGGAACCTATGCATATGGGTTGGCACACGTTTTGACTCTTCGGTAGAAACTTTGGGACACTCTTTGAAGTTCTATGTGTTGGTTGAATAGATGATTCTGAGATTGTGTGATGCATATCGTATAATCATGCCCACGGATACTTGAGGTGATAATGGAGTATCTAGGTGACATTAGGGTTTTGGTTGATGTGTGTCTTAAGGTGTTATTCTAGTAGGAACTCTATGATGGATCGAACGGAAAGAATAGCTTCGTGTTATTTTACTACGGAATCTTGAGTAGATTGATCAGAAAGAATAACTTTTTGGTGGTTTCGTACCTGACAATAATCTATTCGTTTGTTCTCCGCTATTAGTGACTTTGGAGTGACTCTTTGTTGCACGTTGAGGGCTAGTTATATGATCCAATTATGTTATCATTGTTCAGATAACTTCACTAGTGAAAGTATGAACCCTAGGCCTTGTTTCCACGCATTGCAATACCATTCGTGCTCACTTTTATTATTAGTTACCTTGCTGTTTTTTGTAATTTCAGATTACAAAAACCTATATCTACCATCCATATTGCACTTGTATCACCATCTCTTCGCCGAACTAGTGCACCTATACAACTTACCATTGTATTGGGTGTGTTGGGGACACAAGAGACTCTTTCTTATTTGGTTGCAGGGATGCTTGAGAGAGACCATCTTCATCCTACGCCTCCTGCAAATTGATAAACCTTAGGTCACCCACTTGAGGGAAAATTGCTACTGTCCTACAAACCTCTGCACTTGGAGGCCCAACAACGTCTACAAGGAGAAGGTTGTGTAGTAGACATCAAGCTCTTTTCTGGCGCCGTTGCTGGGGAGGTTCGCGCTTGAAGGTATATCTTTAGATCTTGCAATTGAATCCTTTAGTTTCTTGTTTTATCACTAGTTTAGTCTATAAAAGAAAACTACAAAAAAATGGAATTGAGTTTACCTCATATGCTTCATCTTTTTAATGTCTTTCGTGAAAATGGTGGGAAAGAAAATTGTGCTCAAGTGCTAGAAGCAGAATTACATAGAATGCTTGGCATAAAATATGTGAATGATGAGCATGAATGCAATGTTGTTAGTATGAATTCTTTGAATACCCATGATGCTAATGATATGCAAAGCCACAAGCTTGGGGATGCTATGTTTGATGAAGATGATCTTTTTAGTTCCCCCACTTTGAATGATCAAATTTATTATGATGAAAGCATTCCCCCTATTTATGATGATTATTGTGATGATACTTATGCTATAAAGAAGAGGGATGATAAAACTTGTCATAATCTTGAGTATCCTTTCACTGAACATTACTCTTTTAATGTGGAAACAATTCGTAGTGTTCATGTCTTTTATGATACTCCCACTATTAATCATGAGAATAAATTTGCTTATGTGGAGAGTAGTAAAATTTGTATAGTTGTAGATCATGAGAAGAATGTTGTAGGTGCTGGTTATATTGTTGAATTCATTAATGATGCTACTGAAAATTATTATGATAGAGGATCATATGCTTCTACATATTGCAATAATTTCAAGCTTCCTCTCTATGTGTTGAAATTTTTGAAGTCATCCTTGTTTTATGTTCCTATGCTAGTTGATTCTTGCTCCAATAAATTGTTTGATCACAAAATCCCTATGCATATGAAGTGGGTTAGACTTAAATGTGCTAGTCATATGCTCCATGATGCTTCCATTATGTTTCAATCCTTATCTTTTATGTGAGCATCATTGAAATCATCATGCCTAGCTTGAAAGGCATTAAAGAAAAGTTCTAGTTGGGAGACAAACCAATATGTATCCTTACTGTTTTTGTGTGTTCAAATGATTAAGATACTTTATTAATCATGTTTTATTGCCTTAGTTTCAATAAAGTGCCAAGTAAATCCTTTATGATTAGTTTGAGTTATAGTTGTTTGATCATGCTGAAAAAGACAGAAACTTTGCGCTCGCAAAATCATTTCTAATTTCTATCCAGAGAGTGATTTTAGGTTGATTAATTTTGCTTCTGATTTATATACAAATTTCCTTAATTTTCATAATTTTTTCAGATTTTTTGGAAGTGCAGAAGTATGGTTAGCATTCAGATCATTACAGACTGTTCTGTTTTTGACAGATTCTGTTTTCAATGCATAGTTTGCATGTTTTGGTGTTTCCATAGATTATATTGAGTAATATAAGTTGTGGAAATAGTAATATATAGTAGAAATTGTGTGAAAATAATTATGAGTCTTGTTTTGACAGTACCCAAGTGATTTATTTGCTAGTTATCATACTAACCCATCTCACGAAGTTCCGTTAAGTTTTGAGTTGTGAAGTTTTCAAGTTTTGGGTAGAGTTTTGATGGACTATGGAACAAGGAGTGGAAAGAGACTAAGCTTGGGGATTCCCAAGGCACCCCAAAGCCATATTCAAGGATACCAAAGATCCTAATCTTGGGGATGCCCCGGGAAGGCATCCCCTCTTTCGTCTTCAATCCATCAGTAACGTTACTTGGAGCTATATTTTTATTCACCACATGATATGTGTTTTGCTTGGAGCGTCGTTTATTATAGGATTCTTTGCTTTTTTGTTTTGTCACCATCATCCTAGCTGCACACCTTTTTGAGAGGGAAATGCACTCATCGTGAATTTGCTAGAATACTCAATGAGTTTCACTTATATCTTTTGAGCTAGATAATTTTGCTCTAGTGCTTCACTTAAATCTTTTTAGAGCACGGCGGTGTCATATTTTGTGGAAATAAAAACTCTCGATCTTCACTTATATCTTTTTGAGAGTTCTCTCTCTAAGTAACCTGGTAATTGGCGTGTGCTATGAAATTAGTCATAAATATGATAGGCATCCAAAGAGGATATAATAAAAACTTCCATATTCAAGTGCATTGATGAGTAAGAGAAGTTTGATTCCTCACAATTAGTTTTGAGATTTGGATATGGTAATATTAGAGTCATGTTAGTAGGGTGTTGTGAATCTATAAATACTTGTGTTGAGGTTAGTTATTCCTGTAGCATGCATGTATGGTGAACCGCTATGTTAGGAAGTCGGAGCATAATTGATTTATTGATTGTCATCCTTTGTGTGGCGGTCGGGATCGCGCGATGGTTAACACCTACCAACCCTTCCCCTAGGAGTATGCGTTTAGCACTTTGTTTCGGTTACTAATAAAAACTTTCGCAATAAGTATATGAGTTCTTCATTACTAATGTGAGTCCATGGTATAGATGCACTTTTACCCTCCACAATTCCTAGCTTCTCGAGTACCGCGCAACTTTCGCCGGTGCACAAACCCACCATATACCTTCCTCAAAACAGCCACCATACCTACCTATTATGGCATTTTCATAGCCATTCCGAGATATATTGCCATGCAACTCCCACCGTTCCTTCTCATGACATGTGCCGTCACTTTCATATTTCCATTGCATGATTGTAAGATAGCTAGTGAGATGTTTCAACGCCATACGCTAAGCTAGATCGTTGCACATCCCGGTACACTGCCGGGGGCATTTCATATAGAGTCATCATTGTTCTAAGTATTGAGTTCTAAGTAAATAAAAGTGTGATGATCATCATTATTAGAGCATTGTCCCATGTGAGGAAATAAAAAAAGTGAAAAAAGAGAGGCCAAAGAGCCCAAACAAAAAAAATGAGAGAAAAAGAGAGAAGGGACAATGCTACTATCTTTTTCCACACTTGTGCTTCAAAATAGCACCATGTTCTTCATGATAGAGAGTCTCTTGTTTTTTCACTTCCATATACTAGTGGGAATTTTCATTATATAACTTGGCTTGTATATTCCAATGACGGGCTTCCTCAAAATTGCCCTAGGTCTTCATGAGCAAGCAAGTTGGGTGCATACCCACTAGTTTTCTTTTTGAGATTCCATACACTTATAGCTCTAGTGCATCCGTTGCATGGAAATCCCTACTCATTCACATTGATATATATTGATGGGCATCTCCATAGCCCATTGATACGCCGAGTCAATGTGACCATCTCCTCCTTTTTGCCTCACAACCTCCACCACACTCTATTCCACCTATGGTGCTATATCCATGGCTCACGCTCATGTATTGCGTGAGAGTTGAAATTTTTTGAGAAAGTAAGAGTGCAAAAACAATTACATGGCCAATACCTGGGTTGTGCATGATTTAAATTCGTTGTGTGGGGATGATGGAGCATAGCCAGACTATATGATTTTGTAGGGATAACTTTCTTTGGCCTTGTTATTTCAAATGTTCATAATTACTTTGCTAGTATGCTTGAAGTATTATTGTTTTCATGTCAATAGTAAACTATTGTTTTGAATCTTATGGATCTGAACATTCATGCCACAAGAAATAAGTTACAAAGGACAAATATATTAGGTAGCATTCGACATTAAAAATTTGGTCTTTATCACTTCCCTACTCGAGGACGAGCAGGAGTTAAGCTTGGGGATGCTTGATACGTCTCCAACGTATCTATAATTTTTGATGGTTCCATGCTATTATCTTGTCAACTTTGAATGTTTTATATGCATGAATATGCTATTTTATATCTTTTTTGGGACTAACCTATTAACTCAGTGCCAAGTGTCAGTTTCTGTTTTTTTCGTGTTTTTGACCTTTTTCAGAGAAGAATATCAAACGGGGTCCAAATGGAATAAAACTTTCGCGATGTTTTTTTTGGACCAAAAAAGACCCCCGAAGCTTTGGAAGAAGGCCAGAAGAGCCACGAGGGAGTCACAAGCGTAGGACGCACCCCCCTAGGCCGCACCTAGCAGGCTTGTGACCTCCTCGTGGGCCCACCAACGTAATTCCACCGCCATAAATTCCTATAAATACAGAAACCCCCAAAAAAACTAGATTGGGAGTTCCGCCGCCGCAAGCCTCTATAGCCACCAAAAAGCAATCTGGAGCCCGTTCCGGCACCCTGCCGGAGGGGGAATCCATCTCCGGTGGCCATCTTCATCATCCCGGCAATCTCCATGACGAGGAGGAAGTAGTTCTCCCTCGGGGCAGAGGGTATGTACCAGTAGCTATGTGTTTGATCTCTCTCTCTCATGTTCTTTTGATGTCTTGATCTTGATGTACCACGGGCTTTGCTACTATAGTTGGATCTTATGATGTTCTTCCCCCTCTCCCTTCTTGTAATGAATTGAGTTTCCCCTTTGAAGTTATCTTATCGGATTCAGTCTTTAAGAACACTTGATGTATGTCTTGCACGTGTCTATCTGTGGTGACAATGGGATATTCATGTCAGTACTTGATGTATGTTTTGGTAATCAACTTGCGGGTTTCGTGACATCGGGAACCTATGCATATGGGTTGGCACACGTTTTGACTCTTCGGTAGAAACTTTGGGACACTCTTTGAAGTTCTATTTGTTGGTTGAATAGATGATTCTGAGATTGTGTGATGCATATCGTATAATCATGCCCACGGATACTTGAGGTGACAATGGAGTATCTAGGTGAC
Source organism: Hordeum vulgare subsp. vulgare (assembly GCF_904849725.1). Lineage (NCBI taxonomy): Eukaryota > Viridiplantae > Streptophyta > Magnoliopsida > Poales > Poaceae > Hordeum > Hordeum vulgare. The sequence continues at coordinate 147,784,468 of NC_058521.1, forward strand.
ATTAGGGTTTTGGTTGATGTGTGTCTTAAGGTGTTATTCTAGTACGAACTCTATGATGGATCGAATGGAAAGAATAGCTTCGTGTTATTTTACTATGGACTCTTGAGTAGATTGATGACAAAGAATAACTTTGTGGTGGTTTCGTACCCAACAATAATCTCTTTGTTAGTTCTTCGCTATTAGTGTCTTTGGAGTGACTCTTTGTTGCACGTTGAGGGCTAGTTATATGATCCAATTATGTTATCATTGTTGAGAGAACTTCACTAGTGAAAGTATGAACCCTAGGCCTTGCTTCCACGCATTGCAATACCGTTCGTGCTCACTTTTATTATTAGTTACCTTGCTGTTTTTGTAATTTCAGATTACAAAAACCTATATCTACCATCCATATTGCACTTGTATCACCATCTCTTCGCCGAACTAGTGCACCTATACAACTTACCATTGTATTGGGTGTGTTGGGGACACAAGAGACTGTTTGTTATTTGGTTGCAAGGTTGCTTGAGAGAGACCATCTTCATCCTACACCTCCCGCGGATTGATAAACCTTATGTCACCCACTTGAGGGAAAATTGCTACAGTCCTACAAACTCTGCACTTGGAGGCCCAACAACGTCTACAAGGAGAAGGTTGCGTAGTAGACATCAGAGTCATCCGAATCTGTGTCGAAGCTAGCATCGACGTAAACCTTTACAACGAGCTCTTCGACAACTCCATAAACGAGAAACAAATCTTTAGTCCTTTTCAGGTACTTTAGGATATTCTTGACAGTTGTCTAGTGATCCACACCTGGAGCACTTTGGTACCTCCCTACCAAACTTATGGCAAGGTTCACATCAGGTCTGGTACACAGCATGGCATACATGATAGAGCCTATGGATGAAGCATAGGGGACGGTACTCATCTTTTCATTATCTTCTGGCATGGTCGGGCGTTAAGTCGTACTCAACCTCACACCATGTAATACAGGCAAGAACCCCTTCTTAGCCTTCTCCATATTGAACTTCTTCAATATCTTGTCAAGGTATGTGCTTTGTGAAAGACCTATGAGGCTCTTGATCTATCTCTATAGATCTTGATGCCTAATATGTAAGCAGCTTCTCCAAGGTCCTTCATTGAAAAACTCTTATTCAAATAGGCCTTGATGCTTTCCAATAGTTCTATATCATTTCCCATCAACAATATGTCATCCACATATAAGATGAGAAATGCTACAGAGCTCCCACTCACTTTCTTGTCAATACAGGCTTCTCCATAAGTCTGTATAAACCCAAACGCTTTGATCACCTCATCAAAGAGAATGTTCCAACTCCGAGATGCTTGCACCAGCCCATAGATGGAGCGCTAGAGCTTGCATACCTTGTTAGCATTGCTAGGATCAACAAAACCTTTCGGCTGTATCATATACAATTATTCCTTAAGAAAGTCGTTCAAGAATGCCATTTTGACATCCATTTGCCAGATTTCATAATCATAAAATGCGGGAATTGCTAACATGATTCGGACCGGCTTCAGCATCGCTACAGGTGAGAAGGTCTCATCGTAGTCAATCCCTTGAACTTGTCGATAACCCTTAGCGACAAGTCGAGCCCTATAGATGGTCAAATTACCATCCATGTCAGTCTTCTTCTTGAAAATCCATTTATTTTCTATGGCTCGCCGATCATCGGGAAAGTCCACCAAAGTCCATACTTTGTTCTCATACATGGATCCTATCTCGGATTTCATGACCTCAAGCCATTTGTTGGAATCCGGGCCCGCCATCGCTTCTTCATAGTTCGAAGGTTCATTGTTATCCAAAAACATAACTTCCATGACAGGGTTTTCGTACCACCCCGGTGCGCAACGTACCCTTGTGGACCTTCGAGGTTCAAAAGCAACTTGATCAGAAGTTTCATGATCATCATCATTAACTTCATTTCTAGCCTGTGCAGGCGCCTTAGAAACATTTTCTTGTGTTGCGCTACTCTCCGGTTCGAGACGAGGTACAATTACCTCATCAAGTTCTATTTTCCTCCCACTTACTTATTTCGAGAGAAACTCTTTCTCTAGAAAGGATTCGTTCTTGGCAAGAAAGACTTAGCCTTTCGATCTAAGATAAAAGATGTACCCAATAGTTTCCTTAGGGTATCCTATGAAGACACATTTTTCTGCTTTTGGTTCGAGCTTCTCTGGTTGAAGTTTCTTCACATAAGCATCGCAGCCCCAAACTTTCGGAAACGATAGCTTAGGTTTCTTGCCAAACCATAATCAATACGGTGTCATCTCAACGGATTTGGACGGTTCCCTATTTAAAGTGAATGTGGCGGTTTCCAATGCATATCCCCAAAATGATAGCAGTTAATCAGTAAGAGACATCATAGATCGTACCATATCCAATAGAGTACGATTACGACGTTCAGACACACCGTTACGCTGCGGTGTGTCAGGCGGCGTGAGTTGTGAAACAATTCCACGTTTCCATAGGTGTGTGCGAAACTCATGACTCGGATATTCTCCTCCATGATCAGATCATAGAAAATTTATTTTCTTGTCACGTTGATTCTCCACCTCACTTTGAAATTCCTTGAACTTTTGAAAGGTTTCAGACTTGTGCTTCATTAAGTAGACATACCCATATCTGCTCAAATCATCAGTGAGGCTGAGAACATAACGATAGCCACCGCGAGCCTCAACACTCATTGGACCGCATACATCGGTATGTATTATTTCCAATAAGTTGGTTGCTTGCTCCATTGTTCCGGAGAAAGGTGTTTTGGTCATCTTCCCCATGAGGCACGGCTTGCATGTGTCAAATGATTCAAAATGAAGAGACTCCAAAAGTCCATCAGTATGGAGTTTCTTCATGCGCTTTACACCGATATGACCAAGGCGGCAGTGCCACAAGTATGTGGGACTATCATTACCAACCTTACATCTTTTGGTACTCACACTATGAATATGTGTATCATCATGATCGAGATTCATCAGGAATAAACCATTTACCAGCGAGGCATGACCATAAAACATACCACTCATATAAATAGAACAACCATTATTCTCAGATTTAAATGAGTAGCCATCGCATAAGCGAGATCCCGATACAATGTTCATGCTCTAAGCTGGTACTAGATAACAATTATTAAGGTTTATAACTAATCCCGAAGGTAGATGTAGAGGTAGCGTGCCGACGGCGATCACATCAACCTAGGAACCATTCCCGACACGCATCGCCACCTCGTCCTTAGCCAGCCTACGCTTGTTCCGCAGTTCCTTCTTAGAGTTGCAAATGTGATCAACAGCACCGGTATCAAATACCTAGGAGCTACTATGAGCGCTGGTAAGGTACACATCAATAACAAGTATATCACATATACCTTTGACGTTGCCGGCCTTCTTGTCCGCTAAGTACTTAGGGCAATTCCGCTTCCAGTGACCGGTTCCCTTGCAGTAATAGCACTCAGTCTCAGGCTTGAGTCCTTTCTTTGGCTTCTTCCGGGCAACTGGCTTACCGGGCGCGGCAACTGCTTTGTCGTATTTCTTGAAGATTTTCTTACCCTTGCCCTTCTTGAAACTGGTGGTCTTATTGACCATCAACACTTGATGCTCTTTCTTGATTTCTACCTCCGTAGATTTCAGCACTGAAAACAACTCGGGAATAGTCTTCTACATCCCTTGCATGTTGTAACTCATCACAAAGCCTTTATAGCTTGGTGGAAGCAACTGGAGGATTTTGTAAATGAACGCATCATCCGGAAGTTCAACTCCCAGTTGAGTCAAGCGATTGTGCAACCCAGACATTCTGAGTATGTGCCCACTGACAGAACTATTCTCCTACATCTTACAGCTAAAGAACTTGTCGGAGACTTCATATCTCTCGACCCGCGTATGAGCTTGAAAAACAAGTTTCAGCTCCTCGAACATCTCATATGCTTTGTGTTGCTCAAAACGCCTTTGGAGCCCCTGTTCTAAACAATAAAGCATGCCGCACTAAACCAGAGAGTAGTCATCACTCCATGACTGCCAGGCATTCCTAACATCCTGGGTCGCCGCGGGAACGGGAGGATCACCTAGCGGTGCATCAAGGACATATGCCTTCTTGGAAGCCATGAGGATGAGCTTTAAGTTACGAGCCGAGACCGCATAGTTGCTCCCATCGTCTTTTAGCTTGGTTTTCTCTAGGAACGCGTTGAGGTTAATGGGACCTTTGCGTTGGCCATTGGATCTACAGTATTTGTAAAGACAATTTTAGACTAAGTTCATGATAATTAAGTTCATCTAATAAAATTACTAATGACCTCCCACTTAGATCGACATCCCTCCAGTCATCCAAGTGTTACATGATCCACGTCAACTAGCCCGTGTCCGGTCATCTCGTGAGACGGACTAGTCATCAATGGTGAGCATCTCCATGCTAATCATATCAACCATACGACTCATGTTTGACCTTTCGGCCTCCCGTGTTCAAGGCCATGTCTGTACATGCTAGGATCGTCGAGTCAACCTAAGTGTTTTGCGTGTGTAAACTGGCTTACACCCGTTGTATGCAAACATTAGAATCTATCACATCTGATCATGACGTGGTGCTTCGAGAAAACGGTCCTTTGAAACGGTGCACACTTAGGAGAATACATATCTCGAAATTTTAATGAGGGGTCATCTTATCTTTGCTACCGTCGTTCTAAGAAATAAGATGAAAAACATGATGAACATCACATGCAATTATATAGTGACATGATATGGCCAATATCATCTAGCTCCTTTGATCTCCATCTCTGGGGCACCATGATCATCATTGTCACCGGCATGACACCGTTATCTCCATCATCATGATCTCCATCATTGTGTCTCCGTGGAGTCGTCATGCCAACTATTACTTCTACTACTATAGCTAACCGTTAGCGATAAAGTAAAGTAATCAACATGGCGTTGCATCGCATACAATAAATTAAGACAACTCCTATGGCTCCTGCCGGTTGTCATACTCATCGACATGCAAGCCGTGAATCCTATTACAAGAACATGATCAATCTCATACATCACATATGTAACATCACATCCTTTTGGCCCTATCACATCACATAGCATATCCTGCAAAAACAAGTTAGACGTCCTCTAATTGTTGCTGCAAGTTTTACATGGCCGGTTAGGGTTTCTAGCAAGAACGTTTCTTACCTACGTGACAGCCACAACGTTGATATGCCAATGCTATTTACCCTTCATAAGGACCCTCTTCATCGAATCCGACCCGACAAAGTGGGAGAGACAGACACCCGCTAGCCACCTTATGCAACAAGTGCATGTTGGTCGGTGGAACCAGTCTCATGTAAGAGTACATGTAAAGTCGGTCCGGGCCGCTTCATCACACAATGCCACCGAATCAAGATAAGACTAGTAATGGCAAGCAATTGAAAAATCAGCACCCACAACTTTTGTGTTCTACTCGTGCATAGAATCTACGCATAGAACCTTGGCTCGGATGCCACTGTTGGGGAACATAGTAATTTCAAAACAATTCCTACGCCATGCAAGGATCTATCTATGGAGAAACCAGCAATGAGCAAAGGGGTAGAGCATCTTCATACCTTTGAAGATCGCCAAGCGGAAACATTGCTAGAACGCGGTTGATGGTGTCGTACTCATAGCGATTCAAATCGTGGTGGATTCCGATCTATGAACCGAATGTCGGTGCCTCCACGTTCAGCACACGTACAGCCCAGTGACATCTCCAACGCCTTGATCCAGCAAGGAGGAAGGAGAGGTTGAGGGAGAGCTCCGGTAGCACGACGGCATGGTGACGATGGAGCTACATGGTACTCCGGCAGGGCTTCGCCAAGCACTACGGAGGACGAGGACGAGGAGGTGTAGGGATGCGTCTAGAGAGAGAGAGAGAGAGAAGTTGTCTCAAATCAGCCCCAAAACCTCCACTATTTATAGGAGGAGAGGGATGAGGGTGCCACCCCTTAGGGTTTCCCACCCTAAGGGGTGCGGCAGCCCTAGATGGGTTTGGGGCGGTGACCAAGGAGTTGCCGCCCTAGGGTGGGCCTTGAGGCCCAAGGTGGCCTCCCCACGCCTAGGGTTCTGCTCCTCTCCACCCTTGCTGCGCCTTGGGCCTCTTGTGGAGGCGCGCCCTCCCAAATATGGGCTGGTTTTCACCCACTCTTAGCCCATGTAGCAACTTGGGGCTAGTGGCCCTTGTCGGTGGACCCCCGGAACCCTTCCGGTGGTCCCGGTACATAACTGGTGTCAACCGAAACACTTCCGGAGACCACATCCTCACTTCCTATATATGATTCTTTACCTCCGAACCATTCCGGAACTCCTCGTGATATTCGGGATCTCATCTGGGACTCCGAACAACCTTCGGTAACCACGTACACTATTTCCCTATAACCCCAGTGTCATCGAACCTTAAGTGCGTAGACCCTACGGGTTCGGGACACATGCAGACATGACCGAGACACCTCTCCGGTCAATAACCAACAGCGGGGTCTGGATATCCATGTTGGTTCCCACATGTTCCATGATGATCTCATCGAATGAACCACAATGTCGGGGATTCAATCAATCTTGTGTGCAATTCCCTTTGTCTACCGGTATGATACCTGCCCGAGATCTGATCGTCGGTATCCCTATACCTTGTTCAATCTCGTTACCGGCAAGTCTCTTTACTCATTCTGTAACACATCATCCCATGACTAACTCCTTGGTCATACTGAGCTCAATATGATGATGGATTACCGAGTGGGCCCGGAGATACCCCTCCGTCACATGGAGTGGTAAATCCCAGTCTCGATTCGTACAACCCAACAAATACTTTGGGAGATTGCTACTTCTCAAACAACAGCGCTAGAAATTGACACGTTGACAGAGACTTGCTTGCGTTGGTTTTTCCCTTGAAGAGGAAAGGGTGATGCAGCATAGGAGCAGTAAGTATTTCCCTCAGTTTGAGAACCAAGGTATCAATCCAGTAGGAGAATCTCGTCAAGTCCAGAGTACCTGCGCAAACACAAACGAGGTTGCACCCAACGCTATAAAGGGGTTGTCAATCCCTTCAAGATTGATTGCAAAGTGAGATCTGAAGGCGGAAAGTGCAACAAAGTAAAAGTGTAAGGCTGACAACATGGTGTGGAGTAGACCCGGGGGCCATAGTGTTCACTAGAGGCTTCTCTCAAAATAGCAAATATTACGATGGGTGAACAAATTACTGTCGGGCAATTGATAGAACCGCGCAAAGTCATGACGATATCTAAGGTGATGATCATACATATAGGCATCACGTCCGAGACAAGTAGACCGATACTTTCTGCATCTACTACTATTACTCCACACATCGACTGTTATCCAACATGCATCTAGTGTATTGAGTTCATGATGAACAGAGTAACGCCTTAAGCAAGATGACATGATGTAGAGGGATAATCTCAAACCAGTGATGAAAACCCCATCTTTTTACCCTTGATGGCAACAACACGATGCGTGCCTCGCTACCCCTTCTGTCACTGGGTAAGGTCACCGCACGGTATGAACCCAAAACCAAGCACTTCTCCCATTGCAAGAATCATAGATCAAGCTGGCCAAACAAAACCCACAACTCGAAGAGAATTACAAGGATATGAAATCATGCATAAGAGAGATCAGAAGAAACTCAAATAAGATTGATAGATAATCTAATCATAAATCCACAATTCATCGGATCTCGACAAACACACCGCAAAAGAAGATTACATCGGATAGATGTCCTTGAAGATCATGGAGAACTTTGTCTTAAAGATCCAAGAGAGAGAAAAAGCCATCTAGCTACTAGCTATGGACCCGTAGGTCTATGGTGAACTACTCACGCATCATAGGAGAGGTCATGGTGTTGATGAAGAAGCCCTCCGTATCTGAATCCCCCTCCGGTAGGGCACCAGAACGTGCCCCAGATGGGATCTTGCAGAGACAGAAGCTTGCGGCGGCGGAGAAGTACTTTCAATGATCTCCTGGTTTTTATGGAATTATTGGGAATATATAGGTGAAAGACCTAGGGTAGAGGTGGCCCAGGGAGCCCACAAGCCTAGGAGGCACGGGCCCCCTGGTCGCGGCTAGGGGGCTTGTGGGGTCCCTGGTGACCCCCGGCCTTGGTTCTCAAGTCCCCCGATCTTCTTCTGTTTCGGAAAAAATCTTTTTGGAAGTTCCGTTCCATTTGGACTCCGTTTAAAATCCTCCTCTGAAAAGGGTCAAAAACACAGAAAAAACAGGAACTGGCACTTGGCACTGAGTTAAAAAGTTAGTCCCAAAAAAGATATAAAAGGCATACAAAACAAAAAAACTTTGACAAGATAATAGCATGAAACCATCAAAAATAATAGATACGTTGGAGACGTATCAAGCATCCCCAAGCTTAACTCATGCTCGTCCTCGAGTAGGGAAGTGATGAAGACTGAATTGTTGATGTGGAATGCTGCCTAGCATAGTCGTCCTTTGTAACTTCTTTCATGTGACATGAATGTTCAGATCTGTAAGATTCAAAAAAATAGTTTGCTATTGACATGAAAACAATAATACTTCAAGCAAACTAGCAAGGTAATCATGAACTTTCAAAATAACAAGGCCAAGGAAAGTTATCCCTACAAAATCATATAGTCTGGCTATGCTCCATCATCCTCACACAACTAATTTAAATCATGCACAACCCCGGTATTGTCCAAGTAATTTTTTTCGCACTCTTACTTTCTCAAACTTTTTATAACTATCACGCAATACATGAGCTTGAGCCATGGATATAGCACTATAGGTGGAATAGAGTGTGGTGCTGGTTGTGAGAAAAAAAAGGAGGAGATGGTCACATTGAATCGGCGTATCAAAGGGCTATTGAGATGCCCATTAACAGATATCAATGTGAATGAGTAGGGATTCCATACAAAGGATGCACTAGAGTTATAAGTATGTGAAAGCTCAAAAAGAGAACTAGTGGGTGTGCATCAAACTTGCTTGCTTACAAAGACCAAGGGCAATTTTGAGGAAGCCCATCATTGGAATATACAAGCCAAGTTATATAATGAAGATTCCCACTAGCATATGGTGGTGACGAAACGAGAGGCTCTCAATCATGAAGAACATGGTGCTATTATGAAGCACAAGTGTGGAAAAAGATAGTAGCATTGTCCCTTCTCTCCTTTTCTCTCTTTTTTTTATTTGGGCTCTTGGCCTCTTTTTTTTATTTGGGCTCTTTGGCCTCTTTTTTTCCTCACATGGGACAATACTCCAATAATGATGATCATCACACTTTTATTTACTCACAGCTCAAAGCTTAGAACAATGATGACTCTATAGGAAATGCCTCCGGCAGTGTACCGGGATGTGCAACGATCTAGCTTGGCGTATGACGTTGAAACATCTCGGTAGCTATCTTACGATCATGCAATGGCAATATGAGACTGACGGCACAAGTCATGAGACGGAACAGTGGGAGTTGCATGGCAATATATCTCGGAATGGCTATGAAGATGCCATAGTAGGTAGGTATGGTGTCTGTTATGAGGAAGGCATATGGTGGGTTGGTGTACCGGCGAAAATTGCGCGGCACTAGAGAGGCTAGTAATGGTGGAAGGTGGAAGTGCATCTATACCATGGACTCACGTTAGTCATGAAGAACTCACATACTTGTTGCGGAAGTTTTTATTAGTAATCGAAGTAAAGTGCTAAACGCGTACTCCTAGGGGAAGGGTTGGTAGGTCTTAACCATCGCACGATCCCGACCTCAACACAAAGGATGACAATCAATAGATAAATTATGCTCCGACTTCCTACTATAGCTGTTCACCATACGTGCATCCTACGGAATCACTAACTTCAACACAAGTATTTCTAGATTCACAACACGCTACTAACATAACTTTTAATATTACCAAATCCACGTCTCAAAACTAATTGAGAGGAATCAAGACTTCTCTTTCTAATCAATGCACATGAAGATGGAGGTTTTTGTATCCTCTTTGGGTACCTATCACCATTGGGACTACTTTCATAGCATAAGCCAACTACCAAGTCACCCACCGCCGTGCTCTAAAAGGTATAAGTGAAGCACATAGAGCAAAAATATCTAGCTCAAAAGATATAAGTGAAGCACGATGAGCATTGTAGCAAAATCACGATGAGTGCATGTCTCTCTCAAAAGGTGTGCAGCAAGGATGATTGTGACACAACAAAAACAAAAGGCTCCTACGATACAAGACGCTCCAAGAAAAACACATATCATGTGGTGAATAAAAATATAGCTCCAAGTAATGTTACCGATGGATTGAAGACGAAAGAGGGGATGCCTTCCCGGGGCATCCCCAAGCTTAGGCTTTTTGGTGTCCTTGAATTTGGATTGGGATGCCTTGGGCATCCCCAAGCTTGAGCTCTTTCCACTCCTTATATCTTTGTCCATGAGAACATCACCCAAAACTTGAAAACTTCACAACACAAAACTTAAACAGAAACTCGTGATAACATTAGCACAAGAAAACAACCTACCACCTCTTTAGGTACTGTAGCAATCTTGATTTCTATTTATATTGGTGTTAGATTACTGTATTTTCACTTTTCCATGGCTAGTAACCCCCGGTACTATCCATAGTTTCCTCAAAACAAGCAACCAACTCAACAAAAACAGAATCAGTCAAAAACAGACCAGTCTGTAGCAATCTGTATACTTCGTATACTTCTGGTACCTCAAAAATTCTGAAAAATTACGAATGCGTGGGCAAAAGGCATATCAACCAGCAGAAAAAAGAATCAACTCAAAAGGTCTTTCTGAAAAACAAACTAAAATTAATCTCGTGAGCGGAAAGTTTATGTCTTTTTCCAGCAGGATCAAACAACCATCACCAAGACTAGTCATAAAGGTTTTACTTGGCTCAAACACAAAAAGAAACACAAAAGAGACTATCATAACAGAATTATGATGGTGTGGACGCAACAAAACAGAAAGAAAAAGATACATTCATTGGGTTGCCTCCCAACAAGCGCTATGGTTTAACGCCCTTGGCTAGGCATTGATAATTCAATGATGCTCACATAAAAGACAAGAATTGAAGCACAACGAGAGCATCATAAAGAATGTGAAAATCACATCTAAGTCTAACATACTTCCTATGCATAGGCATTTTATAGGAAAACAAATTGGCAAGATAACCAATAGTTACCAAATGCAAGGAAGAAGAAAGAGACAATAGCAATCTCAACATAACGAGAGGTAATTTGGTAACATGAAAGTTTCTACCACAATATTTTCCTCTCTCAAAGCAATTACATGTGGGATCATATTAAAATTCAACAATATAGCTATCACAAAGGATATTCTTTTCATGATCCACATGCATGCAAAGTTGACGCTCTTCAAAAATAGTGGGATTATCATCAACTAAAGTCATGACTTCTCCGAACCCACTTTCAATATTATTGCAAATATAATATTCATCATGAGGCTTAAACAAATTTTCAAGATAATAAGAAAAATCATTACCCCAATCATGATCATTGCAACAAGTAGTGGACATAGAAAAACAAGCATCCCCAAGCTTAGGGTTTTGCATATTTTTAGCATGATTGACACTAATAGGATTTATAGTGAAACCATTGCAATCATGCTTTTCATTCAAGGAGCCCTCGTGAATCACTTCATAAATTTCTTCATCACGATTTTCAGATTCACGCATCTCAAGCAAAACTCCATAGAGAAAGTCAAGTGCACTCAACTCACTAGCAATTGGATCAACATAATTGGATCTCTTAGAAAGATTAGCAAGTGGATGAGGATCTATATCAATAGATTTTCAGCAAGCGAAGATGCAAGCATATTGAAGGCACATAGCACACAAGCAAAGGGAAGGAAAACGAAAGAAAAGGGCGAACGAAAAAGGCAAATATTTTTGTAAATTTTTGTTTTTCAGAAGTGGGGGAGACGAAAACGAGAGGCAAAAAAGTAAATGCAAGAGATGAGTTTGCGACACTTACTTGGATGAGTTCTTGCTTGATCCTCCCCAACAACGGCGCCAGAAATTCTTCTACTACTTCTCAAACAACAGCGCTAGAAATTGACATCATTGGAGAGGTCATGGTGTTGATGAAGAAGCTCTCCGTATTCGAATCCCCCTCCGACAGGGCACCAGAACGTGCCTAGATGGGATCTTGCGAAGACAGAAGCTTGCGGCGGCGGAAAAATACTTACGATGATCTCCTGATTTTTCTGGAATTTTTGGGAATATATAGGCGAAAGACCTAGGGCAGAGATGGCCCAGGGAGCCCACAAGACTGGGAGGCGCGGCCCCCCCTAGCCGCGGCTAGGGGGCTTGTGGGGTCCCTGGTGACCCCCTGCCTTGGTTCTCAAGTTCCGCGATCTTCTTCTGTTTCGGAAAAAATCTGTTTGGAAGTTTCGTTCCGTTTGGACTCCGTTTAAAATCCTCCTTTGAAAAGGGTCAAAAACACGGAAAAAACAGGAACTGGCACTTGGCACTGAGTTAATAAGTTAGTCTCAAAAAAGATATAAACGACATACAAAACATCCAAAGTTTGACAAGATAATAGCATGAAACCATCAAAAATTATAGATACGTTGGAGACGTATCAGAGATACCTGTAGTGCACCTTTATAATCACCCAGTTACGTTGTGATGTTTTATACACCCAAAGCACTCCAACGGTATCCGGGAGTTGCACAATCTCATGGTCTAAGGAAATGATACTTGACATTAGAAAAACTTTAGCACACGAACAACACGATCTAGTGCTATGCTTAGGATTGGGTCTTGTCCATCACATCATTCCCCAATGATGTGATCCCGTTATCAATGACATCCAATGTCCATGATCATCTATTGGTCAACGAGGTAGCCAACTAGAGTCTCACTAGGGACACATTTTGATCTATATATTCACACATGTATTACGGTTTCCGGTTAATACAATTATAGCATGAATAATAGACAATTATCATGAAGTAGGAAATATAATAATAACCACTTTATTATTGCCTCTAGGGCATATTTCCAACTGAAACAAATCGGCAAAATGGTAGAGGCATTTGTGGAGGATGTGGTCAGTAAGCCCACACATGTCAATGAGTTGGTGGATGACCCCAGGGAGACCTTTGCCAACTTACGGGCATAGGATATATGGCTTAATCTAGATAAATGTGTCTTCGGAGTCCCAGACCGCAAGATCCTGGGATTAATCGCGTCACAAAGAGGAATTGAAGCCAATCCGGCAAAAATACAAGCATTGTCACAGCTCGCGATACCAACAGGGCTATATGGCGTCCAAAAGTTGGCAGGCTGCATGGCGGCCTTAAGCCAATTTATATCTCGCCTAGGCAAGAAGGCCCTCCAGCTCTATAGGTTGCTGATGAAAACCAAAGACTTCAAGTGGACTGACGAAGACACAACGTCTCTGGAGGATATCAAGACGATATTAGCCAGTAACCCCATACTAGCAACACCCTTCACAGGGGAACCAATGTTGCTACACATCTCAGCCACCAATCAAGCCGTATGTGCAGTACTTGTTGTAAAACAAGAAGCTGAGGACCAACAACTATGGATTCAAAGGCCGGCCTATTACGTATCCTAAGTGCTCACCCCATGCAGAAAAAATTAACCACACTACCAAAACATATCCTACAGAGTGTTTATGGCATCACGGAAGCATCGACACTATTTCTAGGAATGTGCGATCACTATAACTTTGGAAGTTTTGTTGAATGATATAATCAACAATAAGTATGCCACCGGTCAAATAGCCAAATGGGCCATTGAGCTCCTTCTATTCGAGATCACCTACAAACTACGACGAGCCATCAAATCTCAGGCCTTGGCCGCCTTTGTGGCTGAATGGACCGAGGCCGAACTTCGGAGAGAGTATATAGATTGGCACGTTGACGGAGACTAGGCTTGCGTTGGTTTTTCCCTTGAAGAGGAAAGGGTGGTGCAGCACAGGAGCAGTAAGTATTTCCCTCAGTTTGAGAACCAAGGTATCAATCCAGTAGGAGAATCTCGTCAAGTCCAGAGTACCTGCACAAACACAAAAGAGCTTGCACCCAACGCTATAAAGGGGTTGTCAATCCCTTCAAGATTGATTGCAAAGTGAGATATGAAAGCGGAAAGTGCAACGAAGAAAAAGTGTAAGGCTGAAAATATGGTGTGGAGTAGACCCGGGGGCCATAGTGTTCACTAGAGGCTTCTCTCAAAATAGCAAATATCACGGTGGGTGAACAAATTACTGTCGAGCAATTGATAGAACCGCGCAAAGTCATGATGATATCTAAGGCAATGATCATACATATAGGCATCACGTCTGAGACAAGTAGACCGATACTTTCTACATCTACTACTATTACTCCACACATCGACTGCTATCCAGCATGCATCTAGTGTATTGAGTTCATGACGAACACAGTAACGCTTTAAGCAAGATGACATGATGTAGAGGGATCAAATCAAACCAATGATGGAAACCCCATCTTTTTACCCTTGATGGCAACAACACGATGCGTGCCTCGCTAACCCTTCTGTCACTGGGTGAGATCACCGCACGGAATGAACCCAAAACCAACCACTTCTCCCATTGCAAGAATCATATATCTAGTTGGCCAAACAAAACCCACAACTCGAAGAGGATTACAAGGATATGAAATCATGCATAAGAGAGATCAGAAGAAACTCAAATAAGAGTTATAGATAATTTGATCATAAATCCACAATTCATCGGATCTTTACAAACACACCGCAAAATAAGATTACATCGGATAGATCTCCATGAAGATCATGGAGAACTTTATATTGAAGATCCAAGAGAGAGAAGAAGCTATCTAGCTACTAGCTATGGACTCGTAGGTCTATGGTGAACTACTCACGCATCATCGGAGAGGTCATGGTGTTGATGAAGAAGCCCTACGTATCTGAATCCCCCTCCAGCAGGGCACCAGAACGTGCCCCGGATGGGATCTTGCAGAGACAGAAGCTTGCGGCGGTGGAAAAGTACTTTCGATGATCTCCTTATTTTTTCTGGGATTTTAGGGAATATATAGGCGCAAAACCTAGGGCAGAGATGGCCCAGGGAGCCCACATGCCAGGGAGGCGCGGGGCCCCCTGGCCGCGCCATGAGGGCTTGTGGGGTCCCTGGAGGCCCCCTGCCCTGATTCTCAGGCTTCCCGATCTTTTTTTGTTTCGGAAAAAATCTTTTTGGCAGTTTCATTCGTTTGGACTCCGTTCAAAATCCTCCTCTAAAAGGGGTCAAAAACATGGAAAAAATAGGAACTGGTACTTGGCACTGAGTTAATAAGTTAGTCCCAAAAAATATATAAAAGGCATACAAAACATCCAAAGTTTGACAAGATAATAGCATGAAACCATAAAAAATTATAGATACGTTGGAGACGTATCAAGCATCCCCAAGCTTACCTCCTTCTTCTCGTCGAGTAGGGAAGTGATAAAGACTGAATTTTTGATGTGGAATGCTACCTAACATAGTTGTCCTTTGCAACTTCTTTCACGTGACATGGATGTTCAGATCCGTAAGATTCAAAACAATAGTTTGCTATTGACATGAAAACAATAATACTTCAAGCAAACTAGCAAGGTAATCATGAACTTTCAAAATAACAAGGCCGAGGAAAGTTATCCATACAAAATCATATAGTCTGGCTATGCTCCATCATCCTCACACAACTAATGTAAATCATGCACAACCTCGGTATTGGCCAAGTAATTGTTTTCACACTCTTACTTTCTCAAACTTTTTATAACTATCACACCATACATGAGCGTGAGGCATGGATATAGCACTATAGGTGGAATAGAGTGTGGTGGTGGTTGTGAGACAAAAAGGAGGAGATGATCACATTGCTCGGCATATCAAAGGTTTATGGAGATGCCCGTAAATAGATATCAATGTGAATGTGTAGGGATTGCCATACAAAGGATGCACTAGAGCTATAAGTATGTGAAAGCTCAAAAGGAGAACTAGTGGGTGTGCATCCAACTTGCTTGCTCATGAAGACCTAGGGAAATTTGAGGAAGCCCATCATTGGAATATACAAGCCAAGTTATATAATGAAGATTCCCACTAGCATATGGTAGTGACAAAGCAAGAAGCTCTCAATCATGAAGAACATGGTGCTATTGTGAAGCACAAGTGTGGAAAAAGATAGTAGCATTGTCCCTTCTTTCTTCTTCTCTCCTTTTTTTATTTGGGCTCTTGGGCCTCTCTTTTTTCTTTTCTCTTTTTTTATATGGGCTCTTTGGCCTCTTTTTTATTTATTTTCTCACACGGGACAATGCTCTAATAATGATGATCATCACACTTTTATTTACTCATAGCTCAAAGCTCAAAATGATGATGACTCTATAGGAAATGCCTCCGGCAGTGTACCGGGATGTGCAACGATCTAGCTTGGCGTATGACGTTGAAACATCTCGCTAGCTATCTTACGATCATGCAATAGCAATATGAGAGTGACGGCACAAGTCATGAGACGGAACGGTGGGAGTTGCATGGCCATATATCTCGGAATGGCTATGAAAATGCCATAGTAGGTAGGTATGGTGGCTGTTTTGAGGAAGGCATATGGTGGATTTGTGTACCGGCGAGAATTGCGCGACACTAGAGAGGCTAGCAATGGTGGAAGGTGAAAGTGCATCTATACCATGGACTCACATTAGTCATGAAGAAATCACATACTTGTTGCGAAAGTTTTTATTAGTAATCGAAACCAAGTGCTAAACGCATACTCCTAGGGGAAGGGTTGGTTGGTGTTAACCATCGCGTGATCCCGACCTCAACACAAAGGATGAAAATCAATAGATCAATTATGCTCCAACTTCCTATCATAGCGGTTCACCATACGTGCATGCTACGGGAATCACTAACTTCAACACAAGTATTTCTAGATTCACAACACCCTACTAACATAGCTCTTAATATTACCAAATCCACGTCTCAAAACTAACTGAGAGGAATCAAAACTTCTCCTTCTACTCAATGCACATGAAGATGCAGGTTTTTGTATCCTCTATGGGTACCTATCACCTTTGGGACTACTTTCATAGCATAAGCCAACTACCAAGTCATGCACCGCCGTGCTCTAAAGATATAAGTGAAGCACATAGAACAAAATTATCTAGCTCAAAAGATATAAGTGAAGCACGATAAGCATTCTAGCAAAATCACGATGATTGCATGTCTCTCTCTAAAGGTGTGCAGCAAGGATGATTGTGACACAAAAAAAAGAAAAGACTCCTACGATACAAGACGCTCCAAGCAAAACACATATCATGTGGTGAATAAAAATATAGCTCCAAGTAATGTTACCGATGGATTGAAGACGAAAGAGGGGATGCCTTCATGGGGCATCCCCAAGCTTAGGCTTTTTGGTGTCCTTGAATTTGGCTTGGGATGCCTTGGGCATCCCCAAGCTTGAGCTCTTTCCACTCCTTATCTCTTTGTCCATGAGAACATCACCCAAAACTAGAAAACTTCACAACACAAAACTTAAACAGAAACTCGTGATAATATTAGCACAAGAAAACAGACTACCACCTCTTTTGGTACTGTAGCAAACTTAAATTCCATATATATTGGTGTTGGGCTACTGTATTCTCACTTTTCCATGGCTAGTACCCCCCCCCCCCAATACTATCCATAGTTTCATCAAAACAAGCAATGAAAGGACGTGGATGTCGCCTAGAGGGGGGGTGAATAGGCGCTTTAAAATAATTAAGGTTTAGGCTTGAACAAATGCGGAATAAAACTAACGTTTAATATGTCAAGCACAAAACCTACAAACAACTAGGCTCACCTATGTGCACCAACAACTTATGCTAAGCAAGATATATTACAATAAACAATATGTCTATCACAAAGTAAACTCCATAAGTAAAGGGTTCGGGTAAGAGATAACCGAGGCACGGGGAGACGATGATGTATCCCGAAGTTCAAACCCTTGTGGATGCTAATCTCCGTTAGAGCGATGTCGAGGCACAATGCTCCCCAAGATGCCACTAAGGTCACCGTAATCTCCTCACGCCCTCGCACAATGCAAGATGCCGTGATTCCACTAAGGGACCCTTGAGGGCGGTCACCGAACCCGTACAAATGGCAAACCTTGGCGGCGGTCACCGAACCCGTACACGTGGCAACCCTTGGGGGCGGTTACCGGTACCCGTACAAATTGCTCGAGACAATCTTCACAACCTAATTGGAGACCCCGACGCTTGCCCGGAGCTTCACACCACAATGATTGAGCTCCGAGACACCACCAAGCTTCTAGGACGCCAAAGCATCCACGAAGAACAATATCTAGGGTACTAAGTACCAAAGGTAATAAGCTTCTCAAACTTCACTTCCACGTATCACCGTGGAGAACTCAAACCGATGCAACCAATGCAATGGCAAGAACACACGAAGTGGTCAAGTCCCTCACACTCAAATCCCTCCACAACAACAAAAGCTATGGAGAAATATGAGAGGAAGAACAAGGAGCTCACAGAGAACTCCAAGAGCTAGATCCAAGGGGTTCCCCTCACATAGAGGAGAAAGTGATTGGTGGAGATGTGGATCTAGATCTCCTCTCTCTTTTCCCTCAAGAATAAGCAAGAATCATTGGAGGGATTGAGAGTTAGAAAGCTCTAAGAATGTCAACAATGGAGGTAGAACAAGAGCTCAACGAATGGATGAGGCCAAGGGGGAAGAAGACCCCCTTTATATAGTGGGGGGAGGAATCAGACCATTACCCCCACTCTCTGCCCGAGCTCCAGCGGTACTACCGCTGGCTGCAGCGGTACTACCGCCAGCTAGCGGTACTACCGCTGGCACCCCAGCGGTACTACCGATGGCCCCCTGGTAGTGCAAAGGCACTACCACCGCCAAGAAAGTCTTCGCAAAAAGGTTCGTCCATGAACAACCGCTAGGCAGGCGGTATTAAGCTCCTGGAGCGGTACTACCGCTGACCAGGGGCGGTACTACCGCCAACTCCAGCGGTACTACCGCCAACAATACCGGTACTACCGCTAGGTCCAGCGGTACCACCGCTCGCCACTGAAACAACCATAACTTTCGCATACGAGCTCCGAATCGAGCAAACCCAAGCTTGTTGGATTCAGGACGACAAGAGCTATCCAAACAGGAAGTTTTAAGACCATGCAGATATGAAAATGCCAATGATATAGAGATGTGAGTCCTCTATGAATGAAGAACCGGCAAAAACTCCAACATCGAAAACATCATAGTAGATGCATATGGACTCCGTTTTCGATGAACTCAAGCTTGTCACGAAGATGACCATAAGCTCTAAAACTCACAAAGAGAAACACCAAACAAGAACCAAGAAGTATGATGCAAGGATGCAAATGGTTTGAGCTCTCAACGAACGATACGATCAAGCTACTCAGTTGAGAGCCCCCCTTGATAGTACAACAATCTATCCTAAACGGAAAACCTATCAAGGGCAAACCTATACCTTGCACCTCGTCCTCTTGAGCTAGATGATGATGATCTTGGCTTCCTGAAGATGGACCACCTTTCTTGATTGCGTTGGCTTGATGAATACTAGTTGATTGCTCCCCCATACTCACTATGGGTGAGCCACTCTTTAGCATATCTTCACAAGTCAATTGCCACCACAATGGACGGCAAGCTTCAAGCATGATATCTTCATGCTGATCCACTTGAACTTGCACATCGCAATATTGATGACGATCACAACTTGACGTCATACTTCATGGGTTGTATGAGATCTTCTCTTTGACGCAAGCCCATGGAAACACACCTAACCCCCACATAGAACTCTCACGAAGACCATGGGTTAGTACACAAACACGTAATGGACAATGCTTACCATACCATGGGATCACTTGATCCCTCTCGGTACATCTTGTACGCTTTGTGTGTTGATCATCTTGATTTACTCTTTGTCTGAGATCTTGATCAACCTTGTGTCTCTATGACCATTCTTTGGATAATACCTTGAATACCACCTTGGTCATCATATAAACTCCTTGAACCCAACAGATGGACTTCAAGAAGTGCCTATGGACAAATCCTATAAATATAACTTAAGGCAACCATTAGACCATAGGAATTGTCATCAATTACCAAAACCACATATGGAGATATATGCTCTGACAAGCAACCAACTCAACAAAAATAGAATCTTTCAAAAACAGACTAGTCTGTAGCAATCTGTATACTTCGTAGACTTCTGGTACCTCAAAACTTCTGAAAAATTATGACTGCCTGGGAAAAAAGGCATATCAACCAGCAGCAAAAATAATCAACTCAAAAGCTCTTTCTGAATAAAAATGAAAAATCATCTCATGAGCAAAAAGTTTCTGTCTTTTTCCAGCAGGATAAAACAACCATTACCAAGAATAGTCATAAAGGTTTTGCTTGGCTCAAACACAAAAAGAAACACAAAAAACACAATCACAACAGAATTATGATGGTGTGGATGCAACAAAATAGAAAGAAAAAAGATAAATTCATTGGGTTGCCTCCCAACAAGCGATATTGTTTAACGCCCTTAGCTAGGCATAAAAGCTATAGAATCACGTATCGTCGTCTTTGGTGCTCAAACCATAAGTGGCCCTCATCATGGATTCATAAGGCAATCTTGTTTTCTTCCTAGGAAAGTGCTCCATGCCCTTCTTTAAAGGAAATTGAAATCTAATATTCCCTTCCTTCAATGATAGCATCGATGGTCCTTAGGAAAGGTCTACCAAGAATAATAGGGCATGCAGGATTGCAATCAATGTCAAGTACATAGTTCCTATTTGCAATAATAAGAACATCATTGATCCTTTCCATGGGTTTCTTGACAGTAGAATCAGCAAGATGCAAATTAAGAGAACACTCTTCAATCTCATTAAAACCCAGAACATCACATAAAGACTTTGGAATCGCGGAAACACTAGCACCCAAATCACACAAAGCATTGCATTCATAGTTTTTGATTTTGATTTTGATGGTAGGTTCCCACTCATCATGAAGCTTTCTAGGGATAGAGACTTCCAATTCAAGTTTCTGTTCAAGAGATTTTATCATAGCTTCGACGATATGATCGGTAAAGGCCTTGTTTTGGCTATAAGCGTGTGGAGAGTTTAGCATGGATTGCATCAAGGAAATGCATTCAATCAAGGAGCATGTAGCGACCCGACTCAAGACGAGTCAAGCCTCTGTGTTTCTGTGCCATCCCCAAATCAGTATGCTGGCACACACAGTACATCAATGTATATATCAAAGTGCAATCACATGTAAATAGCGTAAAAATGATATATACCTTAAATATTTCAGCGGAAGCAGTCAAGGGAGTGGAGTCCCAATAAACACCAACGGCAAGTTGAGTGTAGACCGTAACCCTGAATCGTACTCTTACTCGTCGAAGAAAAATATCTGCAACATAAGACGTTGCAGCCGTGTAGGTCAGCATATTGAATATGCCGCAAGTCACATAAGAGGGGGGTGAAAAGTAATCATCTATACTATATGCATATATGGTAGGTGGGGCTATAAGTTTTTAGTGTAAAGCAAGTTTTCTCCTACATCAAGAGAGGGCTAAAAGCAAAATGTTACTACATTGTTGGTTGTTAACGAGATGGTTCCGCCAACCAGTTCTCGTACCCGAGTTGTCAATAATTACCCTCATCAAATATATTTAATGGTGTTGAGAAATCCAGATAACTTCAGTTCCTTTGGCTCAAGTTGTCCATGACCATGGACACGGCTAATCGATTAGGTTTGAGTACTCTGCAGAGTTTTGCACATGTTCCCCACAAGATTTGATCGCCTCCGTGTATGTCCTCGCACTTCAGGGTGTT
This sequence comes from Hordeum vulgare subsp. vulgare, assembly GCF_904849725.1. NCBI lineage: Eukaryota > Viridiplantae > Streptophyta > Magnoliopsida > Poales > Poaceae > Hordeum > Hordeum vulgare. The sequence goes on from NC_058521.1 coordinate 147,806,280, forward strand.
TGAAGACCGGATGATCAAAACATGGTCTTTCAACGGGTCCCTCTGAATCCCTGTCGGTGCCCATCCATTCCTACCGTTCTTCTACATCTGCTAGAACCGCCTGTCCAGAGTCGCCGCGTTGTCCAACCAAGCCAGAGCCCATAATGACTTGTGGCTGTGTAGGTAAGCCTTGAGTCTTGAACTCTCCGTCCGTCTCTTCGAGCCTGGGTGAAGCTTTCCGCAGGATGTCATGGCCGTCCCCAGCATCCCGGGTCATCCATTGGGTTCTCCAGGGAGCCGATCAACCGTCCTTCACCCAGAGTTGCATTGCGTCCGAGGTCTTGAAAATCTTGTCCTAACCGGTCTTGATTATTTAATCAACCTTGCATCACTCGTGTTATGCACTCAACCGAAATCCCGTCTACTCAAGCATAGCAATATAAAATTTGTCGTCCCGGGGCAAGTATCGGGGTTGTTGTGTGCCTACCACATGATACTACAATCTATACTAAAATTTCCAAGTACCTAAGCAGCATGCAATTGGGCATAGGATGGTAGAACTACGATGCATAAAACATAGGTGATAGTATGATCAAAGTGACTTGCCTGGTGATGTTGACGAAGAAGAATTTCTCGAGAAATAACTTGATAGACTACTCGTCACTCTCCGATGAAATCTATATAACAAACATATCATTCACATAAGAACTCATACTAGCTATCATTCTAGCAATCAAAACAAAAGAGAGGGCGAATAGGAATCCGAAGGAAACTTCAGATAAGACTAGGGAGTCTTCTACTACGTCAAACACTAAATAGTTTTGTCTAACAGAAAATAATAACAAGGAACTAAGATATAAGTTTAACTAAGATAAAATAAAGTATTTTTTTCACAAAACTATTTGAAAGTACTTCCAAACGGGATTTGAAACAGTGGGGAAACCAATTGCAAGTTACTAAGGAACTAGAATTGATTTCGTGATAACCAATAAAAATAAAATCAACACTTGTTGCAAAACTACTGTTAACTAACATAAACAAAACAATAATCTTTCTGAAATATACAAGAAAATAATTTAAAACAATTTACAGAAAAAGGAAATAGCCATAGTCCAAAAAAGGTGAAACAGAAATTGTTTCACAAGAAACAGTGAGCTAAAATACTCAAATAAATCTGAAATTTTTACCACTGATAAATAAGATCACTAGTGATCAGTAGCAAAAGGAATCAAATTAAAAGCTATATTTAAACTCCTGGAATAAGCAAAACAAGGTTTAAACTAAATCTGATCTAATTCAAATTTGAAAATTTCAAACATAGACAAATTATATGTTTTACAAACTATAGCAAAATTGTGAGCTACTGGAAAACGAATCAACTCCATTGGAGTTGTGGATCACAATTTATGGGCTAAACAAGATTGGAACTTTTCTGTTTTTGGAACTAAACAGAAAAAAAAGAATAAAAGCTAACTAACTACGTGGCAGCTCCTGATTGGTCAGGGGGTGTGCGTTGCGGTGACTAACTAGCGAACGGCAGTTATTTAGACTAAACCCATCGGCTAAAATAATAAGTGGAGAAAACTGGTTTGGTTTTTGTCTGAGAACCGAAAGGGTAAGCGAGATCTAATCCAACGCACACTATTTATATCCGACGGCTGAAAACAAAAGGGGAAACTCACAGGAGCTGCTGCCGGGGTGGGTTCTTCTCCGGCGAGGCAGGGAGGGGGCGGTGCTCGAGGATGCACTTCCGGCGGTCTCCAGCGGCGTCCGAGGAGTCCAGGGGGTGGAGGAGGTGCTCCGGAAGTCTCTAGTGGCGACGACGTGGCTTGGGGAGGTCGAGGCGAGCAGCAGGGAGCCAGGGAGCTTCGGCCGGCTCGGCAACTTCGGCGAGGCGCAGCAAGGGGGCGGGGGCGGCGAGGAGCTCGGCGTTTGGGGGAGAAAACGGGGTGCGGCGGCGGCGGCGGAGCCTCTCGTGGCGTCGGGGGGGCAAGGGAGGCGGCGAGGCGAGCAGAGGAGCTCGGGGAGGCGGCGGCGGTCCCCGGCTCCGGCGAGGTGGTGCGCGCAGGGCGGCGGTGAGGGGTGGGGCAGGGCGGCGGCGAGGAGGGGGTGCTCGGGGCCGGCCTTTATAGGGGAGAGGAGGGGCGCCGAGGGGAAGGGGAGGGAGATCCGGCGGGGATCGCGGCGTACTGGGGGGCTCGGGCTCGGGCTCGTTCTTAGGAAAGGGAGAGCCGACGGGAGGAAGCAGGAGACCGAGGGGAGGGGGGGTCGGGCGGTGGGGCCCAGGCGTCGGTGAGAGGAGGCTAGGGAAGGAAGGGGCAGTCGGCCGAGGCTTAGGGTATTCGGGTCCCGGGCTGTGGGGATTGAGCCGAGGGCTATTAAGCGCCCAGGCAGTTGCCTTCCTAAATAAAAACGGTTTCTTATTTTAGCCTTTTTTCCGAAATAGAAAATAAAAAGGAATAAAAAGGAAACGAATCAAATATTTAATATGGGGTATTATATACCAAAAAAAACAGAAAAATATCCTCTATTCGAATAACATTTTTCCAAAGCAAAATAAAAACTTTAAAAAAATGTTTTTTTCAGAAATTCCCTAAATGCTTTATTTTCTTTTTGCAAATATTCTCATGATAAAACTTTGGATTTCTTGGCTCCAATTATTTCAGAAATGCCCGCACTTTGGAGGGTCATTTTCCTCCGCTCTCTCTCTTGCGTGCAAGAATTTTGTCGGGGCATTTTCTCGGGGAAGAAAAATATAGAAGCAAGGGCAAATATTTTGAAAGGATTAAATGCAAACTCCGTTCAAATTCTTTATAGTTGAAGAAGTCATGTCATCTTCTCTCTTTGCTTTTAAATGATTGAATTTGAATTCACCGGAGAAGGGGAAGTCATTTTATTCCCTCTCAGTCAAAAGTTTTTGAAAACTTTCAAATTTCACACAATTTTCAATCACTCAAGCAAACAAACAAACAATCAATCTAATAATTACATTAACATTCCAAAATTTATAATTTTGGGATGTTACAGAGCAACTATCATAATTGAATTCCTTGAAATCCAAAGTAGTAATTTCATTACTACTCAAAGCTTTAATATCTTCTACTCGACTTTCAATGCTTTTAGCATCAACATAGATGGACTCCGAATCATTGGGGCTCTTCTCAACCAAAGTGGATTCATATCCATCCCCATAATCATTAGGTTTGTCACAAGAAAACAAAGATTCAATGGGAGTCAAACCAAGCACTTTAAGATCTTTGTGATTCTTATCACGAGAACACACCTTTTTAAACCATTCATGTCTAGCACGAATTTGGGCGGTTCTTTCTTTGCTCTCAATCATGGAAACACGCATAGATTTCAAAGTTTCATCCATATTGATCTTGGGAGGATCACATCTAACTTTCAAAGCATCAATATCACTAGACATTCTATCAACTCTCTTAGCCAAATCGTCAATTTTGAGTAGTTTTTCCTCTAGGGACGCATTTAAAATCTTTTGTGAGTTGATAAACTCTTTGATATTACTCTCTAGATCAGAGGGTAATCTATTGTAATTTCCATGAGTATTGTTGTAGGAGTTGCCAAAGTTATTAGAGGAGTTACTAGGAAAAGGCCTAGGAACATAGTTTCCTCTAAAAGCATTGTTTTTGCCAAAATTATTCCTACCAACAAAATTAACGTCCAAGCTAGCGTTGCTACTCTCAATCAAGGAAGACAAAGGCATATCATTAGGATCTAAAGGAGCACTTCTACTAGCAACCAAATTCATTAACTCAACCATCTTAGCACTCAAGGAGTTAATTTCTTTTATAGCGTGTACCTTCGTACTAGTAGGTGACCTTTCAGTGTGCCACTGAGAGTAGTTCGTCATGATATTGTCTAGGAGTTTTGTGGCTTCTCCTAACGTGATTTCCATGAACGTTCCACCTGAGGGGGAGTCCAAGATATTTCTAGAAGCGAAATTCAAGCCAGCGTAGAAGATTTGAATAATCACCCAAAGACTCAAGCCATGAGCGGGACAATTTCTAATCATCAATTTCATTCTCTCCCAAGATTGTGCAACATGTTCATGATCAAGTTGCTTGAAATTCATGATATCTTTACAGAGAGAGATAATCTTAGTTGGCGGAAAATACTTGGATATATAAGCATCTTTGCACTTATCCCAAGAGTCGATACTATTTTTGGGCCAAGACGAAAACCAAGTTTTTGCGCGATCTCGCAACGAGAAAGGAAAAAAGCTTCAACTTAATCACATCATTATCCACATCTTTCTTCTTTTGCATATCGCAAAGCTCAATGAAGGCATTAAGATGGGATGTGGCATCTTCACTAGGAAGGCCAGAGAATTTCTCTTTCATAACAAGATTCAGCAAAGCGGCATTGATTTCGTATGACTCCGCACTAGTGGCGGCAGAAATAGGAGTAAGTAAGCACACAAGCGAACAAAGAGCAAGCGAGAGAAAAGGGCGAACAAAAAGGCGAACGAAAAAGGCAAATTATGAAGTGGGGTAGAGGAAAACGAGAGGCAACTCGCAAACAAAGTAAATGCAAGAGATGAGTTTGCGACACCTACTTGGATGAGTTCTTGACTTGATCCTCCTCGGCAACGGTGCTAGAAATTCTTCTGGTACAGCAACAGACAACAGCGCCAGAGATTGGCACGTTGACGGAGACTGGGCTTGCGTTGGTTTTTCCCTTGAAGAGGAAAGAGTGGTGCAGCACAGGAGCAGTAAGTATTTCCCTCAGTTTGAGAACCATGGTATCAATCCAGTAGGAGAATCTCGTCAAGTCTAGAGTACCTGCGCAAACACAAAAGAGCTTGCACCCAACTCTATAAAGGGGTTGTCAATCCCTTCAAGATTGATTGCAAAGTGAGATGTGAAGGCGGAAAGTGCAACGAAGAAAAAGTGTAAGGCTGAAAATATGGTGTGGAGTAGACCCGGGGGCCATAGTGTTCAAATAGAAAATATCATGGTGGGTGAACAAATTACGGTCGAGCAATTGATAGAACTGCGCAAAGTCATGACGATATCTAAGGCAATGATCATACATATAGGCATCACGTCCAAGACAAGTAGACCGATACTTTCTGCATCTACTACTATTACTCCACACATCGACCGCTATCCAGCATGCATCTAGTGTATTGAGTTCATGACGACCAGAGTGACACTTTAAGCAAGATGACATGATGTAGAGGGATAAACTCAAACCAATGATGAAAACCCCATCTTTTTACCCTTAATGACAGCAATACGATGCGTGCCTCTCTACCCCTTCTATCACTGGGTGAGGTCACCGCACAGTATGAACCCAAAACCAAGCACTTCTCCCATTGCAAGAATCATAGATCTAGTTGGCCAAACAAAGCCCACAACTCGAAGAGAATTACAAGGATATGAAATCATGCATAAGAGAGATCAGAAGAAACTCAAATAAGATTCATAAACAATCTGATCATAAATCCACAATTCATCGGATCTCGACAAACACACCGCAAAATAAGATTACATCGGATAGATCTCCATGAAGATCATGGAGAACTTTGTATTGAAGATCCAAGAGAGAAAAGAAGCCATCTAGCTACTAGCTATGGACCCGTAGGTCTATCGTGAACTACTCATGCATCATCAGAGAGGTCATGGTGTTGATGAAGAATCCCTTCGTATCCGAATCCCCCTCCGGCAGGGCACCAGAACGTGCCCCAGATGGTATCTTACAGGGACGGAAGCTTGCGGCGGCCGAAAACTACTTTCGATGATCTCCTGATTTTTTTCTGGGATTTTAGGGAATATATAGGCGCAAAACCTAGGGCAGAGGTGGCCCAGGTAGCCCACAAGCCACGGAGGTGCGGGCCCCCCTGGTCGCTCCATGAGGTCTTGTGGGGTCCCTGCACGCCCCCTGCCCTGATTCTCAGGCTTCCTAATCTTTTTCTGTTTCGGAAAAAATCTTTTTGGCAGTTTCATTCCGTTTGGACTCCGTTCAAAATCCTCCTCTCAAAGGGGTCAAAAACATGGAAAAAATAGGAACTGGCACTTGGCACTAGGTTAATAAGTTAGTCCCAAAAATATATAAAAGTCATACAAAACATCCAAAGTTTGACAAGATAATAGCATGAAACCATCAAAAATTATAGATACGTTGGAGACGTATCATATATCACTTATGCTCATTGGACCATGTATTTTGAGGGGTCCAAAACTCTCGCTGGTCTGGGGTCTCGAGTGATTCTCACATCCCCTATCAGGGAAAAATTTCGGTACGTGCTACAGATCATGTATGCCGACTCAAACAACATAGCAGAATACCAAGCGCCATTACACTGTCTTTGGATGGCGGCCTCAATGGGCATACAACGACTCGAAGTACGAGGACACTCTAACCTCGCCATCTCACAAATCAATGGCGAACTTTATGCAAAAAAGCCAAAGATGGCGGCTTATAGAAATGCCATCCTCAAAATATCATCACTATTTGATGGGTTAGAGTTCCATCACGTATCAAGAGACAATAACCAAGCATCGGATGTTGTCACCCACTTAGGCGCAAAACAAGACCCATCCGAGCAACAATTTCCTAGAACGGCTGCTCCAGCCATCCGTAGTATTGCAGGATGAAATGGCACGCACAGGAGCCAGCTGATGGCGAAGAGCAGGTGGTACCCCCACGGACCGAGCAAGACGATCAAGTCATCGGCGGAACTTCAATTGAAGAAACGCCCTTGGCCCACGATGTCATGGCCATAATCGCGCCATGGACCAAACCCTTCCTTGCTTATCTACTATGCAAGGTACTCCCACTAGACCAGGCCGAGGCGTGACATATCATCCGTCAATCAACGGCTTACAAGGTCCATGAGGGCGAGCTATATAAAAAGAGCACCACGGGAGTACTCCAGCGATGCATGTCCGAGGAGGAGGGAAGGTAGCTTTTGGCTGAAGTGCACACTGGTATGGGCGATCACCACGCAGTAGACCGGGCCCTGGTCAGCAAGGTTTTCCGAGTCGGTTTCTTCTGGCCGACAGCCCTAGATGACGCCCAAACGCTTGTTCAGCATTGTGCGGGGTGTCAACTCTTTGCAAATCAAAGCCGCATGCCCCCAACAGCTCTTCGGACAATTCCGATATCCTGGCCCTTTGTGGTCTAGGGTCTGGATATGGTTGGCCCACTTAAAGGTGGGACTAAGAAAAACAAATACCTCCTCGTTATGGTTGAAAAATCCACCAAATGGATTGAAGGAAAGCCAGTCAGCTCCACCAAAGCTAAGCGAGTAATTCAATTCATCTCAAGTGGCATACACCGGTATAGTGTCCCGCATAGCATAATAACAGACAACACATCCAATTTCACCGCCGAGGAAGTAAAAGACTAGTGTGCAAACTTTGGCATCAAGCTCGATTATGCCTCCGTGTAGCACCCGTAGACCAACGGATAAGTCGAAAGAGCCAATGGGATCATTATGAGCGGTATTAGACCTCGGTTGGTCCGCTCTCTTCAAGAATCCGCTTGCCTATGGGTGGAGGATCTCGACTCCATACTATGGGGCTTGCACACCACCCCAAATCGTTCCAAAGGGTACACTCCCTTTTTTATTGTGTATGGGGCCGAAGCAGTCCTCCCCTGCAATATTATACACGACGCACCTCGGGTATCTATGTACAAGGAAAAAGAGGTCTAGTTAGATCGGCAAGATGACTTAGACGCACTAGAAGGTGAGCGCGACGTAGCTCTGGCCCGATCTGCTTTCTATCAGCAACAATCTTGGCGCTATTAGAGCCGGGAAGTTCGGGCAAAGGCATACAACATGGGAGTACTCGTCCTATGGCTCCCCGAGAAGCAGAAGCATAAACTTCACCCAAAATGGGAGGGCCCTTTTATAATTCATGAAATCTTAACAGGAGGAGCTTATCGCCTGTGCAATTCCGAGGACAACCACCTCGAGCCAAACCCGTGGGATGCAGCTCATCTTTGGTGTTTTTACGGTTAGACAAATGTCATCACCCTTTTTCTATCACTTCCTTTTTTTCTGTTTCTGCCCAAATTCTTTATCTTTCCTTTGTAGGGCTTATTAGATGTTCCCGGGGAATGTTCGGCTTAATGAAACATCCTCGAGCATTTATCAAAGCATCCGTGTTAAACAGAATGATCACGTAGAACCTCGGGGCTTCCTCGAGAAGTTGTTCATTGTATTCGTCATACCTACTTGTTTTATATACACCTCGACTTAAAACATTTATTCCTACCATTTTATGCATCAATTGGACTTCAGATTTTAGCAATGCTCGGTTGCCTCGATCCTGTTCTTACTCTCTACGTTCTCGATATGTTCGGCTAGAGGGTAAAGGGAGCACCGTTGTGATTGCTACAACCGGTTTGCCCAGATACATACCTCAGACATGTAGAGCCAAAAGTAGCATTTCTTGATATACAACTTGATCGTCTAGGACCATGCCCATCTACTCGGCAATTTAATGTCAAAAAACAGTTGTTCGTGTTGCACGGAGAAACGGCCACACCGGCTCCAAACTATGTAGCAACCTGGAAAAAGGAACCCATCAAGGAACTATTTTTTCGGAAGATGATTCTGATGCCTCATCGAAATAGAAAACAACCCCCCATATAATCTTTGTCTGCTAGTACCACATGGACGGACTACCTGGTTATAGCAAATTACTTCCTAATTTCATAGGATACAAAGTACGAAACACTGCCTAGTTGATAATAGGGGAGGTAGAAGCCGATGGCCGGTTAAGGACAGAATTTTCAGAACATGGAGGGAAGTGCCTTAACGCACAAATATTACATTACGTATGATCACACGCTTGACGAGTGGTCCAGTTGATGTATTATAACATCTAATCTGCAGTCCTCCAACAACAGGCGTGCGGCGGGCATCACTTAATCATACACGAGGTGTAGAGGTATTTCCTTCCAATCTGGCCCCGCTAGTCCAACCCGGGCCATGTGCTCGAGATCTAGACGGGCACAACAGGTCTTCACCAAAGCCGACACCTCCCGAGCTCCTTCTCGGCAGGCCGATGTCTTCCACAATTCAAAGCGACTTCGGGCTCCTTTAAAATGACCGGCAAGCTCGGCCATCCCTTGTGGAGGGTTTTGGTTCAGCCATAGAGCTCGGACCATACACCGCATGGCCTTCCGAGCCTGCTCATGCACAATGGATAGTTCCTTCAACAGGCCCCCCAAAGGAATTGGCATCCTCTTTAGGACACAAAGTTAGGAGACCTAATCAAAAAGAAGCGCACATTTTCACAATCAACACAATTAAACCTTGATCAATTACTGTTCGGAGCTTTACTTACACAATAGGCCACCTTTTAATTTTTGATTCTCTTCTCGAGTTTGCGCCAACTGAGTTTTCAAACTCTCAACTTCCTGAGCTTGTTTTTTATTCTCTTCTTTGAGATTATTCTTTTCCTCGCGACATATCTTCAATACATGATGACCGACTTCAAGCTGAGATTCGGCATATCACTGAGACTCCCGAGATGCATCCAGATCCTTTTGCATTTAGCCTATTGATTCACCTGCTATAGCAAATTTCTTGGCTATTTAGAAAATGGAAATTTAGCATATCACAAATAAATTCCCTTACCATGGGCTTCTCTAGTGAATTACTTCACATCTTTTAGCTCGGCCCTACTCGCTTGTAAATCGGCCTGGCTCAGTTGAAAATCTCTGGATAATCTTTCATTTTCTTGCTTTAAAGCCTACAAATTGAAAGGTTATTAAGTCGACCCTTAATTCAGTTGTCCCGCCCAAATTAAGGCTCGGGGGCTACTAGGTTTGAACTTTTGTTCGGATATAATGATGTCGATGACCCACCTACAGATGGGCAAACATTTGTCTGACCACTTCTTTAAGGTGGGCTCGTGCGGCTGTGAGGTATGCATCTGCCGAGTTGGAAGCATTAAACTCTTGCTCGGAAAATACAGGATAACGCAGTGACTACTTCTGCGACTAGTGATTCATTGCGCTCTCGTATTCGGAGTAAGTTACCGATAGGACGTTCAAACCTTCTAGAGAGGGCCCGTGTTCGAGACTCCGGCGTCAACTGATGCTCTTGGGTTTGGTTGACTACCCGATGCCTCGATGTTGTCCTCGGGTGGGGAAGGCTGAGTACGTCTCCTGAATCGATCAGCCAAGGGTCATAAACGTGTAGGAGGACATTTGTTGTAGTAAGGGATAAAAATTGATCTGTATACCCTTTTCCTAAAGGGGAGCTGGTGTGGTTTCTTTTGCCACCTCTTGTTTGGGAATTCTGACCTCGCTTGACAGAACCCCGGCCGGTTTAGTCCAAGGAGTGGTCCGGCATGCGCTCTGACGAGCCCTAGGCATGGCCCTCGTCGGGTAACCGTTTTTCTCTTAGTCCTTGAAGAGTGAAGGGAATGGGGTTGTCGGCTATAAGGCCCACCTTCTGCTCGTCAACGCTCTCTTGATAAAACACCCTGTCCTCAAAGATGAGCGAAAGCTCCGGGTCTTCATGAAACCTGGGGTCATCATCATGGGCAATGTCCTCGGGCTGTGGCACGGGACAGTTTACCATCTCGATCCAGCAATTCCAGGGCTGTGAGGAAGGGGTAGGAGTTATAAATCAACAATAATGGGCATGAACGCTCGAACTTTGAACATGGACACGCTTACCCATTCGATGGGGTTGTATACTGAATAGCCGTCCTTGGGGTGAGGCGGGTAAGATCTTCTTTTTCCCCCTTAAAGAAATCCGCCAGAATGGCTGCTAAGGCCTTTTGGTCGACCGGTCCTTGCCTTCTGGATCGGGTAGAATCACTCGTCCCGCTATAGTGCCACAAAGGATGTGTGCGCTATTGGAGCGTTTGGACGCATCGGGTAATCACCGCGACCATCACATCGATGATAGTTAGCCTACTATGAGTAAGTATCATGACCTTGGTGGATAGGCGCTTCACTTTTGAGCTCTCTTCTTGGGAAGAACTCTCCGGCCTCCAGATGAATCACTTCTTTAAAGGAGTCGCGGAGTATTCAGGAAGGCATCTCCGAACTGGCTCGAATAGTGGAACATCCTCAATATAAAACTGCTCCAAGGGCCATTCGTCAAGCTCCTTCTTTGGCATCCCAATTGGGTATCCTGTGGTGGCTATACGCCATACTTAGGCTCCACCCACTTCCCGAATTGTCGTTCCTCTAGTTCGGGGAATGATGCGGAAGTACTTTCTCCATAGATCAAAGTGGGGCTCACAACCCAAGATCATATCGCATATGGCCACGAAGCCTGAGATATGAAGGATGGAGCCAGGGTGAGATTGTGGAGCGGTAGCCCATAAAACTCCAATAACCCCCTCAGGAAAGGGTGAATTGGGAATCCTACCCCTCATAGCAGGAAGGAAACGAAGCAAACCTGTTCTCCCCTTTGAGGGGAAGGGAACTTTTCCGCGAAGGCTTTGCCATCAATGGAGGCCAGACCAACATGAGTGGGTGTGAGGTCAGATTCGGGAAGATACCCCTGAGTTTCGAGCTCACGTAGGCGAAGGAGAGAAACGGAGCAACAGGCAAGTCCCCCAAAAGGGGGCCAAGGGGGTGTGAGGAGGAACCTGCCATGACTCCGAAGGTGTTAAGAACTCAAGGGTTTCTTGGCGAGGCTAGGAGGCGTTGGAGCCTCACAACAGATCTTGACCTGTTTATAAATGGTGTTACGCCCTCTTGCTATAGGGAACGGTTCCGTTAGGGATTGACAAAGGTTCTTGACTCTACGAAGGCATGCAAGAATCGATAATTATTATTAATCTTTGTGCAGAGTGCAAAGTTGTGGGCCCCATGATGCTTCGGTAATCATGAGTCGGCCGAGGACGAAATCATCATTTCTTGATCTGAGGACACAGGGGAACTCACCTTGCAAACCGAACACTCTGGTCGTGATCATACGAAGACCCTGCACATCAGCATTGAAAGCTAGTTTGGGGGCTACTGAGGGAGTCCGGGAATAAGGGATCCTCACCTAGTCGGCTTACTATGAAGAGGTCGGCCTAATGGGGCATACTAGTTGGTGGCTGACTTGTGTGGTCATCTCATGCTGAGGGAGGAAAGCACCAAAGACCGATGTGACGTCCAAGTAATATAGATTAGGTCGATTGTATGTAACTCTAGGTCCCTCGGTGATTATATAAATCGGGGGTCCTCATCCATGTAGACAGGTTGATTCACCTAGGGTTTATTATACACGATCTCGAGGTAGACTCTGCAATCACCATACACATCAATACAATCAAGTAGGACATTGGGTTTTACCTCCTCAAGAGAGCCCGAACCTGGGTAAACAATGTCTCCTCATGTTTCCTGCAACCCATCAATCTAAGGTCCACAGTTCGGGACCCCCTACACGAGATCAGCCAGTTTTGACACCGACACCATCCGCCCCCGGCTTGAGGTCGGTTGTATGTAATCCTAGATCCCTTGGTGTCTATATAAACTAGGGGTCCTCATCCATGTAGGCAGGTTGACTCATCTAGGATTTAGCTCATACGATCTCAAGGTAGATCAACTATGTAATCATCATCTCTATCAATATAATGAAGCAGGACGTAGGGTTTCACCTCCTCAAGAGGGCCCGAACCTGGGTAAATAATGTGCCCCCTTTTCTCCTGCAATCCATCAATCCAAGGTCCACAGTTCGAGACCCCCTACCTAAGATCTGCTGGTTTTGACACCAAAACCTAGCCCATCATCCTAAATCATTGATCCATTCATGCAACACATCCAAGTTTCAGTTTCCATAAAGGATTAACAAAATCAAACTCAAGCTTTATACCTGACTCTTTACCTTTGTTGAGTTCCCAATCTTTAGATTTGCATTTCATTCTTCCGAGAAGATCCCATTTTAATTCAATAGTTCTCTTCATGTAGGAACAAGTGGAAGAAGAATCGAGTATTAACTGATCATTATGAGAAAGACGAGCATAATTTTTTTGTATAGTCATTTCTCTTATGAGCTCTAATGACAGACAAGTATAGGGGATCTATCATAGTCATTTCGATAAGTAAGAGTGTCGAACCCAACGAGGAGCAGAAGGATCTGACAAGTGGTCTTCAAGAAGGTAATCTCTGCAAGCACTGAAATTATCGGTAACAGAAAGTTGTGTGGTAAGATGATTCGTAGAAAGAAGCAAGTAACAAAAGTAACAACGGTGCATCAAAGTGGCCCAATCCCTTTTGTAGCAAGGGACAAGCCTGGACAAACTCTTATAGGAGGTAAAACGCCCCCGAGGTCACATGGGAATTTCTGTCAAGCTAGTTTTCATCATGTTCATATGATTCGCGTTCGCTACTTTGATAGTTTGATATGTGGGTGGACCGGTGCTTGGGTACTACCCTTACTTGGACAAGCATGCCACTTATGATTAACCCCTCTCGCAAGCATCCGCAACTATGAAAGAAGAATTAAGACAAAGTCTAACCATATCATTAAACTAGTGGATTCAAATCAGCCCCTTACGAAGCAACGCATAAACTAGGGTTTAAGCTTCTGTCACTCTAGCAACCCATCATCTACTCACTACTTACCAACGCCTTCCTCTAGGCCCAAATAATGGTTAAGTGTTATGTAGTCAACGTTCACATAACACCACTAGAGGAAAAACAACATACAACACATCAAATTATCGAACGAATACCAAATTCACATGACTACTTATAGCTAGACTTATCCCATGTCCTCTGGAACAAAAGTAACTACTCACAAAGCATAATCATAATCATGACCAGAGAGGTAATGAGTAGCATCAAAGATCTAAACATATAATCTTCCACCAAGTAATCCAACTAGCATCAACTACAAAGAGTAATTAACATTACTAGCAACCTTACAAGTACCAATCAGAGTCGCGAGATGGAGATTGGTTACAAGTGATGAACTAGGGTTTTGAGATGAGATGGTGTTGATGAATATGTTGATGGTGATGAGTTCCCTCCGATGAAACGAGTGTTGGTGATGACGATGGCGACGATTTCCCCCTCCGGGAGGGAAGTTTCCCCGGCAGGATCGTCCTGCCGGAGCTCTAGATTGGTTCTGCTCAAGTTCAGCCTCGTGGCGGCGGCGAATCCTCCGAAAAGCCTCCTCTTGATTTTTTTTTCTGGAATGAAACCCTTCTTGTAGCAAAAGAGGGGGGCCAGTGGGCCAGCACGGAGCTCACAAGCCCCCCAGGCGCGGCCGGGGGTAGGCCGCGCCTAGAAGGCTTGTGGCCTCCTGCTGGCGACCCTCTAGTACTTCTTAGGCCCAGTATTTTTTACAAATTCCAAAATAAATCCTCGTTGATTTTCACGGCTTTTGGAGTTGCGCAGAATAGGTATCTCAAACTTGCTCGTTTTTCAGGCTAGAATTCCTGCTGCCGGTATTCTCCCTCTTCATGTAAACCTTGCAAAATAAGAGAGAAAAGGCATAAGTATTGTACCCTGAAGTGTAATAACAGCCCATAAAGCGATAAATATCAACATGAAAGCATGATGCAAAATGGACGTATCAACTCCCCCAAGCTTAGACCTCGCTTGTCCTCAAGCGAAAGCTTAGATCAATAAACATGACCACATGTTTAGAGAGAGAGGTGTCAACAAAACAAGATACGAACATGCAGGCATCATGATCATTGTGAGAACAGCAATACCATCATATCATCTCTTATGCTAAAGTGATAATTCCTTCACAAAGTAAAGTATGGATCAAGAACCTTACCGAGAATTAACAACCGACAGCCTTTAGTCATTGAAGCAATTGCAATTTATCACAACATCAAAAAGAGTCAAATAAGAGCTTGTAAAGCAAATCCACATACTCAATCATCTTTTTGTCTTCCACAATTGCTACAACTCACGTGGTACTCATGAGATCAAAGTTTCAGCTGAACACAGAGAAAGATAGGGGCTTATAGTTTTGCCTCCCAACCACTTACCTCAAGGGTAATGTCAACAGTAATAGTTCATGAATACTTACTTCCAAGTTGACATATGAATATAGATCTTTCCCTAACATATGACGTTAGCCAAGAAAAAGGCGAAATAAGGAATTGGTGTAGATCACCATGACTCTTTCAAGGGCAAAAGTAAAGGTACAAGATAGACCCTTTGCAGAGGGAAGCAGAGGTTGGCATGCGCTTTTGAGGTTTGGATGCGCGACCTCTTTGTGTAAAGGAACGTCACTTTATATTGCCTCCTGTGATAAAGAACTTCATTATGCAGTCTGTCGCTTTTATGTCTTCCTCATCACAGGTTCGTACAAAGCTTATTTTCCACACACTAATAGATCATACATAATTAGGGAGCAATTTTTATTCCGTGCACCGATGACAACTTACTTGAGGGATCTTATTCAATCCATAGGTAGGTATGGTGGACTCTTATGGCAAAACTGGGTTGAAGGTTTATGGATGCACAAGTAGTATCTCTACTTGGTGCAGGAGTTTTGGCTAATATGAGGTGGAAGCAATCGTCACATGCTAAGGGATCTCTAGTCATAAAATCATTGTTCGGAACCAAGCAAGCATAATTCATTATGTTGTCTTCCTTGTCCAACATCTACTTCTAAGCATGCAATAGTTTAGTGAGTGTTCACAATCATAGATGGTGTCAAAGATGATATATTTATATGTGAACCTCTCCTTATTTATCACTTCCTAATAATTGCAACAATGACCAAGGTCTACGTTTCTCTACCCTCAACAAGTTTCAATCAACATTCTTTTTATATGTGAAGCCATCACTTCCCATAAGATCGTTACATGATCTTTCATGCTTTTGTTCTTTGCTCATCCTTTTGATCATGGCATGAGGCAAGGCCTTTAACTAAGACCCTCTTTATTATATGGCTCACGAGCTCGAATGCATCGGGGGTGACACAAAGCAAAACTCAAGCCTAAAACACTAAGAACTTTATTCTACTAGAGAAAGATAAAACCAAAAAGGAACAAACTAAAACAAAGGTAAAGGCAAAAGATGTGATGGTGATACGATACCGGGGCAACTCCCCCAAGCTTGGCACAAGCCAAGAGGATTGCCCATACCCGTGCTTAGTTGTCTTCCTTTGATGGTGAAGGTGGTGGAGTTGTTGCGGAGGTCTTGAACTTGTTTAATTTCCTCTTGAGCATAAAGTTCTGCTCCTTCAGATCATTAATTTCCTCTTCAAGCCTCAACACCCTTTGGCATAATTCTTGCTTACTCTCCTGCAAAAGACGAGAAGGGATAAACAAAATCTTAGGCTTCTTCCTTGAGTCAGGGAGGCTCGACTTCTTGAACTCCACATGGGTGTCTCCGGGTGGAGGTAGAGGAGCCTCCTCTTCATCAGAACTTGTTCCTTCCTTCCCCTTGGGATCATAATCTTCTTCCTCATCAGTGGTCCAACCATAACGATCCAAGTCCCCATAGACCTTGGGATTAGCAAGGTAATCGGCCACATAGCTCTCCCCCTCTGAATCTTGAGAAGACATCTTGCCCTAAATCTGTGGCAGAAAACAGGCTCGAAACGAAAACAAAGGAAAATTGTGTGATACGAGGGTCAGACCTTTCGGGAGAATATATAATGATTTTTTTCCAGACCAGAAGGAGTACTCCGCAAGGAAACAGAGTCCGGGAGGCACACGAGGTGGCCACAAGCCCCCCAGGCGCGGCCAGGGGTGGCCCGTGCCTGGCAGGCTTGTCGCCTCCTCGTGCGCTTTCCAGACCTATTGATAGTCTTTTGCAGAATTAGTTTAATCTCTCTATTGCTTAGCTCTACTTGACCACTGGACTGAGGATGATAGGGAAATTCAATTCTATGATTGACATCGTACTTGGCAAGCGTTTTATGGAAAGCACCATGAATGAAATGTGAACCACCATCGGTCATTAGATATCTAGGGACTCCAAATATAGGGAAAATAACTTCTTTAAGCATCCTGATAGAGGTGTTGTGATCAGCACTGCTAGTTGGGATAGCTTCTACCCACTTAGTGACATAATCAACAGCAACTAGGATATGAGTATACCCGTTGGATTTTGGAAAAGGTCCCATATAATCAAAGCCCCAAACATCAAATGGTTCAATGACAACTGAATAATTCATAGGCATTTCCTGACGTTTACTGATATTACCTATTCTTTGACATTCGTCACAAGACAAGACAAACTTACGGGCATCCTTGAAGAGAGTGGGCCAATAGAAACCTGATTGCAATACCTTGTGTGCAGTTATATCTCCCGCATGGTGTCCTCTGTAGGCCTCGGAGTGACACTTCTGTAGGATCTGTCGATGTTCATGTTTAGGTACACAACGTCTAATAACATCATCTACTCCTTCCTTATAAAGGTGAGGATTATCCCAAAAGTAATGTCTCAAATCAAAGAAGAATTTCTTCTTTTGCTAGTATGTGAAACTAGGTGGTATACATTTGGCAACGATATAGTTTGCATAATCAGCATACCACGGTGCACTACGTGAAGTATTGATGACATTCAGTTGCTCATCAGGGAAGCAATCATCAACAGGTTGTGGGTCATCAAGAACATTCTCCAACCTAGACAAGTTATCTTCTACTGGGTTATCAGCACCCTTCCTATCGACAACATGCAAATAAAATTCTTGTAGCAAGAGAACCCATCTAATAAGTCTGGGTTTAGCGTCTTTCTTTTCCATGAGGTACTTAATAGCAACGTGATCAGTGTGAATAGTGACTTTGGAATCAACAATGTAAGACCTGAACTTTTCACATGTAAACACGACTGCTAAAAATTCCTTTTCCGTAGTAGCATAGTTTCTTTGGGCACTGTCGAGAGTTTTACTTGCATAGTGAATAACACTCAACTTCTTGTCAACTCTTTGTCCTAGAACAGCACCAACAGCATAATCACTAGCATCACATATGATTTCAAAAGGTAAGTTCCAATCAGGTGGTTGAACAATAGGTGCGGTTATCAAGGCCTTCTTAAGTATTTCCAAGGCTTCCTCACAATCTTCGTCAAAAACAAAAGGAATATCCTTTTGCAAGAGATTGGTAAGAGGCCTGGAAATCTTAGAGAAGTCCTTAATGAACATTCTATAGAAACCAGCATGACCAAGGAAACTTCTTATACCTTTGATATCTGTGGGGCATGGCATTTTCTCGATTGCATCAACCTTAGCCTTATCGACTTCAATACCTCTTTCAGAAATTTTATGTCCTAAGACGATGCCTTCATTAACCATAAAGTGGCACTTCTCGCAATTCAAGACAAGATTGGTATCTTTACATCTCTGCAAGACTCGATCATGGTTGTTGAGGCAATCATCAAAAGAATTCCCGTATACAGAGAAGTCATCCATGAAAACCTCAACAATCTTTTCACAAAAGTCAGAGAATATAGCCATCATACATCTTTGAAAGGTGGCAGGTGCATTACATAAGCCAAAAGGAATACGTCTATAAGGAAAGGTACCGAAAGGGCAGGTGAAAGTGGTTTTCTCCTGATCAGATTGTGCAACTGGTATTTGGAAGACACCAGAATAACCATCTATAAAGCAGAAGTGTGTGTGTTTAGACAGTCTTTCTAGCATTTGGTCGATAGAAGGCAAAGGGTAATGATCTTTCCTAGTGGCCTTAATCAATTTCCTAAAATCGATCACCATCATATAGCCAGTAATAATCCTCTGTGGGATCAATTCATCCTTATCATTAGGGACAATGGTAATACCTCCCTTCTTAGGGACGCAATGCACCGGACTCAAACAATCATTATGAGCAACAGGATAGATAATACCTGCTTCCAGGAGCTTTAGTATTTCTTTTCTCACTACCTCTTTCATCTTAGGATTTAATCTTCGTTGATGATCAGCAACTGGTTTGGAATCAGGATCGGTTTTAATCTTGTGCTGGCATAGAGTGGGACTAATGCCCCTAAGATCATCAAGAGTATATCCAATAGCAGCACGGTGCTTTCTCAGAGTTTTTAGTAACTTCTTTTATTCATGCTCCGAGAGGCTAGCACTAATAATAACAGGATATATCTCTTTTTCATCGAGATAAGCATACTTAAGAGTATCAGGCAACTGTTTAAGCTCAAACACAGGATGTCACATCCCTGACACCTTAAGCAAGTTAGTCTTGTGCTCATGTCTTCTTTGCATTTGCATCTAAGAATTTTCAACAAGAACAAGAAAGTGGCAAAGGAAAAACTCAAAACCCTAGCCACTACTTAAAATAAAGGAAATCTCAAACTAGTTAAAATCAATGAATCCAAAATGGCCTCAAGAAAAGTTCAAACTTTCTGATAAATCGCGAAAGTAAATGAGCAATGAAGAAAACATTTTTCTTGACACTTTAAGCATTTTAAATTAATGCAAAAAGCTACTCGTTTCAAATTTTAAATTTGAAAACAGAAACTTTAAAGTTTCAAAAATGTTGAATGGTTGGAATTATTCCAACAAATATTCTAGGGTGCTCAACTTAGTTTTTACAATTTATTTGGGAGTTGAAATAAATAGAAAAGTAGTGAAATAGCAAAACAGAAACAAAAACAGAAAGAAAATGGAAAACTCTTACGTGTCGCCTAGCCGGCCCAGCCCATCTTCCTCAGTCGTCTCCTCCCCCGCGCCAGTAGGAGCAGGAGGTGGCCGCCGCGTTCTCCGGCGCGGCCACGCACCTGTGCGCCTGCCTGGCCGCCGCCTCGCGCTGGCAAGGCCGGGGATAAGCTCCCCGAGGCCGCCCCTATCCATTCCCAGCGCCAGTTCTCCCCCTCCTCTCGGATCTCTCCTCCCTCCTTCTGCCGCCATTGGAGCCCGAGCAGAGCTCGAGCTCGTCGTCGTTCTAGCCGACCTCCCTTCCTTCTGAGCCACGCATTAGCTCCGCCGCAACCCCCTGAAGCTTCCTAGCCACGAGCCCGACGCCCAGGTGCAGTGAATCGACGAGCAGCTATCGTTTCCTTCCTCGGGTCACCGAAGATCGCCGCCGACGTTCTCCCTCTCCAGGCCGTCCCCGAGCAGACTAGCGCCACCACTGCACTCCCCGTGAGCATGCGGTCATTTCCCCTAAGCTCTCCCCGTCGATCCCCTCCTCTAGGCTTAGCTCCATCGGAGCCCGACGAGGACCGCCGCCGCAGCTCGTCGCCGGCAGCCCTCCGGTGATGAGTTGGTCAGTCTGAGGCCACCAACAGCCTCAGGACATCATGTAGATGCGTTCAGTGCCCAGCCCCGCGCGTTTTGCCCCTGTATTCGATGGCTTCGACGATGGCCGAACTTGGTCGCCGCCAAGCTCGTCGTCGGCGTTGATCCCGGCCACCCCAGCCCCTGAGGCTTGTCCCATCGTGCGCTCCATCGAGTGGCCGCTCCTCCCATGGTCTCAGTCGTGCGTTTGGCCCTCTGTGCATCATTTCCGAGCCCCCCCGACGTTCTGGTGCTCGTCGGAGGCTCCCCGCCGGCGAGGACGACCTCGCCGCCGGTGGATCTCGGCTGGCCTGAGCCACTGACTGGTGGGGCCAGCCTCTGGCAAGATTAGAGATAATAAAAATAAATCAGATAAGTTAATAAGTCACTTACATGTGGGTCCAGTAAGATTAATCAGCTAATTAAGTTTAATCTTAATCTAAAACTGACCAGAGACACTGACCAGTGGGTCCCATAGTCAGGTTTGACTTTCATAGGCCAGATGGACCTGCTGATGTCATCCTGATGCAGTAAAAGTATTTTCTAGTATAAAAATAATTCCAGAAATGTTTAAAACTTCAAAAAATCATAGAAATTAATCTGTAACTCCCATGAAAATAATTTATATATGAAAAAGTATCAGAAAAATTCAAGGAATCTGAATATGCTATTTTCAATCATGTTTGAAAAAGTTACAGAACCCAAACATGTAGATTAATGAATAAGACAATTCTTATAAATACTTTATAAATAGAATTTGGAAAATATAAAATTTCATTATGAATGACATGATCACACACTGTCCTAATTACAAAACAGTACCTTAACATGACATTTCATGCATGTTAACATCAAGTTGATCTGAGCATCAGGTCCAATCAATTAAATCGGTATCCGGGAATACCTCGTTTGAATTGATATCCGAATATGATTCAAATCAATTTCAAACCTAATACATGTTGATTATAATAGTTTATCACCTTGCATTCTCATACCATGCTCATGCATCATCTTGTTTGCATATGATTGTTATTGATTGTTGCCATTCATTTCGGTAGGCTCCGCACCCCCGGATTCCACCGAATATCCGTCTGACCAATATTGTCCCTCCTCTGAGCAAAAAGGCAAGCAACCACTTTGATCATCCCGATAAATCCCATGTTCTTGCTCCTGCACTTGTTTATTGCATTAGGATCAAATGCTTCAACTGCTTTTGCCACGTTAGTTGAACCCACTTCCTTTGCATGACCTATTCTTGTCACAGTAAATAGTCGAACCTTGCAACCTAGCATACCTGGTAGTTGCTTGAGCCATGATGTGTCTTATCCTGCTATGCATGCTATGCTTAGAGTTGTGTATGGTCTGTCATCTGGGAGATGAACAGAATTGTGAGAATGTGTTCGGTAAGCAAAGGTTGTGTGTTGAACCTGACTTGGTAAAGGTACCGGTGAAAGGCTGTGTAGGAGTACATGGCGGGTTGTTTCATTGGAACCGTCCTTAGGAACTGAGTTCCGTGTATGTAATCCAAGACTAGTTACTACCACATGCTGGGCCCTGAAATATGACCCCGCTCGGCCTATTAATCGCTTAGTACTCGGTCCAGGAGTTGCAAGTAGTTTCTGGTGTTTATAGTAATGCTGGAGGCCGTGCATAGTGCTGACCTGAGAGGTGGGCCGTGATGCGGTAGGCAGTGGCACGGTGTACCAAGTGGCACCCGGATGGTGGGCTTGGGAACCCTCGCACATCGTTTGAGGCCGTGGCGGAAACCTCGGCCGGACTTCCGTACGGGTTACTCTCAGATAGGCGATAAACCTGGACTAGGTACTAGTGTGGCGAAACGACCAAGATGCGGTCCTTTCCGATCTGGGGGTCGAGGCCCCCGAATAGGAAAGAAGCGCATCTAAGCGTTTCGCAAGCAAGTAAACATAGCACATAATAATAATTACAGTAGACAATCTGGGATCCAACTGTCTTCTTATTAATAATACAGAGTACAACGCAGATGCAAACAAGGTAGTTCCGGTACGGACTACAGAAACAAGGAAAATGCTATGCTACCCGCTGCAGGCCCACGATCACGACCACGGCTCAGTCCTCTGGATAGTTCACGTAAAGGCGGTCTGTCTCCTCGTCGTACTGCCACGCCAGCTGGGTGCCGTCGGGATCATCTGTCTCTGGGGTACCTGTACCTGCTGGAAGTTTCGGAGGAATACGTGAGCCACGGGGACTCAGCAATCTAGGACCTTGGTACCAAATATCTGGGTGAGGAAGGGATGAAGTGTTTCAGCCTGCTGCAACCTATGATTGAATAAGTGGCTAACTTACGCAAAAGTGAAGTGAAAGTGGTCTACGCTACGATCGAGAATACTTGATCAGAAAGTGATCCTGAACACCTACCTACGGCAATCATAACCCCACCGTGTCCCCGGTCGAAGAGAGATCTTCGAAGGGACAGTCACGGTTACGCACACAGTTGGCATATTTTATTAGTTTATGTTTAAGTTCTCTAATACCGGATGTTAACAAAATATCCCAAGTTGCCACATAACCGCGGGCACGGCTTTCCGAAAGATTAAACCCTGCAGGGGTGCTCCAACTAATCCATCACAAACGAACACAGGCCGCAAAGGCATCCTCTATCACGAATCTCGTGATCTCGTCGGATTCCTTAGAGGAAAACCTCAACTCTAGGTGAAACCAAAGCTTCACTGGGATTCCTATACGCAAGATATACCGCTAAGGTAAGACAAGGCTAGCAAGACCTCCCGACGTGTCGACGACCCCGATAAGAGCCGTGTATCTCAGTCTCAGGACACGCCGGATGGAACTAGCTACAGGTACCAAACCTCAAGTTTCCTTGTGGTGGCCCTGCAGGCAGACCAGTTTGGACCAACACTCATGAGGAGCACTGGCCCGGGTTGTTGATTAAGAAACCTCGGGGTAGCTACTCCCTATGCAGATTATTATTAAGTGATTAGCAAATTAACACCAAAGTTGGGTCCTCCCAGACAAGCCTTAACACTACGCGATTTATCAAGGGGGTCCCCATAACAACCCCGAACGTGTTAGGAGCGATCATTATGGAATCAAACACCGGTAACCGGTAACTAAGGCGGCAATAACGGAACAAGACACCCGGCAAAAGGCTAGGCCTTCCGTCATTTACCAAGTATATAGATACATTAATTAAATAACAGAATTTAATATAATTATATCAATCTCATGTCATCACATGAGTTTAAAACACCTGCAACTAACAACGCTAACATTAGTAGCTGAGCAAGCCTACTTAGCCATACAAGTTTGCTAGGAAAGAGTTCAATGTATAGGCTCATGGCATAGGAAGAGGCCATATAATTTCAGTGGTAGGCAGCGAGCAATTTGACAGGGAATCAAAACTAACATAACAAGTCTAGAGATGGGATCAAGGTCATATCATCTTGCCTGTGATATCCTCAGCTTGGAATGGTTCTGGATCGTCCTGCACGTACTCTCCTGACTCCACGTATTCGTTCTCCGCTCCCGGTGCTACCCAACATAAGAATAACAGCCAATGAATAGCAACACCACAAAATGCAACAATCATATGATGCATGGGATGAAAGTTGAGCATGCACCCTATTTCTACCACTAGCACAAGCAAAATAACTACGCAAGTTTCTGGACAGAACTTTGCACTAAACTATTTGGACATGCATGGGAATAACATGAACAGGTGCAGCTCGTAAAAACGGTGCAAAACCATATAAAGTACATTGCAAACGGAGCTACGGATCAACGGGAATCAACGATACAAGATATGAAGCTCTACGTGAAAGATTCAACACCACACACACAATTGGCACAAATCTGGTATTCCCAGGTTTCCAAGACATATATTAACCCAACATGAATGAAATGAAGCAAGGTAGAACACCACAACAACAATTAAGCACAAACTTTGAACAAAATGGCAAAACTACATAATCTGCCAGTTTCTGCATCTTAGCTGTTTGGGAGCAACATGCAACATAGCTACAGGTCTTCAAATTTGGCAAATAATATATGTGGCTGTTGCCAACCAAGAACACTACAAGCTCCAGCAAGAATCACAGCAAAAGGAATTAAACTCTAGAAGATACAAGGCCACAAACTTTCCCAAAACCATCAGATCTCAGGGACTTCGTGAAAATTCCTGCACCTGAGTTTCTGTTTCTGTTCTGAAGCTTTTTGACAGCAATCAAAATACAAGCTACTGGACTCCAAATGACTTGACAATTGACAGAAAGCTTCACAAACATGTCAGGTTCAAAATACTAGCACTGAACTAAGTCCAGTTCTCAACAGAATGACCAGCACATCCTCATCTACAGGGGAAGAAAATGTTTCCAACATTCCAGACTTTGTGAAATTTTCAGAGTTCAAAAATCTGGAATTTTCCAGCCACATGCCCACTTTGTCTAGGCATAGTTTGCACACACATGTCACCAAGAGGTCATTGACACCACTACGGTGTTGAGCACAAACCCCTACTATTAACACACAAAATTCATGCCCTTGGGCTCCATCTATACCATGGAAACAAAGCCCAAACTTTCAACAAAATGTAAATGCAACTCCATAAGGTATGCTTCTAAGATGAAAATTACATAGGTGAATCTCATGTGCACAATGACAAAGTGACATGGGGGTTTGAACCCCATGTTTGTGTCATGCACATCAACAACACCAACACACACAATACCTCACTAGCACTAGCATCAAGCTCAACACAAAAATAACTCTAAGCTAACAAGAGAGTGTGCACACCCCCACATATGGGCATGTGATGGTACACACTCTCACATGCATTACTAGGAACACCCTAGGAATCATGTCATCCTCAAAATGCAACTCCCACAACAATCTACCCTAGCTAAACTAGGAATCCACACCTACACATGTTATGATGGCAATGAACACTAGGATAAGCTCACACACATAATTAAAGGTGGTGAGGGAGGGCACCCCTACATTCACACACACTTGCACAAGGCCACCCTCATGAGGGAAACTAGCACCCACATGCACTAGCCTAGCAAGTCACACAAGTAAAATCACAAATATGCACACACTTGCACACACATCACACCTCAAGCACCAACTCACAAGCACCTAGATCCACACCTCTACTACCATCACAATCTACTCCTACTCCTCCAACAAATAACATGGGAGGAAAGAAACACATAGGGCAAAGTATTCCCTGTGCTGGACATGGAGTTGCTCACATAGCAAGGAAAAAATGACTGCAAAACAGGAAAAAAAATAAAAGAAAAAGAATCTGGGCTCACTGGGATTCGAACCCCAGATTCCCTAGTGCCACAACACCACAACATACCACTGCGCTGCTGCACTAGCTGTTAACAGGTGAAGGAAAAAACGCAGGGTAAGTTGCCTGCGGGCCACTGAACCGAAATAATCAAAACAATCTAACAAAAAGGCGCCGAGGGGGGACTCGAACCCACGCCCTCCTACAGGCGCATGCGATGTCAGCGCAATTTCTACCATCAGGCTACGGTTCAGAGTCTGGCTACAACAGGCAGGGGAAATCGGAAATACCCTCTCCACTGCAGAGGAGAGCTCCGCCGGCGGCCGGACCAGAGAGAGCTGGCGGCGCCTCTCCCTTCTACCACCAGCAGGGGAACTCTCGGCGGGGAAGCGGAAACCGCAGGGGTTCCATTCCCGCCCTGAGCACGGGAGAAGGCGCCCCCTTGGCTACCCGGACTGCAACGGCGTTTCTCTGCTGCTGCTGCTGCTAAGACTGCACCGGCGATGTTGCTGTTGCTGCTGCTGCTGCTACGCATGCTACGCCGAGAGGGGGAGCAAAGGAAGGGCACCGCAGCTCACCTTGCTCACCGACGGGGACGACCGGAGAGGAAGGAGGGGGAAGCGAAGGCGATGCAGAGGAGGAGGTCGGCCGGGGAAGACGCAGACGACGAGGGCGTTGAGGAAGTCGAGGACGCCGTCGTGGGGCTGCGGGAACGCGACCTCCTTGGCCACCGCGTCTTCCTAGCGCTGCTGACGGGGCGAGGCAGCGACTCCTGCTGCCGCTACGAGCCCAGCAAGGTCCGAACCATGGCGGCCTGCGGCTCCTGTCCTGGCAGCGCGAGGGACGAGGGGAGGGAGAGACTGGCGGCCTAGGGTTGCGAGGAGGAGGCTGGCTCCTTATATGGTCTCGGGAGGCGAGCTCGAGCCGCTGGATTTAGGGGGAGGCGATCGGGAGGTGGAGCTTTGGTCGTACGAGAGTGACGTCGGGAGGAAGAAGAAAACGACTCACCAGTGGGCTGCTGGAGCGAATGCACTTGGGCCAGGGAGGGAGAGCTACTGGGCCAGCAACGGGAGGAAGCCCATGCGGCGCCAGGGGGAAGAAGAAAACGCTCGGCCTCTTAAATGGATTTAAAACACACAGGAAAGAAAAAGATAATACACAAGAAAAGCTACTGGGATAAGGAATTATGGCCCGTTAGAAAAAAATAGGAAAGCATTATTTGGAGCCTTTTGAAATAAATGCAAAACGGTAATTAATTTACTGTTTTGGGTTTATTTGCACCTTTAAAAATCAAAGAACAAATCAGCAAAATTGCACCTCCTCATAATCACAATTTAATCTAACCACCAGACATTTTAGAATCATTTTTGGGAAGAAGGAATTTTGACATGAGATAATAGGAGGGAAAAGGATTTAAAATAGCTAAGAGATTTTGAAATGCCTAGCACTCATTCCTACCCACATACCATTATCACATGAGCATCAACACAAGATAATAACAAACCTCAACAACACACCTAACAAGATCACATGCATTCAAAAGGTAAGGCAAGGAATGAGATGGCATGGATGCATGCATGCTAAGAAAACTGAAAATAAGAGTCACATGAAATCACAAGATTAAGGAGATGACATGTTATGTTATGCTAAGCATGCATGCAAGGAAGATATGCAAGGGACACAGGGTGGCACAGGAAATCATAGACACAAGTGACATCATCATCTCTCTGACAGGGTGGACCGACATGCAACAGGTTCCAAAAAGGGAAAGTTCCACACTTGGGGCATTACATGTGGTTAACGGTCGTGGCCGACTCCCTCGCTGGGCTTCCGCTTGAAGGTTGCCGAGGTGCATGACGTGCACATGGCGATAAGTGGCGAGAGCGTGTGTGACGAAGTACACCCCTGCAGGGTTATGATCTATTCGAATAGCCGCGTCCGCGGATATGGACTACTTGGAGACATATGTTGTTCATAGATAACTTCAATGGCTACTCATAAAATTGCCAAGATAAGCGTGAGTGTCGTGGACGGCATTTCCGTATGGAGACGGAATGATTCCACGATAGTGTATTGTTGTGGTGTTAGTGGACTCGTGTGCGAGAAATCAAGTTGTCAAAACTATTTAAAAAGGTAAGTTGTCTAGCCACGAGTCAAATGCTGGCTTTCCGCATGAAACCCCATAATACCCTTTTGATACCTTGCATGAGTAGTTAGATATCCTAAAGTCTTGCTGAGTACCTTCGTACTCATGTTTGCTTAATAAATGTTGCAGAGGTTGCTAATGACCCTAATGGAGGGTTCTTCGTAGACATTGATGACGACGAGTAGCTGGTGTCCCAGCTACGATCTGGCCCTACGTTGGATCTGTAGTATAGTCAGGCCATGTGCCTTCTAGTTGCCCTGTCTGTACTCAGACAGTTTAAACTCTTCCGCTGGCTTGTAACTGAATGACTCCTATTATGGGTCGTGAGACCCTTAATGTGTAATATTATATGTGTGGCTCTTCCGAGCCTCTTAAATAAAGCTTGTATGTTAATGGTTATGTTGTGATGCCATCGATGTATCTATACATATCAGTACGTCATGCGTACATGTGTCGTACTTGATATGTATGGGGTTCGATTACCTAGTCATGAACTTTAGTAGCACTCCTTACAAGGAAATGCCCCTTTGTGATCCAACGAGCCTTGGTAGTTCGCTACTGCTCCGGACACATTGGTTGACCGGCATGTGTCCTTCTTAGCTGCTGTGCCTGTCCCCTTTGGGGAAATGTCACGCGATGTAATGGAGTCCTTGTATCTTGCTACGACTCGTCTACATTCGCTGATGACCTACACCTGCTCTGTTGGGTCATGTATGCCTGTCCTTGTGCGGTACTGCCACTTTGGTTTATGACTAGACATGTCGATCCGGGTTCTTTGACATTGGAATGCTAGCGACACTATTGCATACGTGAGTCAAAAGACGCAAACGGTCCCGGCTAAGGTAAGGCTGCAGCCGTGGAGTTAACCGTGCGTGAGACCGCAAAGGGATGCGATGTGTTACAGGCTGGATTCTTATGGCTTAGAATCGGGGTCCCGACAGCGTTGGTATCAGAGCCTGACTGACTGTAGGATTACTAAGCCAAACTGGTCGAAGTTGAGTCTAGAATTGCTTTAGTTATATATAAGGGAATTGTTTGTGGAAGGGAACGTAAGACTCTTGTTCTCTTCTCAATTTATTCTATTCTGGTCATCCTCGTCTTTTCTGCGGGAATTCAGGACTAGGTTACTCATCTTCTTCTAGGATCGTGTTTCTGATCGGTAGATTATAGGACTACGGGTCAAGAGATATTGGGTTTCTTCCATTCCTAGGAAAAAGGAAGTAAGTTTGATGATCAGAGAGTTGAACTTGATAGTTGAGTGGTTACGCTATTCCATTTTTGGGTTGTCCCAAAATTTGTTTTTGAGCATTCACAGCCATTATGCTGCCCAATTTTTCATTTGGAGCTCTAATGCTTTTGCATTACTCTCTATTTACAGATGCCTGGCCGTCCTTCTCGTCAGGTGGTACGTCTGACCAGGTGCATTGATGTACCAGGTCATACGGCCATGCTGGTCAGGGTGATGTCGGTGTGCGGTTACCGCTGGTACCCCGAGTACACAGTGGAGGAACAGTACCGAGACTTCAACCAGAGCCAGTACATCTGCACTGTTAGGGTATTTCCAGACTACCCTGGAGCTGAGGAGCCAATCCATTGGTCCTATGGGTTGGGAGTCACTGTTGACATGGCAGTACAGGATGCTACCTATTCAATGCTGACCATTATGAGAGCGAGACATGCACTGCTGCAGAATTCAGACTTCTGCTATG
This sequence comes from Hordeum vulgare subsp. vulgare, assembly GCF_904849725.1. Lineage (NCBI taxonomy): Eukaryota > Viridiplantae > Streptophyta > Magnoliopsida > Poales > Poaceae > Hordeum > Hordeum vulgare. The sequence goes on from NC_058521.1 coordinate 147,835,541, forward strand.
TTCCGGCCTCTGAGCCTGGTGAAGAGGGATACCTCAGTGGAGTCTATTTTGATTCTTCTATGGAGGATCCACTACTGCAGTCCACTATTGAGATGCTAGAGAACAGAGACAGGGATGCTCGTGCTCTCCGCATGGAGCTTTATGCTACCCGTGCCCGTCTGTGGACGGCTTTGACGCAGCTGGCACCGGTAGTCCAGACAGGGTATGGAGAGATGGAGATGCTGAACCCTGTTAGGACCCATCTTCCGGCTCACGTTGACTGGCCAGCTATAGGAGGAGTCACACCTCTTCGGGGACCCCTCTTACCACTAGTCAGGGGACCAAGGCCACATCCGTGTCCTTATGGATCCCAGGGATCTTAGGCTAGAGTGTTTCCTGATCCGCAGGTTGAGCTTCCAGGTCATGGAGGTAATCTTTATGAGATGTTCTATGTGGATGCCTGAGCTGTGAGCGGAAGGATAGTATGGTAGTAGCCGTATGTTCACAGTCCTGCGTGACTTGTGAAGTATGCCTGTAATGTGAAATGAATTACGGAGGCCTAGATAAATAATGTATAGGAAGCTTGTAAGCCTCTGATGAGTAGTTTCATAATTTCAGTAGTTTGCTCTTCGGTTAAGGTTGTACTGAACTATGTAAGGGTGTGTATGAACCATGGTGTATATATAGCAGTTGCTTGTTACCATGTTGTTCGGATATTCATTTCCACATTCCCTGTGTTCAGTACATTCTTAATCCATAGCTAGTATTAATGTGATATTGGTCTAAGCTATGAGTTTGTTTGTCAGGATGGTGTTCACCAGCTTGAACCGTGCCCCTGCTCATGAGCAAGGCGAGGGTAGTCAAGCGTCGCAGGAAGACCTGCCTCACCCGCCCTCTCTGGCGGAAGTGATGCTTGAGGCAGAGAGAAATAAAAGGGAGACCAACCAACTGTTAGAGCGTATTGAGCAGAATACGGCTCGTCGGCCTAGGAATGCTGCAGTGTCCCTCAACGACTTTGTGAAGTTGAATCCTCCAAAGTTTCATCATTCCGTCGACCCCCTCGACGCTGGTGACCTTTGCGGCGTATTTCCTGGAGGGACCCGCCAATCTATGGTGGGAGAACTTTGAAGCTATGCGTCCCGCTGAACCAGTAGCCACATGGGCAGACTTCAGTGCAGCTTTTCGTCTGCACCATATTCCAGAGGGCCTGATGGACAGAAAGAGAGAGGATTTATGTGCCTTCACTCAGGGCAAGTTGTCTGTGGATGCCTATAGCCGCGAGTTCGGTAACCTCGCCCGCTATGCAACAGAGGAGGTGTCTACTGACGCCAAGAAGCAAGCAAGATTCCGTAAGGGTCTGAGCCCTGAGCTTCGTCGTGATCTGCGCCTCCACGAGTGTGCAAGCTTTCAAGCCCTGGTCAACAAAGCGATCAGTGCCGAGACTGGTCATACTGACTTCGAAGCCACAAGGAAGCACTTTCGTGACTTTGGCTCGTCTTCTGGTTCCGCGTTTCCAAAACGCAGGTTGTGGGTTCCGAACAGTTCTCTGCCGCCAAGATATACTCCGAGGCCATCCTACGTGGCGCCTCAGACGAATCAGGCCAACCCTCCAGCAAAAGCTTATGGTGGTCCAGCTAGCAATGTTGCACCACGTACCAACCAAGTGATATGCTATAAGTGTGGAGAACCAGGGCTCTATTTCCGTGAGTGTCCTTAGAATGTGGGTGCCAAGCAACCCGGAAAGTCCGTCGGGCAAGCCAAGTCGAGCAAAGCTTACTATGTGAAGCCAACTCCTGCACGTGGCCGTGTAAACTATGTGTCAGCAAAAGAAGCTGCAGAGGATCCCGACGTCATGTTGGGTATGCTTCTTGTTAATCATCACCCAGCGTCCGTTCTCTTTGACACTGGGTCTTCTCATTCCTTCATTTCAGAAAGTTATGCACAGTTGCATAACATGTATTTTTGTGATATGCCAATCCCATTGGTTGTCCAAACTCCTGGTAGTAAATGGCAAACCTCTAGGATAACCTATGACAATGAAATTCTAGTAGATAGACTAGTTTTTCTAGCCTCATTGATAGCATTGAAATCTTCGGATATTAATATCATCTTGGGCATGGACTGGATGTCAGCTCACTATGCCAAGATTGATACCCATTCTAGAAATGTCCAGCTTACCCATCCCTCGGGGAGATAGTAAATGTCTCTACTCGAGTTGACAAATGCCAACTCTATTCCCTAAATGCCAACCCTCTTCCCGAACATGAAGACATTACGGTAGTCCGTGACTTCCCGGATGTTTTTCCAGAGGAACTGCCAGGAATTCCACCTGACAGAGATGTAGAGTTCGTGATAGATCTTGTTCCGGGAACTGTCCCAATAGCCAGAAGACCATATAAGATGGCACCCCTGGAGCTAGCCGAACTTAAGAAGCAACTAGATGAGGCCTTGAAAAAAGGTTTCATTCGTCCTAGCTCTTCTCCTTGGGCTTGTCCCGTCCTCTTCGTCAAGAAGAAAGACGGAACGGATCGGATGGTTGTAGATTACCGACCAGTTAATCTGGTCACCATAAAGAACAAGTATCCGCTCCCCAGGATCAACGATCTGTACGATCAGCTCGCTGGATCCTCAGTATTCTCCAAAATGGATTTGAGGTTGGGATACCATCAAATCAAGATCAAGAACGGGGACATTCCAAAAACGGCTTTTGTTACTCGTTATGGCCAATACGAGTACACCGTCATGTCCTTCGGTTTAACCAATGCCCCAGCCACCTTCTCTCGACTGATGAATTCAATCTTCATGGAGTATTTGGATAAATTCGCCGTGGTATACCTCGATGATATTCTCATCTACTCGAAGAACGAACAAGAACATGCCGAGCATCTAAGGCTGGTATTGATGAAACTTCGAGAGCATCGCCTTTATGCCAAGTTTTCAAAATGTGAATTCTAGTTACCAGAAGTGACCTATCTCGGTCACGTAATCTCTGGTAAGGGTATTTCTGTCAATCCCGAGTGAGTTCAAGCTGTCCTTGATTGGACTCACCCTGAATCGGTTAAGCAAGTTAGGAGTTTTCTTGGTCTAGCGAGCTATTGTTGCCGCTTTGTCGACAATTTCTCCAAGGTTGCAAAGCCTCTAACTGAACTCCTCAAGAAGGATAAAAAGTTCGAGTGGACACCATAGTGTGAGCATAGTTTTCAGGAACTGAAAAGACGCCTGACTTCCGCACCTGTGTTGCTACCACCAGATTTTTCTAAGGACTTTGTTATCTATTGTGACGCCTCGCAACAAGGATTAGGTTGCATTCTCATGCAAGATCGTCATGTGATCGCATACGCATCTTGACAGTTGCGTCCACATGAGGATAATTATCCCACACATGACCTTGAGCTTGCAGCTGTGGTCCATGCACTAAAAACCTGGCGACATTACCTTCTGGGTAATTGTTGCGAAATATTCACTGATCACCAAAGTCTGAAATATATCTTCACCCAGCCGGATTTGAATCTCAGGCAAATACGGTGGGTTGAGTTGATCTCGGATTATGACTTAGGGATAACTTACACCCCGGGGAAGGCCAATGTTATGGCCGATGCACTAAGTCGTAAATCTTATTGTAACAAATTGATGCTACAACAAGGTCAACCACATCTGCATGAGGACTTTCGGAAGTTGAATCTCCATATTGTTCCTCAAGGATTCCTTTCTACCCTGGTGGCAAAGCCTACTCTTAAGGATCAAATTATAGCTGGCCAAAAGCGTGACAAGGGTATATCACGGATCAAGGAGAATATTTTTAGCGGAAACGCTAAAGAATTTTCCATGAACGATCAAGGTGTTGTGTTCTTCCAGAATCGTCTAGTGGTTCCTAAGAACCCACACCTAAGGCAGTTAATCCTTAAGGAGGCTCATGATTCTCCTCTCACCATTCATCCCGGTAGTACTAAGATGTATCAGGACCTACGCCAGAGGTTCTGGTGGACTAGGATGAAGAGAGAAATTGCTGAGTTCGTTGCTAACTGCGACGTTTGTCGTCGAGTTAAGGCAGAACATCAAAGGCCTGCTGGCACCCTTCAACCTCTAGCTATTCCTGAATGGAAATGGGATAAAGTTAGCATGGATTTCATTACCGGATTTCCCAAGACCAAGAAAGGGAATAATGCTATCTTTGTGGTCATTGACCATCTTTCCAAAGTGGCTCATTTTATTCCTATTCGTGAGAGTATAACAGCTAGCCAGCTAGCAGAGTTATATATCTCTCGAATAGTGTCTCTTCATGGTGTTCCCCTGGAGATTAACTCGGACCGTGGAAGTATCTTTACTTCTTGCTTCTGGGAAAGCTTTCAAAATGCCATGGGGACTCACTTATCTTTTAGCACTGCTTTCCATCCCCAATCAAGTGGTCAAGTAGAAAGAGTGAATCAAATTCTAGAAGATATGCTCCGAGCTTGTGTTATATCGTTCGGTATGAATTGGGAGAAGTGTCTTCCACTCGCCGAATTCGCTTATAACAATAGTTACCAATCAAGCTTGGGCAAAGCCCCTTTTGAAGTTCTCTATGGACGAAGATGTCGCACACCTCTTAATTGGTCTGAAACCGGAGAGAGGCAACTATTTGGCCCGGATATGATCCAGGATGCAGAAGAGCAGGTTCGCCTTATTCGTGAAAAGTTGAAAACAGCCCAGTCTCGTCAAAAGAGCCAATATGATCGTCATCATAAGGTTGTGACCTTTGAAGTTGACGAGAAGGCTTACCTTCGGGTTACACCTTTGAATGGTACCCATCGTTTCGGTATCAAGGGCAAGTTGGCTCCTCGTTACATTGGTCCTTTTCGCATTCTTGCCAAACAAGGAGAAGTTGCCTACCAGTTGGAACTTCCTCCACATCTTTCCAAGGTTCATGATGTTTTCCACGTCTCGCAACTCAGGCGTTGCTTTTCGGATCCTATCCGTGAAGTGGACCACCAAAAGCTTGATCTCCAAGATAACCTTTCATACCGAGAATACCCCGTGCGTATTCTTGATCAAGCTGAGCATACCACTCGACGTCGAAACCTCAAATTTCTTAAAGTTCAATGGTCAAATCATTCTGAAAAGGAGGAAACTTGGGAAAGAGAGGATCGTCTCCGACTTGAGTATCTTGCGTTATTCCCGACGACTTCTAAATCTCGGGACGAGATTCTTTTGAGTGGGGGTGAGTTGTCACATCCCTGACACCTTAAGCAAGTTAGTCTTGTGCTCATGTCTTCTTTGCATTTGCATCTAAGAATTCTCAACAAGAACAAGAAAGTGGCAAAGGAAAAACTCAAAACCCTAGCCACTACTTTAAATAAAGGAAATCTCAAACTAGTTAAAATCAATGAATCCAAAATGGCCTCAAGAAAAGTTCAAACTTTCTGATAAATCATGAATGTAAATGAGCAATGAAGAAAACATTTTTCTTGACACTTTAAGCATTTTAAATTAATGCAAAAAGCTACTGGTTTCAACTTTTAAATTTGAAAACAGAAACTTTGAACTTTCAAAAATGTTGCAAACTTTAGGAATGGTTGGAATTATTCCAACAAATATTATAGGGTGCTCAACTTAGTTTTTACAATTTATTTGGGAGTTGAAATAAATAGAAAAGCAGTGAAATAGAAAAACAGAAACAAAAACAGAAAGAAAATGGAAAACTCTTACCTGTCGCCTAGCCGGCCCAGCCCATCTTCCTCAGTCGTCTCCTCCCCCGCGCCAGTAGGAGCAGGAGGTGGCCGCCGCGTTCTCCAGCGCGGCCACGCACCTGTGCGCCTGCCTGGCCGCCGCCTCGCGCTGGCAAGGCCGGGGATAAGCTCCCCGAGGCCGCCCCTATCCATTCCCAGCGCCAGTTCTCCCCCTCCTCTCGGATCTCTGCTCCCTCCTTCTGTCGCCATTGGAGCCCGAGCAGAGCTTGAGCTCGTCGTCGTTCTAGCCGACCTCCCTTCCTTCTGAGCCGCACATTAGCTCCGCCGCAACCCCCTGAAGCTTCCTAGCCACAAGCCCGATGCCCAGATGCAGTGAATCAACGAGCAGCTATCGTCTTCTTCCTCGGGTCACCGAAGATCGCCGCCGACGTTCTCCCTCTCCAGGCCGTCCCCGAGCAGACTAGCGCCACCACTGCACTTCCCGTGAGCATGCGGTCATTTCCCCTAAGCTCTCCCCGTCGATCCCCTCTTCTAGGCTTAGTTCCATCGGAGCACGACGAGGAACGCCGCCGCAGCTCGTCGCCGGCAGCCCTCCGGTGACGGGTTGGTCAGTCTGAGGCCACCAACAGCCTCAGGACATCATCTAGATGCGTTCAGTGCCCAGCCCCACGCGTTTTGCCCCTGTATTCCATGGCTTCGTCGATGGCCGAACTTGGTCACCGCCAAGCTCATCGCCGGCGTTGATCCCGGCCACCCCAGCCCCTGAGGCTTGTCCCATCGTGCGCGCCATCGAGTGGTCGTTCCTCCCATGGTCTCAGCCGTGCGTTTGGCCCTCTCTGCGTCATTTCCGAGCCCCGCCCCCCGACGTTCTGGTGCTCGCCGGAGGCTCCCCGCCGGCGAGGACGACCTCGCCACCGGTGGATCTCGGCTGGCCTGAGCCACTGACTGGTGGGGCCAGCCTCTGGCAAGATTAGAGATAATAAAAATAAATCAGATAAGTTAATAAGTCACTGACATGTGGGTCCAGTAAGATTAATCAGCTAATTAAGTTTAATCTTAATCTAAAACTGACCAGAGACACTGACTAGTGGGTCCCACTGATCAGGTTTGACTTTCATAGGCCAGATGGACCTGCTGATGTCATCCTGATGCAGTAAAAGTATTTTCCAGTATAAAAATAATTCCAGAAATGTTTAAAACTTCAAAAAATCATAGAAATTAATCTGTAACTCCAATGAAAATAATTTATATATGAAAAAGTATCAGAAAAATTCAAGGAATCTGAATATGCTATTTTCAATCATGTTTGAAAAATTTATAGAACCCAAACATGTAGATTAATGAATAAGCCAATTCTTATAAATACTTTATAAATGGAATTTGGAAAATATTCAAATTTCATTATGAATGACATGATCACACACTGTCCTAATTACAAAACAGTACCTTAACATGACATTTCATGCATGTTAACATCAAGTTGATCTGAGCATCAGGTCGAATCAATTAAATCGGTATCCGGGAATACCTCGTTTGAATTGATATCCGAATATGATTCAAATCAATTTCAAACCTAATACATGTTGATTATAATAGTTTATCACCTTGCATTATCATGCCATGCTCATGCATCATCTTGTTTGCATATGATTGTTATTGATTGTTGCCATTCATTTCGGTAGGCTCCGCACCCCCGGATTCCACCGAATATTCGTCTGACGGATATTGTCCCTCCTCTGAGCAACAAGGCAAGCAACCACTTTGATCATCCCGATAAATCCCATGTTCTTGCTCCTGCACTTGTTTATTGCATTAGGATCAAATGCTTCAACTGCTTTTGCCACGTTAGTTGAACCCACTTCCTTTGCAGGACCTATTCTTGTCACAGTAAATAGCCGAACCTTGCAACCTAGCATACCTGGTAGTTGCTTGAGCCATGATGTGTCTTATCCTACTATGCATGCTATGCTTAGAGTTGTGTATGGTCTGTCATCTGGGAGATGAACAGAATTGTTAGAATGTGTTCGGTAAGCAAAGGTTGTGTGTTGAACCTGACTTGGTAAAGGTACCGGTGAAAGGCTGTGTAGGAGTACATGGCGGGTTGTTTCATTGGAACCGTCCTTAGGAACTGAGTTCCGTGTATGTAATCCAAGACTAGTTACTACCACATGTTGGGCCCTGAAATATGACCCCGCTCGGCCTATTAATCGCTTAGTACTCGGTCCAGGAGTTGCAAGTAGTTTCTGGTGTTTATAGGAATGCTGGAGGCCGTGCATGGTGCTGACCTGAGAGGTGGGCCGTGATGCGGTAGGCAGTGGCACGGTGTACCAAGTGGCACCCGGATGGTGGGCTTGGGAACCCTGCGCACATTGTTTGAGGCCGTGGCGGAAACCTCGGCCGGACTTCCGTACAGGTTACTCTCAGATAGGCGATAAACCTGGACTAGGTACTAGTGTGGCTAACGGTCGTGGCCGACTCCCTCGCTGGGCTTCCGCTTGAAGGTTGCCGAGGTGCATGACGTGCACATGGCGATAAGTGGCGAGAGCGTGTGTGACGAAGTACACCCCTGCAGGGTTATGATCTATTCGAATAGCCGCGTCCGCGGATATGGACTACTTGGAGACATATGTTGTTCATAGATAACTTCAATGGCTACTCATAAAATTGCCAAGATAAGCGTGAGTGTCGTGGACGGCATTTCCGTATGGAGACGGAATGATTCCACGATTGTGTATTGTTGTGGTGTTAGTGGAATCGTGTGCGAGAAATCAAGTTGTCAAAATTATTTAAAAAGGTAAGTTGTCTAGCCACGAGTCAAATGCTGGCTTTCCGCATGAAACCCCATAATACCCTTTTGATACCTTGCATGAGTAGTTAGATATCCTAAAGTCTTGTTGAGTACCTTCGTACTCATGTTTGCTTAATAAATGTTGCAGAGGTTGCTAATGACCCTAATGGAGGGTTCTTCGTAGACATCGACGACGACGAGTAGCTGGTGTCCGAGCTACGATCTGGCCCTACGTTGGATCTGTAGTATAGTCAGGCCATGTGCCTTCTAGTTGCCCTGTCTGTACTCAGACAGTTTAAACTCTTCCGCTGGCTTGTAACTGAATGACTGCTATTATGGGTCGTGAGACCCTTAATGTGTAATATTATATGTGTGGCTCTTCCGAGCCTCTTAAATAAAGCTTGTACGGTTATGGTTATGTTGTGATGCCATCGATGTATCTATACATATCGGTACGTCATGCATACGTGTGTCGTACTTGATATGTATGGGGTTCGATTACCTAGTCGTGAACTTTAGTAGCACTCCTTACAAGGAAATGCCCCTTTGTGATCCAACGAGCCTTGGTAGTTCGCTACTGCTCCGGACACATTGGTTGACCGGCATGTGTCCTTCTTAGCTGCTGTGTCTGTCCCCTTTGGGGAAATGTCACGCGATGTAATGGAGTCCTTGTAGCTTGCTACGACTCGTCTGCATTCGCTGATGACCGACACCTGCTTTGTTGGGTTATGTATGCCTGTCCTTGTGCGGTACTGCCACTTTGGTTTATGACTAGACATGTCGATCCGGGTTCTTTGACATTGGAATGCTAGCGACACTATTGCATACGTGAGTCAAAAGACGCAAACGGTCCCGGCTAAGGTAAGGCTACAGCCGTGGAGTTAACCGTGCGTGAGACCGCAAAGGGATGCGATGTGTTACAGGCTAGATTCTTATGGCTTAGGATCGGGGTCCCGACACAGGATCACCCTTTGGTGGGGGTGGATCTCCAAGCAGTTCAACAGGCAAATTATTCTTAAGGATAGGATATTTTTCTAAGACAACTCTATCTATCTCATCCCTTTCATCCATATGCATATCATTTTCATGCTCAAGAAAGTATTGCTCTAAAGGATGAGTAGGAGGCACGGCAATAGAAGCTAGGGTAATAGTTTCATCCTTACTAGGCAACTCCTTTTCATGAGGTTGTCTACCAAACTTGGAGAAATTGAACTCATGTGACACACCTTCAAAGCCAACAGTGACAGTTTGCTTCTCACAGTCAATATGAGCATTGACGGTATTGAGAAAAGGTCTGCCAAATATGATGGGAGAAAAGCTATCTTGTGTGGTAGCAAGAATGAGGAAATCAGCACGATACTTCGTTTTACCACACAAGACTTCAACATCTCTAACAATTCCCACGGGGTAGATAGTATCTCTATTGGCAAACTGAATAGTGACATCAATGGGTTCTATCTCGACACATGCAATCTCGTCTTTAATTTCATTATATAAGGATTGAGGTATTGCACTAACACTAGCACCCACGTCATATAAACCATGATAACAATGATCTCCTATCTTAACAGAAAGAACAGTCGTGCCAACAACAGGCCTATGTTTAGCAATTCTAGCTGCATCTTCACAGAAGTGAATATCATGGCCATCAACATTGTCGGACAGGAGATATTTGATAATAGCTATGCTAGGTTCAACTCTAATTTGCTCAGGGGGTGTAGGTTTTCTAATGTAGCCCCTACGTATCACAGTTGAAGCTTTAGAATGATCCTTTATCCTAACAGGGAAAGGTGGTTTCTCAATTTAAGAACTAGGAACAATAGGATCATTATAGGCAATGACTTTCTCTTCAACTAGATTGGTTTTAACTACATTGACTTCTAAGGGAGGATGATATTTAAACCACTTAGCTTTGGGGAGATCAATATGAGCAGCAAATGATTCACACAATGAAGCTACTATCTCAGAGTCAAGTCCATACTTAGCGCTAAAATCACAAAAAGTATTTGTTTTGACAAAGGATTTAACGCAATCAAACTTGAAATTCATACCTGACTCCTTACCTTCATCAAGCTCCCAATCTTCAGAGTTGCGTTTAATTCTTTCCAATAAATTCCATTTGAAGTCAATATCTCTCTTCATAAAAGAACCAGTACAAGAAGTGTCAAGCATGGTGCGATCATCATGAGAAAGCCGAGCATAGAACTTCTGAATGATAATTTCTCTCGAGAACTCATGGTTGGGGCATGAATATAACATTGATTTAAGCCTCCCCCAATCTTGAGCGATGCTTTCTCTGTCACGAGGCCAAAAACTATAAATATAATTCCGATCACGATGTACTAGATGCATAGGATAAAACTTTTGATGAAATTCCAATTTCAACTGATTGTAGTTCCATGATCCAGTATCATCACATAGCCTATACCATGTCAACGCCTTATCCCTCAAAGATAAGGGAAAGACCTCCTTCTTGACCTCATCCTCGGGCAAACCTGCAAGCTTAAATAAACCACAAACTTCATCTACATAGATTAGATGAAAGTCTCGATGTGATGTTCCATCTCCTGTAAAAGCATTAGCCAACAGTTTCTCAAGCATACCCGAAGGAAATTCATAGCAATATTTTCAGTAGGTGCAGTAGGTTGAGGAGCAACTCTTTGTGCTTCCGTTCGAGGTGAAGATACCCCGAACAAGCCCCTCAAAGGATTAGATTCTATACTTACAAGTAAAAATAAATTTCAGCACACTATATAAATGTTTCCTTACCAAATTCCTCTTACCAAAGGCGCTTAACTCCCCGGCAACGGTGCCAGAAAAGAGTCTTGATGACCCACAAGTATAGAGGATCTATCGTAGTCCTTTCGATAAGTAAGAGTGTCGAACCCAACGAGGAGCAGAAGGATCTGACAAGTGGTTTTCAGCAAGGTGATCTCTGCAAGCACTAAAATTATCGGTAATAGAAAGTTGTGTGGTAAGATGATTCGTAGCAAGAAGCAAGTAACAAAATTAACAACGGTGCAGCAAAGTGTCCCAATCCCTTTTGTAGCAACGTATGTACAAGCCTGGACAAACTCTTATAGGAGGTAAAACGATCCCGAGGACACATGGGAATTTCTATCAAGCTAGTTTTCATCATGTTCATATGATTCGCGTTCGCTACTTTGATAGTTTTATATGTGGGTGGACCGGCGCTTGGCTACTGCCCTTACTTGGACAAGCATCCCACTTATGATTAACCCCTATCGCAAGCATCCGCAACTACGAAATAACAATTAAGATAAAGTCTAACCATAGCTTTGAACTATTGGATCCAAATCATCCCCTTACGAAGCAATGGATAAACTAGGGTTTAAGCTTCTGTCACTCTAGCAACCCATCATCTACTTACTACTTCCCAATGCCTTCCTCTAGGCCCAAATAATGGTGAAGTGTTATGTAGTCGACGTTCACATAACACCACTAGAGGAAAAACAACATACAACACATCAAATTATCGAACGAATACCAAATTCGCATGACTACTTATAGCAAGACTTATCCCATGTCCTCAGGAACAAAAGTAACTACTCACAAAGCATAATCATAATCATGACCAGAGAGGTAATGAGTAGCATCAAAGATCTGAACATATAATCTTCCACCAAGTAATCCAACTAGCATCAACTACAAAGAGTAATTAACACTACTAGCAACCTTACAAGTACCAATCGGAGTCGCGAGACAGAGATTGGTTACAAGTGATGAACTAGGGTTTGGAGATGAGATGGTGCTGATGAAGATGTTGATGGTGATGAGTCCCCTCCGATGAGAGGAGTACTGGTGATGATGATGGCGATGATTTCCCCCTCCGGGAGGAAAGTTTCCCCGGCAGGATCGTCCTCCCTGAGCTCTAGATTGGTTCTGCTCAAGTTCAGCCTCGTGGCGGCGGCGAATCGTCCGAAAAGCCTCCTCTTGATATTTTCTGGAACAAAACCCTTCTTGTAGCAAAAGAGGTGGGCCAGCAGGGAGCTCACAAGCCCCCTAGGCGCGGCGAGGGGGTAGGCCGCGCCTAGCAGGTTATGGCCTCCTGCTGGCGCCCCTCTGGTACTTCTTCGGCCCAGTATTTTTTATAAATTCCAAAATAAATCCTCGTTGATTTTCACGGCTTTTGGAGTTGCGCAGAATAGGTATCTCAAACTTGCTCCTTTTTCAGGCCAGAATTCCAGCTGCCGGTATTCTCCCTCTTCATGTAAACCTTGCAAAATAAGAGAGAAAATGCAAAAGTATTGTACCGTGAAGTGTAATAACAGCCCATAAAGCGATAAATATCAACATGAAAGCATGATGCAAAATAGACGTATCAAGCTCATGATTAGGGAAAGTGTGCACCATAGATTTAAGCCTCCCCCAAGATTGAGCGATGCCTTCTCCTTCATGAGGCCAAAAATAATATAGATAATTTTGATTACGATGAAGTAGATGCATAGGATAAAACTTTTGATGAAATTCCAGCTTCAAGCAAATCGAGTCCCATGATCCAATATCATCCAATAGCCTATACCAAATCAATGCTTTTGCCTCCGAAGATAAAGGGAAAACCACCTTCTTAACTTTGTCCTCGGATAAACCTACAACCTTTAATCTGCAAATCTCATCTACTTAAATCAAATCCTAATCAGGGTGAGTTGTCCCATCTCCTCCATAAGGATTAGCTAGTAGTTTGTCTAACATACTCGAAGGAATTTCATAGTAAATATTTTTAGTAGGTTCATTAGGTTGAGGGGAAACTTCTTCCACTTATGGTTGGGGTGAAGATAGACCAAACATGCGATTCAAAGGATTACTATCCATAGTAACAAGCAACGATAAATTTCAACACATACAAAAATTGGTTCCTTACCAAAGGCGCTTCTCTCCCTGGCGACGGTGCAAGAAAAGAGTGTTGATGATCCAAAAGTATAGGGATCAATCATAGTCCTTTAGATAAGTAAGAGTGTCGAACCTAATGAGGAGCAAAAGGAAATGGTAAACAATTTTCAGCAAGGTATTCTATGCAAGTGTTGTGAGTAACAGTTATAGATATTTTTGTAGCAAGATAATTGGTAACAAGTAACAAGTAAAAAAAAGTAGCAAGTGTGCAGAAAGGTGGCAAAATCATTTTTGTAGCAAAGTACAAGCTTCAAAGTTCTCTTATATAAAGGAATACGCTCTCGATGACACATGGGAATTTCCATCTAGTCATGTTCATCATGTTGAGTTGATTCACATTCATTACTTTGATAATTTGATATGTTGGTGGACTAGTGCTTAGGTTATGTTCTTACTTGAACAAGAAACCTACTTATGATTACCCCCTCTCGCAAGCATCTGCAACTACAGAATAAAAATTAAGATAAATCTAACCATTGCATGAAACATGTGGATCCAAATCAACCCCTTATGAAATAACACATAAACTAGGGTTTAAGATTGTGTCACTCTAGCAACCCATCATCTACTTATTATAGCACAATGCCTTCCATTAGGCCCAAGTATGGTCAAGTGTCATGTAGTCAACATTCACATCACACTACTAAAGGAGGCAACAACATACATATCATCAAAATATTGAATGAATACCAACTTCACATGATTACTCATAACAAGACTTCTCCCATGTCCTCGAGAACAAAAGAAACTACTCACAAATCATCACATGTTCATGATCAAAGGTATAATAAATATGATAAAGGATCTGAACATATTATCTTACACCAAGTAAACCAACTAGCATCAACTACAAGATGTAATCAACACTACGTATTAGTAACCCATAGGTACCAATGTGAGGTTTTGAGACAAATATTGAATACAAGAGATGTAGTTGGGTTTGAGATGAGATGGTGCCGGTAGAGATGTTGATTAATATTGATCCTCCCACAAAGGAGGAAGCGTTGGTGATGATGATGGCTTTGATTTCCCCCTCTCGAAAGGAAGTTTTCCGAGCAAAATCACTCAGTTGGAGAGAAAAAGGGCCTCTACCCAGGTTTTCGCCTCGAGGCGGCGGCACTTCATCCTGAAAGTATCTTCTTATTTATTTTCTAGGTCCAAACCCATGATATAGTAGAAGAGGGGGTCGAAGAACCTGGGCGGTGGCCCCAAGCCATCAGGGTCCGCCTTGTTAGCTTGGCACCAACAGGTGGCCCCCCTCTGGCACTTCTTTGCTCCATAAATTCAGGTATATTCCGCATAAAATTCTCATGAAGTTTCAGGTCATTTGGAGTCCACAAAATTTTCAACCTCTTTCTTTGTTTTCAGCTCCAGAATTCCAGTTCCCGGTAATTTCCCTCTTTGTGATGTGCGTTTTAGATTCAGAGAGAAAAGGCGTAAGAAATGTATCATAAAATGGAATAATGAACAAGAATAATATAATTATTAATAAGAAATCATGATGCAAAATGTATGTATGAACAATCAATGCAACATTATGAAAGAAGAGAGGAGATTCACATAAAATATACTATATTGGACATCTTTTATGATTGTGAGCCCCCATCAAATATTTTCGACATGATTGAATAGTTGATGTTGGACAAGGAAGACAACGTAACGAGTTATGTTTGTTTAAATTCACATAGAAGTTATATTGTCATGGATCCTCTAACATGTGGTGCTTGTCTAGGACCTTTTGATAGCCTAAAAATCGCCATAAGTAGAGATACTACACGTGCATCCGTAACCCTTAAATCTAGTTTCTTGCTATGAGAGTCCACCATATCTACCTATGGCTTGAATAAGATCCTTCAAGCAAGTTTTCATCGGTGCATAAAGCAAAACAAATTGCTCTTAAATATGTATGGTCTATTATTGTAAGGTAAATAAGCTTTGTATGATCTTGTGATGGCAAAGAAATAAAAGTGACTTACTACATAATAAAGATTGGTATAATAAGGGGCAATATAAAGTGACGTTTCTTTACTTTAAAAGTTTGCACATCCTAAATTAAAAAGTGCACGATAACCTCTGCTTCCCTCTGCGAAGGTCCTATCTTTTACTTTTCTATATTTACTTTTATGCAAGATTCAACAATGATCATCCCTATTCCAATCTATTAATACTTTAGTTGGCAAGCATCATGTGTGGGGGAAAGATCCAGGCATATATATCTAGTTGGATGTAGGTGATCATGAGTCATTATTGTTGACATTATCCTTGCGGTAAATAATTTGGGTGGCGAGAACAATAAAGCCCCTATCTTCCTATGTGTGTGATTGAAATGTTTGCTCCAAAAATATGCAATGAGTGTCAGCAATCATAGAAGACTAAATGATGGTTGACTTGTTGGAGAACGTTGCATGGGAAACAAAGCAATTTTACTTGCATGCAAGATCTATTCATGGAGATGCATAGCTATGAGAGGTGGAATGTGTCTAAATACTCTTCTAGATCTCTAAGTGGATGCATTAAAAACATGGTTGATGTAGTCGTGCGTCTCACGATCCAATCGTGATCCATCCCGATCTAGCGCTGAGCGAACAACGCCTCCGCGTTCAGCACAAATGCAACTCGATGATGTCTCCGCCTCTTCAGTAGTGTGCGAGGGCGGAGTAGTAGATGGGATCTACAGCAGCATGACTTCGTCGAGCGCAACTAGGAGCAAGAACGGAGGAGAAAACGATCTAGGGAGAGAGGGATGGTTGCGCCAAGGTTTGTAGTGCGTCTGTCCTTCCAATTCACTCATATATAGAGAGGAAAGGGGAGGTGGTTGATCGTGGTTTACCTAGGGGTTGGGTGGCGCCCTAGGGAACAAACTTGGCCCCCAAGCCTAGGGCGGCGACCAAAGTAGGGAAACCTTGGCCCTTAAGCCTAGGGGGCGGCTGCCACCCTAGGGAAACCCTGGCCCTTGGCCGCATGGGCCTTGGGGATGTGGGGCACCCTGCCCACCGAGGGCTGGTGCACTACCCCTTTCAGCCCATGAGGACCTCCGGGGCAGATAGACCTCCCTCGTTGACCCCCGGAACCCCTCTCGAGATTTCCGACCAAAACCAGCAATTCCTAAAACTGTTCCAAAACCCCAAAACCAACTTCCCATATATGAATGTTTATCTCAAAACCATTCCCGATCTCCTCGTCATGTCCGGGTTATCATCCGAGACTCCAGACAACATTCGGTCACTAACATACATATCTCATTAATACTAGATCGCCATCGAAGATTAAGTGTGCGGACCCTATGGGTTCGAGAATCATGTAGACATGATCGAGACATCTCTTCAGTCAATAAAACATAGCGGGACATGGATGCCCATATTGATTCTTACATATTCCATCAATATCTTTATCAATCGAACCACGATGTCAACGATTCAGCCAATCATGTATGCAGTTCCATTTTTCCATTGGTATGTACTTGCCCGACATTCGATCATCAGTATCTCATACCTAGTTCAATCTCGTTACCGGCAAGTCTCTTTACACATTCCATAATAGAAGATCATGTGACAAACTGCTTAATCAAATTTCTTGCAAGCTTCTTGTGATCTTATATTACCGAGAGGGCCCAGAGATACCTCCCCATCATACGGAGTGACATATCCCAGTCTTGATCCATGTGAAACTAACAGATACCCTCAGAAATGCCTGTAGGGTACCTTTATAATCACCTAGTTATGAAGTGACATGCGATACACACAAGGAATTTCTTCGGTGTCAGGGAGTTGCATGTTGTCATGATCTTAGGAATAGATAATTTAGATGAAGTTGTAGCAATAAACTAAGTGATCCGACCAAATGCTATGCTTATGGTTGGGTCTTCTCCATCACATCATTCTCCTAATGATTTGATCCCGTTACCAAATGACAACTCGTGTCTATTGTTAGGAAACCTTAACCATCTTTGATCAATGAGTTATTCTAGTAGAGTCTCACTAGGGACACAGTGTTGTTCATATATGCACACATGTATTTAAGTTTCCGGTCAATACAATTCTAGCACGGGTAATGAACATTATCATGGACAAGGAAATATAATAAAACCAGGTTCTATTATTGCCTCTAGGGCATATTTCCAGCATGCCTATGTGAGCTTGCTAAAACGAAATCTCTTATATAGACTCTTCTATGAAATATGATGAATTATGATTGTCTAAATGACTAAGAACATATTTTGTTGGTTGCGAATAAAGTGTGTGCTTCATACTTTAATAGTTGTGGATAGATTGTTGCGTGTTTATGAGAAGCAATATGATGAAAACTTATTGCTATGTTAATATTCATGATGCTCTCATGTCCATACTTTTTTATCAACACCTATGTCTCTAATTATGTGGTCATTACTATCGAGTTCGTCTTTCGCTTGAGGACAAGCAAGGTATAAGCTTGCGGAGTTGATACGTCCATTTTGCATCATGAATTCCTATTAATATTTATACTGTTCTTGGTCATTATTCCACTTTATGATACAATTCTAATGTATTTTCTCTCTTAGTTTGCAAGATCTACACAAACAAGGGAAATTGCGGGAAACTGGAATTCTGGACCTAAAAGCCATGGGAAAAGATGGAAATTTTATGGACTCCACATGACGTGAAACTTTATGAGGAGTTTTTATGAAATATATAATAATTATTGGAGCAAAGAAAAACCATAGGGGAGCACCTATTTCTCCCAAGGCAACAGGGCACACACTCCCCCTTGGCACGCCCTGGTGGTTTAGGAGGCCCACGGGCTGCCTTTGGTGCCTCTCTCTACTATATGAAGGGTTTTGACCTAGAAAAATTAAGGGGATACTTTTGGGACGAAGCGCAACCATCTCGAAGCGGAAACCTGGTAGGATCCCTTCTGCTCCTGAGCAAAACGATTCTGCCGGGAAACTTCCCTGTAGAAGGGGGAAATCGAAGCCATCGTCATCACCAATGCTTCCTCCTTCACAGAAATGCCAATCTTCATAAACATCTTCACCAGCATCATCTCATCTCAAACCCTAGATCATCTCTGTATGCAATTTTTGTCACAAAAGCTCATATTGGTACATGTGGGTTGGTAGTAGTGTTGATTACATCTCATGGTTGATGCTTGTTGGTTTACATGGTAGAATATAATATGTTATCACATTCATTACACCTATGATCTTCATCATGATGATGATTAGTGAGTAGTTGCTTTTGTTCTCGAGGACATGGGAGAAGTCTTGTTATAAATAATCATGTGAAGTTGGTATTCTTTCGATATTTTGATGATATGTATGTTGTTGCTTCTTTTAGTGGTGTCATGTGAACATCGACTACATGACACTTCACCATTCTTGGGCCTAAGGGAATGCATTCTATAGTAAAAAGTATATGATGGGTTGCTAGACTGACACAAACTTAAACCCTAGTTTATGCGCTATTCCGTAAGGGGCTGAGTTGGATCCATATGTTCCATGCTATGGTTAGATTTATCTTAATTCTTCTTTCATAGTTGTGGATGCTTGCGAGAGTGAATAATCATAAGTGGGTTTCTTTTTCATGTAAGAAAAACATCCAAGCACTGGTCCACCCACATATGAAATTATCAAAGTAACGAACGCAAATCAACTCAACATGATGAACATGACTAGACGACAATTCCCATGTGTACTAGAGAGCACTTTACATTATATAAGAGAACATTCAGGCTTGTCCTTTGCTATAAAAAGGATTGGGCCACCATTCTACACACTTTCTACTATAGTTACTTGTTGCTTGTTATGAATTATATTGCTACAAAACTATCTATCATTGTTACTCACAACACTTGCAGAGACTACCATGCTAAAAACCGTTTGTCATTTCCTTCTGCTCCTCGTTTGGTTCGACACTCTTACTTATAAAAAGGACTACGGTTGATCCCCTATACTTGTGGGTCATGAGCTGCATAGATTGCTAACGGGGGAGAAAACGGAGTAAGGAGAGAGCAAGGGTTGCACGAGGACTTGGGGTGCAGCTGCCCTACCTCTCCCCCACAATATATAGGGCAAGGGGGAGGGGTGCCTAATAGATCTCCTACGTATATATATTTTCTAATTGGTCCATGCCAAAATATTATCATTCAACGATGCTTTTTGGGTGTTTATATACCAACTAATATTATTTCTGAGCACTAACCTATTAACCCAGTGCACAGTGCAAGTTGTTGTTTTCTGCATGTTTTTGGATTTTTAGGTTTAGGTACAAAACGAAGTCCAATTTCCCCGAAACTTTTTTGTGATTTTTTCTGGCCCAAAAGAAGACGTGGAAGGTTCGTAAGGATACCGGAGGCCACACGAGGGAGCCATCACACAACACGGCGTACCTAGGGGGTGGCTGCGCCTGGGTGTGTGGTGGCCCCTGGCGTCCCTCTTCGTTCTATAAATCCTCTATTATACCAAAAAAACCTAGGGAGCAACCACAGACACTTTTTCTGCCACCCATCTGAAGCCCTTTTTCAGTTCCCTACGGGGGGGATTGAATACGGAGGACCTCTACAGAAACCTTGTTTCTCCCATGGTGATGTGTGAGTAGTTTACCATAGACCTACGGGTCTGTAGTTAGTGATGACCCACAAGTGTAGGGGATCTATCATAGTCCTTTTGATAAGTAAGAGTGTTGAACCCAGCGAGGAGCAGAAGGATCTGACAAGTGGTTTTCAGCAAGGTATTCTCTGCAAGCACTGAAATTATCGGTAACAGATAGTTGTGTGATAAGATGATTCGTAGCAAGTAGCAAGTAACAAGTAGCGATAGCAACAAAGGTGCATCAAGATGGCACAATCCCTTTTGTAGCAAGGGACAAGCCTGGACAAACTCTTATAGGAGGTAAAGCGCTCCCGAGGACACATGGGAATTTCTGTCAAGCTAGTTTTCATCATGTTCATATGATTCGCGTTCGCTACTTTGATAGTTTGATATGTGGGTGGACCGTTGCTTGGATGCTGACCTTACTTGGACAAACATCCCACTTATTATTAACCCCTCCCACAAGCATCCGCAACTACAAAAGAAGAATTAAGACAAAATCTAACCATAGCATTAAACTAGTGGATCAAAATCAGCCCCTCATGAAGCAACGCATAAACTAGGGTTTAAGCTTCTGTCACTCTAGCAACCCATCATCTACTTATTACTTCCCAATGCCTTCCTCTAGGCCCAAATAATGGTGAAGTGTTATGTAGTCAATGTTCAAATAACACAACTAGTGTAAAAACAACATACAACACATCAAAATATCGAACGAATACCAAATTCACATGACTACTTATAGCAAGACTTATCCCATGTCCTCAGGAACAAAAGTGACTACTCACAAAGCATAATCATATTCATGACAATCGGGGTAGTGAATAGCATCAAGGATCTGACATATAATCTTCCATCGAGTAATCCAACTAGCATCAACTACAAAGAGTAATTAACACTACTAGCAACCTTACAAGTACCAATCGGAGTCGCGAGATGGAGATTGGTTACAAGAGATGAACTAGGGTTTGGAGATGAGATGGTGCTGATGAAGA
This sequence comes from Hordeum vulgare subsp. vulgare, assembly GCF_904849725.1. Classification (NCBI taxonomy): domain Eukaryota; kingdom Viridiplantae; phylum Streptophyta; class Magnoliopsida; order Poales; family Poaceae; genus Hordeum; species Hordeum vulgare. Next base: position 147,856,445 of record NC_058521.1, read on the forward strand.
TGTTGATGGTGATGAGTCCTCTCCGATGAGACGAGTGTTGGTGATGACGGTGGCGATGTTTTCCCCCTCCGGGAGGGAAGTTTCCCCGGCAGGACGGCCGTGCCGGAGCTCTAGATTGGTTCTGCTCAAGTTCCGCCTCGTGGCGGCGGCGACTCCTCCCGAAAGCCTCCTCCTGATTTTTTCTGGAACGAAACCCTCCTTATAGCAAAAGAGGGGAGCCAGAGGGCTAACATGGAGCCCACAAGTCCCCTAGGCGCGGCCAGGGGGTAGGCCGCGCCTAGCAGGCTTGTGGCCTCCTAGTGGCTCCCCTCTGGTACTTCTTCCGCCCAGTATTTTTTATAAATTCGAAAATAATTCCTCGTTGATTTTCACGGCTTTTGGAGTTGCACAGAATAGGTATCTCAAACTTGCTCCTTTTTCAGACCAGAATTCCAGCTGTCGGCATTCTCCCTCTTCATGTAAACCTTATAAAATAAGAAGGAAAAGGCATAAGTATTGTACCGTGAAGTGTAATAACAGCCCATAAAGCGATAAATATCAACATGAAAGCATGATGCAAAATGGACGTATCAATTCCCCCAAGCTTAGACCTCGCTTGTCCTCTAGCGAAAGCTGAGATAAATAAATATGCCCACATGTTTAGAGATAGAGGTGTCGACAAAACAAGATACGGACATGCAGGCATCATGATCAAAATCAGAACAGCAATATCATCATATAATCTCTGATGCTAAAGTGATAATTCCTTCACAAAGTAAAGTATAGATCCAGAGCCTTATTGAGAATTAACAACCAATAGCCTTTAGTCATTGAAGCAATTGCAATTTATCATAACGTCGGAAGGAGTCAAATAAGAGCTTGTAAAGCAAATCCACATACTCAATCGTCCTTCATCTTCTACAATTGCTAAAACTCATGTGGTACTCATGAGATCAAAGTTTCAGTTGGACAGAGAGAAAGATAGGGGCTTATAGTTTCTCCCCCCAACTACTTACCTCAAGAGTAATGTCAACAATAATAATTCATGAATACTTACTTCCAAGTTGACATATGAATATAGATCTTTCCCTAGCATATGACGTTAGCCAAGATAAAGGAGAAATAAGGGATTGGTTTCGATCACCATGACTCTTTTAAGAACAAAAAGTAAAGGTACAAGATAGGCCCTTCGCAGAGGGAAGGAGAGGTTGTCATGCGCTTTTGAGGTTTGGATGTGTGATCTCTTAGTGTGGAGGAACGTCACTTTATATTGCCTCCTGTGATAAAGAACTTTAATATGCAGTCTGTCGCTTTTATGTCTTCCTCATCATAGGTTCGTACAAAGCTTATTTCCCACACACTAATAGATCAAACATATTTAGGGAGCAATTCTTGTTGCTTGCACCGATGACAACTTACTTGAGGGATCTTCTTCAATCCATAGGTAGGTATGGTGGACTCTCATGGCAAAACTAGGTTGAAGTTTTATGGATGCACAAGTAGTATCTCTACTTCATGCGGAAGTTGTGGATGATATGAGGTGGAAGCAATCGTCATATGCTAAGGGATCTCTAGTCATATAACATTGTTCGGAACCAAGAAAACATAATTCATTATGTTGTCTTCCTTGTCCAACATCTACTTCTAAGCATGTAATAGTTTAATGAGTGCTCACATTCATAGACGGTGTCAAAGATGATATATTTATATGTGAACCTCTCCTTCTTTATTACTTCCTATTAATTGCAACAATGACCAAGGTCTACGTTTGTCCGCCCACAACAAGTCTCAATCAACCTTCTTTTATATGTGAAGCCATCACTTCCCATAAGATCATTACATGATCTTTCATGCTTTTGTTCTTTAGATCATGGCATGAGGCAAGGCCCTCAACTAAAACACTCTTTATTATATAACTCACGAGCTCGAATACATTGGGGGTGACACAAAACAAAACTCAAGCCTAGAACACTAAGAACTTTATTCTACTACAAAAAGATAAAAAAAACAAAAAGGAACGAACTAAGAAAAAGGTAAAGGCAAAAGATGTCATGGTGATACGATAGCGGGGCAACTCCCCCAAGCTTGGCACAAGCCAAGGGGGTTGCCCATACCCGTGCTTAGTTGTCTTCCTTCGAAGGTGATGGTGGTGGAGTTGTCCTGTCTTTCGATTCCAAGAGGGCCATCAATCTTTCATTTATACCTAGGAGCTCTGTGATATGTTTCTCCGGCAAAACAACTTCACGGGTGAGATAAGTATTACGAACACGAGTTGTTTCACATAACCTCAAGAGCTCGATCAAGGATGGAGGTAAAAGGTGGATGTAGGGTTGAAGAAAATCCTCTTCCTCAGCTTCTTCCTTGTTGAGCACACATTGCCCTTCGTCCAACACCGGATTCTCCTCCTTACTTTTGCCCTTAGTTTCTTCAAGCAGCCTTTCCTTGGTCTCCATGACCTCCATTCTTTTCAGATCAGCATTTACTCCTTCATAGACTTGAGAGAGATCGTTCTCCCCGACAGAATCCTGAGACGACATCCTTGCCCTAAATCTGCGGCAAAAACTGGCTCAAAACGAAAATAGAGGATATTTGCGTGATACGAGGGTCAGACCTTTGGGAGAATATATAATGATTTTTTCCCGACCAAAAGGAGTACTCCGCAAGAAAACAGAGTACGTGAGGCACACGAGGTGCCCATAAGCCCCCTAGGCGCGGCCAGGGGGTAGTCCGCGCCTAGCAGGCTTGTCGCCTCCTCGTGCGCTTTTCGGACTACTTTAAATTTTTCTATTTTTCTAAAAATTCCAAAACGGAGAAACTTTCTTACTGGAAAATTTTGGAGTCGGTTTACTTACCGAATCACATACGTCTTCGTTTTCGAAATCTGAAACGGGCTGATAAATATCCCTTATGTACTCCTCCGGAGTTATGGTATTGATAATATTGCTTTCAACATTTATGGGAGTACCTGAGGTATAATGCTTGATTCTTTGCCCATTTACCACTCTCGGAAAATTATCTTCCGTGTTGTTGATCTTGATGGCACCGGAATGATATACTTCCTCAACAATGTAAGGACCTTCCCACTTCGAGAGAAGCTTGCCTGCAAAAAAACTTAAACAAGAAATTTATAGCAAGACATAATCACCTACATTGAACTCACGTTTTTGTATCCTTTTATCATGCCAGTTCTTAACTTTTTCTTTGAACAACTTGGCATTCTCATATTCCTTAGTTCTCCATTCATCAAGTGAGCTAATATCAAATAACCTCTTCTCACCAGCAAGTTTGAAATCAAAGTTTAGCTCTTTGATTGCCCAATAAGCCTTATGTTCTAGCTCAAGAGGTAAATGGCATGCTTTACCGTAAACCATTTTGTACGGAGACATGCCCATGGGATTCTTATAAAAGCAGTTCTATAAGCCCACAGTGCATCATCAAGCTTCTTAGACCAATTCTTTCTAGACCTATTAACAGTCTTTTGCAAAATTAGTTTAATCTCTCTATTACATAGCTCTACTTGACCACTGGACTGAGGATGATAGGGAGATGCAATTCTATGATTGACATCGTACTTAGCAAGCGTTTTACAGAAAGCACCATGAATGAAATATGAACCACCATCAGTCATTAGATATCTAGGGAATCCAAATCTAGGGAAAATAACTTCTTTAAGCATCCTAATAGAGGTGTTGTGATCAGCACTACTAGTTGGGATAGCCTCTACCCACTTAGTAACGTAATCAACAGCAACTAGGATATGAGTATACCCGTTGGACTTTGGAAAAGGTCCCATATAATCAAAACCCCAAACATCAAATGGTTCAATGACAAGTGAATAATTCATAGGCATTTCCTGACGTTTACTGATATTACCTATTATTTGACATTCGTCACAAGACAAGACAAACTTACGGGCATCCTTGAAGAGAGTGGGCCAATAGAAACCTAATTGCAATACCTTGTGCAGTTCTATCTCCCGCATGGTGTCCTTCGTAAGCCTCGGAGTGACACTTCTGTAGGATCTGTCCATGTTCATGCTCAGGTACACAATGTCTGATAACACCATCTACTCCTTCCTTATAAAGGTGAGGATCATCCCAAAAGTAATGTCTCAAATCAAAGAAGAATTTCTTGTTTTGCTGGTATGTGAAACTAGGTGGTATATATTTGGCAATGATATAATTTGCATAATCAGCATACCACGGTGTACTACGTGAAGGATTGATGACATTCAATTGCTCATCAGGAAAGCTATCATCAATAGGTTGTGGGTCATCAAGAACATTCTCCAACCTAGCCAAGTTATCTGCTACGGGGTTCTCAGCACCCTTCCTACCAACAACATGCAAATCAAATTCTTGTAGCAAGAGAACCCATCTGATGAGTCTAGGTTTAGCATCTTTCTTTTCCATGAGGTACTTAATAGCAGCATGATCAGTGTGAATAGTAACCTTGGAATCAACTATGTAAGATCTGAACTTTTCACATGCAAACACGACTGCTAAAAATTCAATTTCCGTAGTAGCATAGTTTCTTTGGGCACTGTCTAGAGTTTTACTAGCATAGTGAATAACATTCAACTTCTTATCAACTCTTTGTCCAAGGACAGCGCCCACAGCATAATCACTAGCATCGTACATAATTTCAAAAGGTAAGTTCCAATCAGGTGGTTGAACAATAGGTGCAGTTATCAAGGCCTTCTTAAGTATTTCGAAGGCTTACTCACAATCATCGTCAAAAACAAAAGGAATATCCTTTTGCAAGAGATTGGTAAGAGGCCTAGAAATCTTAGAAAAGTCCTTAATGAACCTTCTCTAGAAACCAGCATGACCATGGAAACTTCTTATACCTTTGATATCTTTAGGGCATGGCATTTTCTCGATCGCATCGACTTTAGCCTTATCGACTTCAATACCTCTTTAAGAAATAATATGTCCTAAGATGATGCCTTCATTAACCATAAAGTGGCACTTCTCCCAATTCAACACAAGGTTGGTGCCTTTACATCTCTGCAAAACTCGATCAAGGTTGCTGAGGCAATCATCAAAAGGAGACCCGTAAACGGAGAAGTCATCCATGAAAACCTCAACAATATTTTCACAAAAGTCAGAGAATATAGCCACCATACATCTTTGAAAGGTAGTAGGTGCATTACATAAGCCAAAAGGCATATGTCTGGAAGCAAAGGTACCGAAAGGGCGGGTAAAAGTGGTTTTCTCCTAGTCAGATTGTGCAATAGTTATTTGGGAGAAACCAGAATAACCATCTAGAAAGCAGAAGTGTGTGTGTTTAGACAATCTTTCTAGCATTTGGTCAATAAAAGGCAAGGGGTAATGATCTTTCCTGGTGGCTTTATTCAATTTTGGTGGCTTTATTCAATTTCCTAAAATCAATCACCATCCTATAGCTAGTAATAATCCTGTGTGGGATCAATTCATCCTTATCATTTGGGACAACGGTAATACCTCCCTTCTTAGGGACGCAATGCACCGGACTTACCCAATCACTATGAGCAACAGGATAGATAATACCTGCTTCGAGGAGCTTTAGTATTTCTTTTCTTACTACCTCTTTCATCTTAGGATTTAATCTCTGTTGATGATCAGCAAGTGGTTTGGAATCAGGATCGGTTTTAATTTTGTGCTGGCATAGAGTGGGGCTAATGCCCTTAAGATCATCAAGAGTATAACCAATAGGAGCACGGTGCTTCCTCAGAAAGGCTAGCACTAATAATAACAGGATATATCTGTTTTTCATCAAGATAAGCATACTTAAGAGTATCAGGCAACTGTTTAAGCTCGAACACGGGATCACCCTTTGGTGGGGGTGGATCTCCAAGCAGTTCAACAAGCAAATTATTCTTAAGGATAGGATGTTGTTCAAAGATAACTCTATCTATCTCATTCCTTTCATCCATATGCATATCTTTTTCAAGCTCAAGCAAGTATTGCTTCAAAGGATCAGTAGGAGGCACAGCAATAGAAGCTAGAGCAATAATTTCATCCTTACTAGGCAACTCTTTTTCATCAGGTTGTCTATCAAACTTGGAGAAATTGAACTCATGTGACACACCTTCAAAGCCAACAGTGAAGTTTGCTTCTCATAGTCAATATGAGCATTGACAGTGTTGAGAAAAGGTCTACCAAATATGATGGGGCAAAAGCTATCTTGTGTGGTAGCAAGAACGAGAAAATCAGCAGCATACTTAGTTTTACCACATAAGACTTCAACATCTCTAACAATTCCCAAAGGGCAGATAGTATATCTATTGGCAAGCTGAATAGTGACATCAATAGGTTCCATCTCGACAAGTAAAATCTCGTCTTTAATTTCATCGTATAAAGATTCAGGTATTGCACTAACACTAGCACCCACATCACACAAACCATGATAACAATGATATCATATCTTAACAGAAACAACAGGCGTGCCAACAACAGGCCTATGTTTGTCTCTAGCATGAGGTTTAGGAATTCTAGCAGCATCTTTACAGAAGTGAATATCATGGCCATCAACATTGTCGGATAGGAGACCTTTGATAATAGAAATGCTAGGTTCAACTCTAATTTTCTCAAGGGGTGTTGGTGTTCTAATGTAGCCCCTACGTATCACAGTTGAAGCTTTAGAATGATCCTTTATTCTAAGAGGGAAGGGTGGTTTCTCAATGTAAGCACTAGGAACAATAGGATCATTATAAGCAATGACTTTCTCTTCAACTGGATTGGGTTTAACTACATTGACTTCTAAGGGAGGATGATATTTAAACCACTTCTCCTTAGGGAGATCAATATGAGCAGCAAATGATTCACACAATGAAGCTACTATCTCAGAGTCAAGTCCATATTTAGCGCTAAAATCACAAAAGGTATTTGTTTCAACAAAGGATTTAACGCAATCGAACTTAAGATTCATACCTGGCTCCTTACCTTCATGAAACTCCCAATATTTAGAGTTGTGTTTAATTCTCTCCAATAAATTCCATTAGAAGTCAATATCTCTCTTCATAAAAGAACCGGTACAAGAAGTGTCAAGCATGGTGCGATTATCATGAGAAAGTCGAGCATAAAATTCTGAATAATAATTTCTCTCGAGAGCTCATAGTTGGGGCATGAATATAACATTGATTTAAGCCTTACCCAAGCTTGAGCGATACTTTCTCTGTCACGAGGCCAAAAATTATAAATATAATTCCGATCACGATGTACCAGATGCATAGGATAAAACTTTTGATGAAATTTTAATTTCAATCGGTTGTAGTTCCATGATCCAGTATCATCACATATCCTATACCATGTCTATGCTTTGTCCCCCAAAGATAAGGGAAAGACCTTCTTCTTGACCTCATCCTCAGACAAACCTGCAAGCTTAAATAAACCACAAACTTCATCTACAAAGATTAGATGCAAATCGGGATGTGATGTTCCATCTCCTGTAAAAGGACTAGCCAACAGTTTCTCTAGCATACCCGAAGGGATTTCTTAACAAGTATTTTCAGTAGGTGCAGCAGGTTGAGGAGCAACTCCTTGTGCTTCCGTTCGAGGTGAAGATACCCCGAACAAGCTCCTCAAAGGATTAGTTTCCATAGGCACAAGTGACAATAAATTTCAGCACACTATATAAATGTTTCCTTACCAAATTCCACTTACCAAAGGTGCTTCACTCCCCGGCAATGGTGCCAGAAAAGAGTCTTGATGACCCACAAGTGTAGGGGATCTATCGTAGTCCTTTCGATAAGTAAGAGTGTCGAACCCAATGAGGAGCAAAAGGATCTGACAAGTGATTTTCAGCAAGGTATTTTGTGCAAGCACTAAAATTCTCGGTAACAGATAGTTGTGTGATAAGATGATTCGTAGCAAGTAGCAAGTAACAAGTAGCGATAGCAACAAAGGTGCAGAAAGATGTCCCAATCCCTTTTGTAGCAAGGGACAAGCCTGGACAAACTCTTATAGGAGGTAAAGCGCTCTCGAGGACACATGGGAATTTCTGTCAAGCTAGTTTTCATCACGTTCATATGATTCGCGTTCGCTACTTTGATAGTTTGATATGTGGGTGGACCGGTGCTTGGGTGCTGCCCTTACTTGGAAAAACATCCCACTTATGATTAACCCCTTCCGCAGGCATCCGCAACTACGAAAGAAGAATTAAGACAAAGTCTAACCATAGCATTAAACTAGTGGATCTAAATCAGCCCCTTATGAAGCAACACATAAACTAGGGTTTAAGCTTCTGCCACTCTAGCAACCCATCATCTATTTATTACTTCCCAATGCCTTCCTCTAGGCCCAATTAACGGTGAAGTGTTATGTAGTCAAAGTTCACATAACACCACTAGAGGAAAAACAACATATAACGCATCAAAATATTGAACGAATACCAAATTCACATGACTACTTATAGCAAGACTTATCATATGTCCTGAGGAACAAAAGTGACTACTCACAAAGCATAATCATATTCATGACTAGAGGGGTAGTGAATAGCATCAAGGATCTGAACATATATTCTTCCACCGAGTAATCCAACTAGCATCAACTACAAAGAGTAATTAACACTACTAGCAACCTTACAAGTACCAATCGGAGTCGCGAGACGGAGATTGGTTCCAAGAGATGAACTAGGGTTTGGAGATGAGATGGTGCTGATGAAGATGTTGATGGTGATGAGTCCTCTCCGATGAGGGGAGTGTTGGTGATGACGATGGCGACGATTTCCCCTCCGGGAGGGAAGTTTCCCCGACAGGACGGCCCTGCCGGAGCTCTAGACTGGTTCTGCTCAAGTTCTGCCTCATGGCGGCGGCGACTCCTCCCGAAAGCCTCCTCCTGATTTTTTCTAGAACGAAACCCTCCTTATAGCAAAAGAGGGGAGCCAGAGGGCCAACAGGGAGCCCACAAGCCCCCTAGGCGCGACCAGGGGGTAGGCCGCGCCTATCAGGCTTGTGGCCTCCTGGTGCCTCCCCTCTGGTACTTCTTCCGCCTAGTATTTTTTATAAATTCCAAAATAATTCCTCGTTGATTTTCACGGCTTTTGGAGTTGCGCAGAATAGGTATCTCAAACTTGCTCCTTTTTCAGACCACAATTCCAGTTGTCGGCATTCTCCCTCTTCATGTAAACCTTATAAAACAAGAGAGAAAAGGCATAAGTATTGTACCGTGAAGTGTAATAACAGCCCATAAAGCGATAAATATCAACATGTAAGCATGATGCAAAATGGACGTATCAGTTAGTACCTAGATGGTTACCTCTCTCTTTCTCTTGATGTTCAATACAATGATCATCGCATCTTCGCTTCGATCTATCTGATGTAATCCATTTATGAAGTGCATTTGTTTGGATCCGATGAATTGTTGGTTTATCTTCATATTATTCATGATAAAGATTTGAGTCTTCTCCGAATTATAATTATTATTCTTATTTGCATGATTATCATAGCTTCGTAAATCTCTCCGGTCTATTTAAATTGTTTGGCCAACTAGATTGATATTTACTCAGTGAGAGGGGTGCGTTGTAGTAGGTTCAATCTGATGGGTTTCTATATCCCACTGACAGAAGGGGACACGATACATATTTGTATTGTTTCCACTAAGGATAAACGATGGGACTAATTCATATTTGTCGGGACCCCGATCCTAAGCCATAGGAATCCAGCCTGTAACACATCGCATTTCTTTGCGGTCTCACACACGGTTAACCCCACGGCTGCAGCCTTACCTTAGCCGGGACCGTTTGCGCCTTTTGACTCACGTATGCAATTGTGTCGCTAGTATTCCAATGAAAAAGAACCCAGATCGACATGTCTAGTCATAAACCAAAGTGGCAGTACCGCACAAGGACAGGCATACATGACCCAGCAAAGCAGGTGTCGGTCACCAGCGAATGTAGACGAGTCGTAGCAAGCTACAAGGACTCCATTACATCGCGTGACATTTCCCCAAAGGGGACAGACACAGCAGCTAAGAAGGACACACGCCGGTCAACCAATGTGTCCGGAGCAGTAGCGATCTATCATGGCTCGTTGGATCACAAAGGGGCATTTCCCTGTAAGGAGTGCTACTAAAGTTTACGGCTAGGTAATCGAACCCCACACATATCAAGTACGACACACGTACGCATGGCATACCGATATGTATAGATACATCGATGGCATCACAACATAACCATAAAGATACAAGCTTTATTTAAGAGGCTCGGAAGAGCCACAGACATAATATTACACAGTAAGGGTCTCATGACCCATAATAGCAGTCATTCAGTTACAAGCCAGCGGAAGTGTTTAAAACTGTCTCAGTACAGACAGGTGAAACTAGAAGGCACATGGCCTGACTATACTACAGACCCAACCTAGGGCCAGATCGTAGGTGGGACACCAGCTACTCGTCGTCGTTGATGTCTGTGAAGAACCCTCCATTAGGGTCATTAGCAACCTCTGCAACATTTATTAAGCAAACATGAGTACGGAGGTACTCAGAAAGACTTTAGGATAACTATCAACTCATGCAATGTACCAATAAGGTATTGTGGGGTTTCATGCGGAAAGCCAGCATTTGACTCGTGGCTAGACAACTTGCATTTTTAAATAATTTTGACAACTTGATTTCTCGCACACGAGTCCACTAGCACCACAACAATACTCCATCGTGGAATCATTCCGTCTCCATACGGAAATGCCGTCCACGACACTCACGCTTATCTTGATAATTTTAAGAGTAGCCGTTGAAGTTATCTATGAACAACATATGTCTCCAAGTAGTCCATATCCGCGGACGCGGCTATTCGAATAGATCATAACCCTGCAGGGGTGTACTTCGTCACACACGCTCTCGCCACTTCTCGCCATGTGCACGTCATGCACCTCGGCAACCTTCAAGCGGAAGCCCAGCGAGGGAGTCGGCCACGACCGTTAACCACATTAGTACCTAGTACAGGTCTATCGCCTATCTGAGGGTAACCCGCACGGAAGTCTGGCCGAGGTTTCCGCCACGGCCCCAAACGATGTGCGCAGGGTTCCCAAGCCCACCATCCGGGTGCCACTTGGTACACCGTGCCACTACCTACCGCATCACAGCCCACCTCTCAGGTCAGCACCATGCACGGCCTCCAGCATGACTATAAACACCAGAAACTACTTGCAACTCGTGGACCAAGTAGTAAGCAATTAATAAGTCGAGCGGGGTCATATTTTAGGGCCCAGCATGTGGTAGTATCTCGTATTGGATTACATACACGGAACTCAGTTCCTAAGGACGGTTCCAATGAAACAACCCGCCATGTACTCCTACACAGCCTTTCACCGGTACCTTTACCAAATCAGGTTCAACACACAACCTTTTCTTACCGAACACATTCTCACAATTCTGTTCATCTCCCAGATGACATACCATGCACAACTCTAAGCATAGCATGCATAGCAGGATAAGACACATCATGGCTCAAGCAATTACCAGGTATGCTAGGTTGCAAGGTTCAGCTATTTACTGTGACAAGGATAGGTCATGCAAAAGAAGTGGGTTCAACTAACGTGGCAAAAGCATTTGAAACATTTGATCCTAATGCAATAAGTAAATGCAGGAGCGAGAACATGGGATTTGTCGGGATGATCAAAATGGTTGCTTGCCTTGTTGCTCAGAGGAGTGACAATATCCGTCAGACGGATATTCGATGGAATCCGGGGGAGCGGAGCCTACCGAAAGAAATGACAACAATCAATAACAATCATGTGCAACAAGATGATGCATGAGCATGGCATGAGGATGCAAGGTGGTATACTATTATAGCTAACCTGTATTAGGTTTGAAGTTGATTTGAATCAAATTCAAATATCACTTCAAACGAGGTATTATCGGATACCATTTTAATTGATTCGACCTGATGCTCAGATCAACTTGCTTTTATCATGCATGGAATGACATGTTAGGTTGCTGGTTTGTGATTTGGACAGTGTTTGACCATATCATTGATAGTGAAATTTAATTATTTTCCAAATTATATCTCCAAAGTATTTATAAGAATTAACTTATTCATTAATCTACATGTTTGGGTTCAGTAACATTTCCAAACATGTTTTAAAATGACATATTCAGATTCCTTGAATTTTTCTGATACTTTTTCATATATAAATTGTTTTCATTGGAGTTACAGATTAATTTCTATGAATTTTAGAAATTTTGGCATTTTTCTGGAATTATTTTAAATCAGAAATTCACTTATTGCGTCATCACTACATCATCATGGCGTCAGCAGGTCAACTGACCTGATCAGGTCAAACCTGACAAGGGGGACCCACTGGTCAGCGCCTCAGGGGCTAATCCCGCGCTGACCAGCCCCTAAGTGGGTTTGACTTCTCCTTGGGCCCACTGTCAGCGAGCGATTAGGGCTAAGCTACTAGGGTTAAGCCGGCCACGTCGTCCCCCGCCGGAGCCTGACCGGCGGCGACCAGATCCGCGGCGGAACTTCGCCGGAGACACGCTATCTCGTGATGTGGTGCTCGGAAACAGTTGCCGAGAGCACTGGGATGATCCCCAGGCTCGACCTCATCCAGCACTAGCCTCAGGGAGGTCTATAGGTGGCCGGAGCAAGCCGGCGACGAGCCGAGGCGGCTGCCGGAGTTCGGGTTCGATGGTCCAGTGGGTAGAGGGCACGGATCCGAGGGGAAGAAGAGGGGAAATGATCGCAGGCTCACGGTGGAGGTGAAGCTAGGCTCAGACTGCTCGGGGAGGGGCTGTAGCCGGCGTTTCACCGTCGATTTGCCGACGATCGAAGGTTGAAGACGATGGTGTTGGGGACGTTGCAGGGCTCGGGGAGGCTTCGGCCTTTGCAGAGAGAACCAGCTCGTCGAGGCGGAGCTACTGGACTACTCGGGAGGAAGGTCCTATGGCTAGAGGCACGGTGGCTCGAGCTCGAGCTCTTGGCAATGGCGGCAGAAGAAGGGAGGAGAGATCCCGAGAGGAGGGGGGAACTAGAGCAGGGTAATGGATAGAGACGGGCTCGGGGTGGATATCCCCGCTGTCGCATGTCCTGGGGAGCACCGGAGCGTGTCAGGGCGAAGCAGGAGGTGGAGGAGCCGCCGTGGGCGTTCGCTCCTGTGCCAGAAGGCAGGAGGAAGAAGACGCCCCTGCCCCTGGTGGGCTGGGCCTCCTCAGGGCGACAGGTAAGGTTTTCCTCTTTTCTTTCTATTTTCTTTCTGTTTTGTTTTTCTGATTTGCTAACTATTTTGATTTGTTTTTTATTTCAGCTCCAAAATAGTATGTAAAAATATTTTGAACACACCAGAATATTAGTTGGAATATATCCAACCATTCCCGAAGTTTTCAACATTTTTGAAAACTTAAGGTCTTTGAATTCAAATTTTAAACTTGAAACCAGTAGCTTTTGCATTTATTTGAAATGCCAAGAGTGTTATGAAAATGGTTTTCTTCATTGCTTATTTGTTTCCATGATTTATCAGAAAAGTTGAACTTTTCTTGAGGCCATTTTGAGTTCATTGATTTGAACAAGTTTATAATTCCTTTGAATTTGAGAAGTGGCTAGGGTTTTTGAGTGTTCCTTCACCACTTGCTTGTTCTTGTTGAAAATTTCCTAGATGCAATGCAAATAAGATATGAGCACAATGCTAACTTGATTAAGGTGTCCGGGATGTGACAACTCACCCCCACTCAAAAGAATCTCGTCCCGAGATTTAGAAGTCGTCGGGAATAACGCAGGATACTCTAGTCTGAGACGATCCTCTCTTTCCCAAGTTGCCTCCTTTTCAGAATGATTTGACAATTGAACTTTAAGAAACTTGAGGTTTCGACGTCGAGTGGTACGCTCAGCTTGATCAAGAATACGCATGAGGTATTCTCGGTATGAAAGGTTATCTTGGAGATCAAGCGTTTCGTGGTCCACTTCACGGATAGGATACGAAAAGCAACGCCTGAGTTGCGAGACGTGGAAGACATCATGAACCTTGGAAAGATGCGGAGGAAGTTCCAACTGGTAGGCAACTTCTCCTCGTTTGGCAAGAATGCGAAAAGGACCAATGTAACGAGGAGCCAACTTGCCCTTGATACCGAATCGATGGGTACCCTTCAAAGGTGTAACCCGAAGGTAAGCCTTCTCGTCAACTTCAAAGGTCACAGCCTTATGATGACGATCATATTGGCTCTTTTGACGAGACTGGGCTGTTTTCAACTTTTCACGAATAATACAAACCTGCTCTTCTTCATCCTGGATCTTATTCGGGCCAAAGAGTTGCCTCTCTCCGGTTTCTGGCCAATTAAGAGGTGTTCGACATCTTCGTCCATAGAGAACTTCAAAAGGAGCTTTGCCCAAGCTTGATTGATAACTATTGTTATAAGCGAATTCGGCGAACGGGAGGCACTTCTCCCAATTCATACCGAATGATATAACACAAGCTCGGAGCATATCTTCTAGGATTTGATTCACTCTTTCTACTTGACCACTTGATTGGGGATGGAAAGCAGTGCTAAAGGATAAGTGAGTCCCCATGGCATTCTGAAAACTTTCCCAAAAGCGAGAAGTAAAGATACTCCCACGGTCCGAGTTAATCTCTAGGGGAACACCATGAAGAGACACTATTCGAGAGATATATAACTCCGCCAGCTGGCTAGCCGTTATACTCTCACGAACGGGAAGAAAATGAGCTACTTTGGAAAGACGGTCAATGACCACAAAGATAGCATTATTTCCTTTCTTGGTCTTGGGAAATCCGGTAATGAAATCCATACTAACTTTATCCCATTTCCATTCAGGAATAGCTAAAGGTTGAAGGGTGCCAGCAGGCCTTTGATGTTATGCCTTAACTCGACGACAAACGTTGCAGTTAGCAATGAACTCAGCAATTTCTCTCTTCATCCTAGTCCACCAGAACCTCTGGCGTAGGTCCTGATACATCTTAGTACTACCGGGATGAATGGTGAGAGGAGAATCATGGGCCTCCTTAAGAATTAACTGCCTCAGATGTAGGTTCTTAGGAACCACTAGACGATTCTGGAAGAACACAACACCTTGATCATTCATGGAAAATTCTTTAGCGTTTCCGCTAATAATATTCTCCTTGATCCGTGATATACCCTTGTCACGCTTCTGGCCAGCTATAATTTGATCCTTAAGGGTAGGCTTCGCCACCAGGGTAGAAAGGAATCCTTGAGGAACAATATGAAGATTCAACTTCCGAAAGTCCTCATAGAGATGTGGTTGACTTTGTTGTAGCATCAAATTGTTACAATAAGATTTACGACTTAGTGCATCGGCCATAACATTGGCCTTTCCCGGGGTGTCAGTTATCCCTAAGTCGTAATCCGAGATCAACTCAACCCACCGTCTCTGCCTGAGATTCAAATCCGGCTGGGTGAAGATATATTTCAGACTTTGGTCATCAGTGAATATTTCGCAACGATTACCCAGAAGGTAATGTCGCCAGGTTTTTAGTGCATGGACCACAGCTGCAAGCTCAAGGTCATGTGTGGGATAATTATCCTCATGTGGACGCAACTGTCAAGATGCGTATGCAATCACATGACGATCTTGCATGAGAATGCAACCTAATCCTTGTCGCGAGGCGTCGCAATAGATGACAAAGTCCTTAGAAAAATCTGGTGGAAGCAACACAGGTGCAGAAGTCAGGCGTCTTTTCAGTTCCTGAAAACTATGCTCACACTGTGGTGTCCACTCGAACTTTTTATCCTTCTTGAGGAGTTCAGTTAGAGGCTTTGCAACCTTGGACAAATTCTCGACAAAGCGGCGACAATAGCTCGCTAGACCAAGAAAACTCCTAACTTGCTTAACCGATTCAGGTTGAGTCCAATCAAGGACAGCTTGAACTCTCTCGGGATTGACAGCAATACCCTTACCAGAGATTACGTGACCTAGATAGGTCACTTCTGGTAACCAAAATTCACATTTTGAAAACTTGGCATAAAGGTGATGCTCTCGAAGTTTCATCAATACCAGCCTTAGATGCTCGGCATGTTCTTGTTCGTTCTTCCAGTAGATGAGAATATCATCGAGGTATACCACGACGAATTTATCCAAATACTACATGAAGATTGAATTCATCAGACGAGAGAAGGTGGCTGGGGCATTGGTTAAACCGAAGGACATGACGGTGTACTCGTATTGGCCATAACGAGTAACAAAGGCCATTTTTGGAATGTCCCCGTTCTTGATCTTGATTTGATGGTATCCCAACCTCAAATCCATTTTGGAGAAGACAGAGGATCCAGCGAGCTGGTCGTACAGATCGTTGATCCTGGGGAGCGGATATTTGTTCTTTATGGTGACCAGATTAACTGGTCGGTAATCTACAACCATCCGATCCGTTCCATCTTTCTTCTTGACGAAGAGGACGGGGCAAGCCCAAGGGGAAGAGCTAGGACGAATGAAACCTTTATTCAAGGCCTCATCTAGTTGCTTCTTAAGTTCGGCTAGCTCCAGGGGTGCCATCTTATATGGTCTTCTGGCTATTGGGACAGTTCCCGGAACAAGATCTATCACGAACTCTACATCTCTGTCAGGTGGAATTCCTGGCAGTTCCTCTGGAAAAACATCCGGGAAATCACGGACTACCGGAATGTCTTCAAGTTCCGGAAGAGGGTTGGCATTGAGGGAATAGAGTTGGCATTTGGAAACTCGAGTAGAGACATTGACTATCTCACCCGAGGGATGGGTAAGCAGAACATTTCTAGAATGAGTATCAATCTTGGCATAGTGAGCTGACATCCAGTCCATACCCAAGATGATATTGATATCCGAAGATTTCAAGGCTATCAATGAGGCTAGAAAAACTAGCCTGTCTACTAGAATTTCATTATCATAGGTTATCCTAGAGATTTGCCATTTACTACCAGGAGTTTGGACAACCAATGGAATTGGCATATCACAAAAAGACATGTTATGCAGCTTCGCATAACTTTCTGAAATGAAGGAATGAGAAGACCCAGTGTCAAAGAGAACATACGCTGGGTGATGATTAACAAGAAGCGTACCCAGTATGACGTCGGGATCCTGTGCAGCTTCTTTTGCTGAGACATAGTTCACACGGCCACGTGGAGGAGTTGGCATCACATAGTAAGCTTTGCCTGACTTGGCTTGCCCGACGGACTTTCCGGGTTGCTTGGCACCCACATTTTGAGGACACTCACGGGAATAGTGCCCTGGTTCTCCACACTTGTAGCATATCACTTGGTTGGCACGTGGTGCAGTATTGCTAGCTGGACCACCATAAGTTTTTCGTGGAGGGTTGGTCTGATTCGTCTGAGGCGCCACGTAGGATGGCCTCGGAGTGTATCTTGGTGGCAGAGAACTGTTTGGAACCCACAGCCTGCGTTTTGGAAACGCTGAACCAGATGACGAGCCAAAGTCACGGGAGTGCTTCCTTGTGTCTTCAAAGTCGGTATGACCAGTCTCGGCACTGATCGCCTTGTTGACCAGGGCTTGAAAGCATGCACACTCGTGGAGGCGCAGATCACGACGAAGCTCAGGGCTCAGACCCTTATGGAATCTTGCTTGCTTCTTGGCGTCAGTAGACACCTCCTCTGTTGCATAGTGGGCGAGGTTACCGAACTCGCCGCTATAGGCATCCACGGTCAACTTGCCCTAGGTGAAAGCATAGAACTCCTCTCTCTTTCTGTCCATCAGGCCCTCTAGAATATGGTGCAAACGGAAGGCTGCACTGAAGTCTGCCCATGTGGCTGCAGGTTCAGCAGAACGCGTCGCTTCAAAGTTCTCCCACCACAGATTGGCGGGTCCTTCCAGGAAATACGCCGCAAAGGTCACCTTGTCGGCCTCAGAAACATTCGCAGAGAGAATCTTGCGTGAGATGCTACACAGCCAGTCATCAGCGTCGAGGGGATCGACGGAGTGATGAAACTTTGGAGGATTCAGCTTGACAAAGTCGTTGAGGGACACTGCAACATTCCTAGGCTGGCGAGCCGTATTCTGCTCAATACGCTCTAACAGTCGGTTGGTCTCCCTTTTGTTTCTCTCTGCCTCAAGCATAACTTCCGCCAGAGAGGGCGGGTGAGGCAGGTCTTCCTGCGACGCTTGACTACCCTCGCCTTGCTCATGAGCAGGGGCACGGTTCAACCTGGTGAACACCATCCTGACAAACAAACTCACAGCTTAGACCAATATCATATCAATACAAGCTATGGATTAAGAAGGTACTGAACACACAGAATGCGGAAATGAATATCCGAACAGCATGGTAACAAGCAACTGCTATATATACACCATGGTTCATACACACCCTTATATAGTTCACTACAACCTTAATCGAAGAGCAAACTACTGAAATCATGAAACTACTCATCAGAGGCTTACAAGCTTCCTATACATTATTTATCTAGGCCTCCGGAATTCATTTCACATCACAAACATACTTCACAAGTCACGCAGGACTGTGAACGTACGACTACTACCATACTATCCTTCCGCTCACAGCTCACGCATCCGCATAGAACATCTCATAGAGATTACCTCCATGGCCAGGAAGCTCAACCTGCGGATCAGGAAACACTCTGGCCTGAGATCCCTGGGATCCATAAGGACACGGATGTGGCCTTGGTCCCCTGACTGGTGGTAGTAGGGGTCCCCGAAGAGGGGTGACTCCTCCTATAGCTGGCCAGTCAACGTGGGCCGGAAGATGGGTCCTAACAGGGTTCAGCATCTCCATATCTCCGTACCCTGTCTGGACTACCGGTGCCAGCTGCAACAAAGCCGTCCACAGACGGGCACGGGTAGCATAAAGCTCCATGAGGAGAGCACGAGCATCCTTGTCTCTGTTCTCTAGCATCTTAGCAGTGGACTGCAGTAGTGGATCCTCCATAGAAGAATCAAAATAGACTCCGCTGAGGTATCCCTCTTCACCAAGCTGAGAGGCAGGAACATAGCAGAACTCTGAATTCTGCAACAATGCATGTCTCGCTCTCATAATGGTCAGCATTGAATAGGCAGCATCTTGTACTGCCATGTCAACAGTGACTCCCAACCCATAGGACCAATGGATTGGCTCCTCAGCTCCAGGGTAGTCTGGAAATACCCTAACAGTGCAGATATACTGGCTCTGGTTGAAGTCTCGGTACTGTTCCTCCACTGTGTACTCGGGGTACCAGCGGTAACCGCACACCGACATCACCGTGACCAGCATGGCCGTATGACTCGGCACATCAATGCACCTGGTCAGACGTACCACCTGGCGAGAAGGACGGCCAGGCATCTGAAAATAGAGAGTAATGCAAAAGCATTAGAGCTCTGAATGCAAAATTGGGCAGCATAACGGCTGTAAATGCTCAAAAACAATTTTTCAGACAACCCAAAAATGCAATAGCGTAACCACTCAACTATCAAGTTCAATTCTCTGATCATCAAACTTACTTCCTTTTTCCTAGGAATGAAAGAAACCCAAATATCTCTTGACCCGTAGTCCTATAATCTACCGATCAGAAACACGAGCCTAGAAGAAGATGAGTAACCTAGTCCTTAATTCCCACAGAAAAGACGAGGATGACCAGAATAGAATAACTTGAGAAGAGAACAAGAGTCTTACGTTCCCTTCCACAAACAATTCCCTTATATATAACTAATGCAATTCTAGACTCAACTTCGACCAGTTTGGCTTAGTAGTCCTACAATCAGTCACGCTCTGATACCAACGCTGTCGGGGCCCCGATCCTAAGCCATAGGAATCCAGCCTGTAACACATCGCATCCCTTTGTGGTCTCACGCACGGTTAACCCCATGGCTGCAGCCTTACCTTAGCCGGGACCGTTTGTGCCTTTTGACTCACGTATGCAATTGTGTCGCTAGTATTCCAATGACAAAGAACCCGGATCGACATGTCTAGTCATAAACCAAAGTGGCAGTACCGCACAAGGACAGGCATACATGACCCAGCAAAGCAGGTGTCGGTCACCAGCGAATGTAGACGAGTCGTAGCAAGCTACAAGGACTCCATTACATCGCGTGACATTTCCCCAAAGGGGACAAACACAGCAGCTAAGAAGGACACACGCCGGTCAACCAATGTGTCTGGAGGAGTAGCGAGCTACCATGGCTCGTTAGATCACAAAGGGGCATTTCCCTGTAAGGAGTGCTACTAAAGTTTACGGCTAGGTAATCAAACCCCACACATATCAAGTACGACACATGTACGCATGGCATACCGATATGTATAGATACATCGATGGCATCACAACATAACCATAAAGATACAAGCTTTATTTAAGAGGCTCGGAAGAGCCACAGACATAATATTACACAGTAAGGGTCTCACGACCCATAATAGCAGTCATTCAGTTACAAGCCAGCGGAAGTGTTTAAAACTGTCTGAGTACAGACAGGTGAAACTAGAAGGCACATGGCCTGACTATACTACAGACCCAACCTAGGGCAAGATCGTAGCTGGGACACCAGCTACTCGTCGTCGTCAATGTCTATGAAGAACCCTCCATTAGGGTCATTAGCAACCTCTGCAACATTTATTAAGCAAACATGAGTACGGAGGTATTCAGCAAGACTTTAGGATGACTATCTACTCGTGCAATGTATCAATAAGGTATTGTGGGGTTTCATGCGGAAAGCCAGCATTTGACTCATGGCTAGACAACTTGCATTTTTAAATAATTTTGACAACTTGATTTCTCGCACACGAGTCCACTAACACCACAACAATACTCCATCGTGGAATCATTCCGTCTCCATACGGAAATGCCGTCCACGACACTCACGCTTATCTTGACAATTTTAAGAGTAGCCATTGAAGTTATCTATGAACAACATATGTCTCCAAGTAGTCCATATCCGTGGACGCGGCTATTCGAATAAATCATAACCCTGCAGGGGTGTACTTCGTCACACACGCTCTCGCCACTTCTCGCCATGTGCACGTCATGCACCTCGGCAACCTTCAAGCGGAAGCCCAGCGAGGGAGTCGGCCACGACCGTTAACCACATTAGTACCTAGTCCAGGTCTATCGCCTATCTGAGGGTAACCCGCACGGAAGTCCGGCCGAGGTTTCCGCCACGGCCCCAAACGATGTGCGCAGGGTTCCCAAGCCCACCATCCGGGTGCCACTTGGTACACCGTGCCACTACCTACCGCATCACAGCCCACCTCTCAGGTCAGCACCATGCACGGCCTCCAGCATGACTATAAACACCAGAAACTACTTGCAACTCGTGGACCAAGTAGTAAGCAATTAATAAGTCGAGCGGGGTCATATTTTAGGGCCCAGCATGTGGTAGTATCTCGTATTGGATTACATACACGGAACTCAGTTCCTAAGGACGGTTCCAATGAAACAACCCGCCATGTACTCCTACACAGCCTTTCACCGGTACCTTTACCAAATCAGGTTCAACACACAACCTTTTCTTACCGAACACATTCTCACAATTCTGTTCATCTCCCAGATGACATACCATGCACAACTCTAAGCATAGCATGCATAGCAGGATAAGACACATCATGGCTCAAGCAATTACCAGGTATGCTAGGTTGCAAGGTTCAGCTATTTACTGTGACAAGGATAGGTCATGCAAAGGAAGTGGGTTCAACTAACGTGGCAAAAGCATTTGAAACATTTGATCCTAATGCAATAAGTAAATGCAGGAGCGAGAACATGGGATTTGTCGGGATGATCAAAATGGTTGCTTGCCTTGTTGCTCAGAGGAGTGACAATATCCGTCAGACGGATATTCGATGGAATCCGGGGGAGCGGAGCCTACCGAAAGAAATGACAACAATCAATAACAATCATGTGCAACAAGATGATGCATGAGCATGGCATGAGGATGCAAGGTGGTATACTATTATAGCTAACATGTAATAGGTTTGAAGTTGATTTGAATCAAATTCAAATATCACGTCAAACGAGGTATTCTGGGATACCATTTTAATTGATTCGCCCTGATGCTCAGATCAACTTGCTTTTATAATGCATGGAATGACATGTTAGGTTGCTGGTTTGTGATTTGTACAGTGTTTGATCATATCATTGATAGTGAAATTTAATTATTTTCCAAATTCTATCTCCAAAGTATTTATAAGAATTAACTTATTCATTAATCTACATGTTTGGGTTCAGTAACATTTCCAAACATGTTTGAAAATGACATATTCAGATTCCTTGAATTTTTCTGATACTTTTTCATATATAAATTATTTTCATTGGAGTTACAGATTAATTTCTATGAATTTTAGAAGTTTTGGCATTTTTTGGAATTCTTTTAAATCAAAAGTTCACTTATTGCGTCATCACTACATCATCATGGCGTCAGCAGGTCAACTGACCTGATCAGGTCAAACCTGACAGGGGGGACCCACTGGTTAGCGTCTCAGGGGCTAATCCCGCGCTGACAAGCCCCTAAGTGGGTTTGACTTGGCCTTGGGCCCACTGTGAGCGAGCAATTAGGGCTAAGCTACTCGGGTTAAGCCTGCCACGTCGTCCCCTGGCGGAGCCTGACCGGCGGCGACCAGATCCGCGGCAGAACTTCGCCGGAGACACGCTATCTCGTGCTGTGGTGCTCGGAATCAGTTGCCGAGAGCACTGGGATGATCCCCAGGCTCGACCTCATCCAGCACTGGCCTCAGGGAGAGCTATGGGTGGCCGGAGCAAGCCGGCGATGAGCCGAGGCGGCTGCCGGAGTTCGGATTCGATGGTCCAGTGGGTAGAGGGCACGGATCCGAGGGGAAGGAGAGGGGAAATGATCGCAGGCTCACGGTGGAGGTGAAGCAAGGCTCAAACTGCTCGGGGAGGGGCTGTAACCGTCGATTTGCCGGCGACCGAAGGTTGAAGACGATGGCATTGGGGACGTTGCAGGGCTCGGGGAGGCTTCGGCCTTTGCAGAGAGAACCAGCTCGTCGAGGCGGAGCTACTGGACTACTCGGGAGGAAGGTCCTGTGGCTACAGGCACGGCGGCTCAAGCTCGAGTTCTTGGCAATGGCGGCAGAAGAAGGGAGGAGAGATCCCAAGAGGAGGGGGGAACTAGAGCATGGGAACGGATAGAGACGGGCTCGGGGTGGATATCGCCGATGTCGCGCTGTCCTGGGGAGCACCGGAGCGTGCCACGGTGAAGCAGGAGGTGGAGGAGCCGCCGTGGGCGTTCGCTCCTGTGCCAGAAGGCAGGAGGAAGAAGACGCCCCTGCCCCTGGTGGGCTGGGCCTCCTTAGGGCGACAGGTAAGGTTTTCCTCTTTTGTTTCTATTTTCTTTCTGTTTTGTTTTTCTGATTTGCTAACTATTTTGATTTGCTTTTTATTTCAGCTCCAAACTAGTATATAAAAATATTTTGAACACACCAGAGTATTAGTTGGAATATATCCAACCATTCCCGAAGTTTTCAACTTTTGAAAACTTAAGGTTTTTGAATTCAAATTTTAAACTTGAAACCGGTAGCTTTTTGCATTTATTTGAAATGCCAAGAGTGTTATGAAAATGGTTTTCTTCATTGCTTATTTGTTTCCATGATTTATCAGAAAAGTTGCACTTTTCTTGAGGCCATTTTGAGTTCATTGATTTGAACAAGTTTATAATTTCTTTGAATTTGAGAAGTGGCTAGGGTTTTTGAGTGTTCCTTCACCACTTGCTTGTTCTTGTTGAAAATTTCCTAGATGCAATGCAAAGAATATATGAGGACAATGCTAACTTGATTAAGGTGTCAGGGATGTGACAATATTGATTGAGTTATTTTGTCTACATCATATCATTGTTCTCCAAACATTACTTTGTTTTACTTAATACTCTAGATGCATGCTGGATAGTGGTCAATGGGTGGAGTAATAGTAGTAGGTGCAGGAAGGAGTTGGCCTATTTGCTTATGGGCATGATGCATATATACACATGATTATTTCCATGAATATCACATAACTATGCGCTTTTCTATCAACTGCCCAACAATAATTTGTTTACCCACCATATGCCTACTACATGAGAGATGCCATTAGCAAAAACTACATCCCCCGGGTCTATTCACTTATAAGTTTAGAAACTCTACAATTACCTTGATTCCTTTATTTACTTTGCAATTATCAAATTTCATCTATACACTTTACTTGCTTTCAAATAACGAGTCCAAGGGGATTGAGAACCCTCTTACCCGTGTTGGGTGCAAGTGTTTGCTTCCTTGTGTGTAGTCGCTGAAGATGGGGCTGGTTGTTACTCCTATTCGTTTGATAAACCTTGGTTCTCTACTAAGGTAAATACTTACATATATTGCGTTGCATCACCCATTCCTCTTCACGGAAAACCCAATGCAGATCACAAGCATGAGGAAGGATTTCTAACGTCATTATCGGGGAGTATCACCAACCTACTATCAAGTAACTTCGCACAAATTATCATTCACTTGTTATTATTTTTATTTGTTGTTAAATTTAGCTTGCTTCATAAAAATAAAAAACACAGAAATATTTATCTTGTCTAGTTGCTAGTTTATTTCTTTGCTTGCTTGAAAGTTGCTTTCATGTGTGAATTTGACATTAGTGGTGATTTCACCGCTAGCACGGAAGCCCGTAAATATCCAACTTCACCTTGTAGTGAGAATGCTAAAAGAAATTTTGATAAAGTTGCTAAAGAAAAACTTGATAACCTTGTGGATAACAATCCTTTTAAGGGAGAACCTATTATGCAAACAAAGAAATTCCGCATAGGTGGTGGTAATATTATTGGAAAGAGTGTGATTCAAGAGCTTTTTCACTTGTGCGGCATCGTTACCCTTGATAGGAGGCTCTATTGTTTATAGAACTACAAGTTATGCGAATGCTAGATCTTTCCTTTTAGTACAATTGGAAATACAATTTTTGCACATGCATCCTTTCATACAATGGTTCTTTCTATAATTCTCTAATATTCAGGAAGCTTCTACTAAACGTCTAGCCACCATATTTCTTATTCAAGAATTTAGTAATATAAAACAGGAGGCTAGAGATATATTTGCTCATTATAGGGTTAACAGTGAGTGACCACCCATAGAAGGGATTCTTTCTGAGATGGAAGGAATAAGAAAACTCAGATCCATGGACTATGTTGCTTATGATGAAAACCTTAGAAAGAAGATTCGACCTAATGTCCTAGTTGATAAGATATCTGAACAAAATTATCAATTTTCTATATCAAAACTTGGATTGGGTTATGAGCTTGAGAAAAATTAAGAAAATACCTTTATTGAAACCTATACAATGAGGAGTTGATTATCACTTATGAAAAATCTAAGGAAGGACCTCCTATTCCTCCGAAAGTATACCTCACGGGTCCTTGTGTTATGCAGTTTAGTAATTTCAATTTTTTGGTTACCAATTAGAAATCTTGCTTCTGAAATGAGGGGATATAATTATAGCATGACAGGTCATCTTCGAGATGAAACACGTGAACCATATGCATTATTTCTAGCTAGGGGCATAAAACAATAGCACTAGTTGGGAGGGAACCTAATAGTTATCTTAAATTTTTTTTTTTTTACTTTATGTTTGTGTGTGGTAACATGACTATTACCTCTGTAATGATTGTGTTTTTATGTTTACATTAGTGTTTTTTTCATGTAAAGCCTTTGGGATGAAGTGAATGATAGTAGAATTGATACGATGCAAAAAACGGAAACTTTGACGTCCAGTGCAGAATTTCTATGATTTCACTTCACTATATTTTTTATCTGAATTTTAAAAAAAAATATTATTATACAAATTCCTATGGTCTTCCTAATTTTTCAGAACTTTGGAGTTATGTAAGTATGGTACTGGACTATATCATTACAAACTATTCTGTTTTAGACAGGTTCTGTTCTTGCTTGGATTGTTTGGTTGTTTTGATGATGCCATGGATTTTATCAGGGGGTATAATTCATGGAGAAGTTAGAATACAATACCTCATGCAATAATAAAATATGAATCAACTCATAACAATACCTAAAGTATTTGATATCTTTATTATATTAATGGATCTCACGAAGTTTCTGTTGAGTTTTGTGTGCTGGAGTTTTCAAGTTTGGGTGTTATCATGATGGATGAAGGGATAAGGAGCGGTAAGGGCCTAAGATTGGGGATTCCCAAGGCACCCGAGGTTAATATTCTAGAAAGACTAAAGTTTCTAATCTTAGGGATGCCTCGGAAGGCATACCCTTTTTCGTCCCAATCCATCGGTATGTCACTTGGAGCTATATTCTTATTCATCACATGCTATGAGTTTTGCTTCGAGCGTCATTTGTTTTTGTTTGATTTTGTCTTAGTTTACCATAATCATTTTTCTCTGAATACACCCACTTGAGGGAGACAGGGGATCATCATAATTTGTTAGAATACTCAATGTGCTTTGCTTATATCTTTTGAGCTTAGCAGTTGCTCTAGTGCTTCAATTATATCTTTTAGAGCGCGGTGGTGTATAGATATTAAAGAAATAATCACACTCTCGTTATTCACTTATATTTTTTGAGATTTAATAAACAGTGGTGGTAATTTGCATGGGCTATAAGATCAGTCCAAAAATAATAGGTATTCAATGAGTGCATATCAAAACCACATGTAACACATAAAAGAGAAATCATGGATAATGATATTAATATGGTAATGTGAAAAAGCATGAATTCATGATCATTAGTTAATATAGTATCGTGAATTAGAGGTTGTTAACCTGCTGTTCATCCAAATATTTTTATGGCATGGTGATGGTGTGTGACCCTACTTATTCCTCTATGAAACCCTAGTGTTGTTTAAGTCGGGGGAGCGCGATGGTTAACTCCTACCAACCTCCTTCCTAGGGCACGTGAATAGTGATTTGCTTCAAGAGAGCTAATAAAACCTTGCAATAAGTATAAGATTCTTCATGACTAATGTGAATCCATGGATATACGTACTCTCATCTCCACATATTTGCTAGCCTCTTCGGTACTGTGCATTGCCATTCTCACCTCGAGGATCGGTGCAACCTTGGTCGGTGCATCCAAAACCCGTGACATGATACACTCTAATGGACATAAACCTCATTATATCTTCCTCAAAACATCCACCATACCTACCTATCATGGTATTTCCATAGCCATTCCGAGATATATTGCCATGCAACTTCCATCGTCACATTATATGACTTGTAATTTCATTGTCATATTGGTTTGCATGATCATATAAGCTGGCATAGTATTTTTAGCAAAATCACCGTTCATATTTTTTATACATGTTACGCTTGATCATTGCACATCCTCGTACGCTACCACAGGCGTTCATATATAGAGTCATACTACAGTTTTCATGTTGAGTTGTAAGTAAATAAAAGTGTGGTGGTCATCATTATTAGGGCATTGTCTTAGTAAGGAAAGGATGATGGAGACAATGATTCCCCCACAAATTGGGATAAGAGTTCGAACAAAAAATGAAAAAGACAAAAAGAGAAAAAAGAAAGAAAAAAAGAAAAAAAAATGAGAGAAAAGAGAGAAGAGACAATGCTACTACCTCTTTTTCCACACTTGTGCCTCAAAGTGGCACCATGTTCTTCATATAGAGAGTCTCATGTTTTGTCACTTCCATATTCTAGTGGGAATTTTTCATTATAGAACTTGGCTTGTATATTCCAATGACGGGCTTCCTCAAATGCTCGTGGTCTTCATGAGAAAGAAAGTTGGATGCACACCCACTTAGCTTCAGTTGAGCTTTCATACACTTATAGCTCTAGTGCATCTGTTGCATGGCAAGCCCTACTCATTGCATTGATATCTATTGATGGGCATCTCCATCGCCCATTTATACGCCTAGTTGATGCGAGACTTTCTTCTCCACGTTCACCCCTTTGAAACCTACCACCATATTTTATTCCAACTTCATGCTATATCCATGGTTCACACTCATATATTTAGTGAGTAATAAAAATATGAAGCGTGTTAAAGAGTACGATCCAATTGTCTCCCTTGACACTGTGGTGTTCAACATTTGTATTTATGTGGTGAAGATGGAGCCATGCTATACTTATATGATAAAACAGATAGGGGTGAACATTCTTTAAGGATCGTATAGTTTGAAACTTCCTGATTTTATTGCTTATGTTTATGGGTATTACTTTGTTAATGTTTATTAATTGATCGTTTGTCAATTATCATACCTGCAATAGATTACATGTTGGGTAGTATGTCACATCAAAAAGAGTTATCATTTACCTACTCGAGGACGAGCATGAATTAAGCTTGAGGATGTTGATACATCTCCAACATATCTATAATTGTTAATTGTTCCATGCCATAATATTATCATTCTAGGATGCTTTTTGTGTTTGTATACCAATTAATATTATTTTTGAGCACTAACCTATCAACCCAATGCCCAGTGTCACTACTTGTTTTGGGCATGTTTTTGGCTTTTCACGTTTACACTGCAAACGAAGTCCAATTGCCCCAAAACTTTTTTATGATTTTATTGGACCAAAAGAAGACCTGGAAGCTTTGGACGGAAATCGAAGGCCACACGAGGGAGCCACCACACAACACGGCACGCCCAGGGGGTAGTCGTGCCCTCATGTGTGGTGGGCCCGCCTGGTGTCTCCATGCGTCCCTCTTCGTTCTATAAATCCTCAAATATTCCAAATACCCTAGGGAGCAACCCAAAACCAAGTTTGCGCCTCCGCAAGTCTATGTTCCATCGTGTGCCCATCTGGAGCCCTTTTCCGGTGCCCTACCGGAGGGGGGATCAATCATGGAGGACCTCTACATTAACCTTGCTGCTCCCATGGTGATGTGTGAGTAGTTTAGCATAGACCTATGATACGTCTCCAACATTCTCTAATTTTTTTATTGTTCCATGCTTATATATTATTATTCTAGTATGCTTTTGGGGTACTTATTTACAATTTCATATTATTTTTAGCACTAACCTATTGACCTAGTGCCTAGTGTGAGTTGTTATTTTCTGGGTGTTTTCCACTTTGAAGGTTTTCCATACCAAATGAGGTCCAATTGCCGTGAAACTTTTTGGTGATTTTTTTGACAAAGAAGACCAACGAGCATCGTAAGAAGGTTGGAGGCCTCATGAGGGGCCCACAAGCTAACAGGGTGCGGCCTGGGGGTGCACTGATAGCTTGTACATCCCTCGTGGCCCTCCCAACTCCGTTATTTGGCTTATAAATTCTCATCTACCCTCAAAACACCAGAGGGAGTCCTAAAACACTTTTACACCCGGTGCAAGTCTCTTTTCCGATGGGAGGCCATCTGGAGCTCCATTTTGGCACCCTGCCGAAGGGGGGTCGATCACGAAGGGCCTCTTCATCAACCTTGTTGCCCTCATGATGATATGTGAGTAGTTCAGCACAAACCTAAGGGTCCCTAGTGAGTACCTAGATGACAATCTCTCTCTTTGATCTTCAATACAATGATCATCGCATCTTTGCTTTGATCCATATGATGTAATTCCTTTTGTGTGGTGCATTTGCTGGGATCCGATTAATTGTGGGTTTATGTTCAGTTTATTCATGATAAATAATTGATCACCTCTGAATACTTTTATGATTCTTATGTGCATGATTATGATAGCTTCATAATTCTCTCCTATCTATTCAAATAGTTTGGCCAACTAGATCAATATTTCTTCGGTGAGAGAGGTGCGTTGTGCTAGGTTCAACCTGGCAAATTTCTATATCCCAGTAATAGAAGGGGACAAGATGCGTATTTTTGTTGCTTCAACTAAGGATAAAACGATGGGGTTTTTTCATATTGCTTGTGTTTACTTTGTCTACATCATGTCATTGTTCTCCATGCATTACTTTGTTTTACTTAATACTCTAGATGCATGCTAGATAGCAGTCGATGAGTGGAGTAATATTAATAGGTGCATGCAGGAGTTGGCCTATTTGTTTATGGATGTGGTGCCTATATACAGATGATCACTGTTGTGAATATCGCATAACTATCTTCTTTTCTGTCAATTGTCCAACAGTAATTTGTTTACCCACTGTATGCTATTCTTCCATGAGAGATGCCATTAGGGAAAGGTATGGCCCTAGGTCTATTCACAACATACTGATAAAACCTTCAATACCTTCCTGCCATTTAATTGTTTTTATTTTATCTTGCTATCTATAATTATCTACACACCTCACTTGCTTGCAAATAACAAGACACGACGATTAAGAACCCTCTTGCCCGCGTTGGGTGCAAGTTGTTTGTTTTTTTGTGCAGCCGCTGAAGACATTTGTGGTTGATATTCCTGTTGGTTTGATAAACCTTGGTTTCATAACTGAGGGAAATACTTACCCACTTCATGATGCGATAACCCGTTCCTCTTCACGAAAACCCCAACATAGGTCACGAGGATCAGGAAGGATTTCTAGCACCATTGTCGGGGAATATCATCACCAACTACCAAGCAAGTGTTGGGGAACGTTGCATGGGAAACAAAAAAATTCCTACGCACACGCAATACCTATCCATGGTGATGATCATCTACGAGAGGGGAGAGTGTATCTACATACCCTTTTAGATCACTAAGTGGAAGCATATATAACGCGGTTGATGTAGTGGAACATTTCCGTGATCCAAATCGCAGCCCATCCCGTGATCTCATCACGATCCATCCCGCGATCCATCACAATCCATCCCGATGTAGTGCCGAACGGACGGCACCTCCGCGTTCAGCACACGTACAGATCGATGAAGATCACCTCCTTCTTGATCCAACAAGAGGGGCACAGAGGTAGATGAGTTCTCCAGCACAACGTCGTGGTGGTGGTGGTAAACTAATCTAGCAGGGCTTCGCGAAGCTCTGCAGAACTAATCTAGAGGAGAAAACGATCTGAAGAGAGAGGGCAGTCGTGGCTTATTAGGGTTGGGGCTGCCCTCAAAATCCTCTAGTATGTATAGGAGCGATGGAGGGGAGGAGGCAGACAGAAAAACCCCTAAGGGTTCAGCCGAAGTGGAGAAGAGGTGGAGGAGTCCACCTCCAATCCTACTCCTAATAGGATTCCATCGTGTCTCGTCCTTCCCTTTTTCCCTTGTTTCCCTTCTCTTGCTCCTTGGCCGGAATAGCCTTATTGGGTTGGCCGCACCAGCCCACTAAGGGTCGGTGCACCAACTTTAGGCCTATTAGGTTCTCGCCCGCATGGGTGGCCCCTCCCAATAAAACCCCGGAACCCATTCGTCACTCCCGGTACTTTACCAGTAATGCCCGAAAACTTTATGAAAGCCAAATGCAACTTTCCTATATATCAATCTTTACCTCCACACCACTCTAGAGCTCCTCATGACGTCCGGGATCTTTTAGTCACCAACATACGTAACTCAATAATATCGAAACGTCACCGAACCTTAAGTGTGCAGACCCTGCGGGTTCGAGAACTATGCAGACATGACCTGAGACATTATCCAATCAATAACCAATAGCGGGACCTGGATGTCCATATTGGTTCCTACATATTCTACGGAGATATTTATCGGTTGAACCTCAATGTCAAGGATTCAGTTAATCTCGTATGCTATTCCCTTTGTCCTTCGGTATGTTACTTGCCCGAGATTCGATCGTCGATATCTCTATACCTAGTTCAATCTCATTACTGGCAAGTCTCTTTACTCATTCCGTAATACAAGATCTCGCGACTAACTCCTTAGTCACATTACTTGCAAGGGTTAATGTGATGTTGTATTACCGAGTAGGCCCCGAGATACCTTTTCGCCATACGGAGTGACAAATCCTAGTCTTGATTCACGCCAACCCAACAAACACCTTTGGAGATACCTGTAGAGCACCTTTACAGTCACCCAGTTACGTTGCGACGTTTGATACACACAAGGTATTGCTCCGGTGCCCAGGAGTCCAGTGATCTCATGGTCACAGGAACAGATACATTGAAATGCAGAAAACAATAGCAATAAACTGACACAATCATATCCTACGTTCATAGTTTGGGTCTTGTCCATCACATCATTCTCCTAATGATGTGATCCCGTTATCAAACGACATCTCATGTCTATGGCTAGGAAACCTTGACCATCTTTGATCAACGATCTAGTCAACTAGAGGCTCACTAGGGACAGTGTGTTGTCTATGTATCCACACATGTATTTGTGTTTCCAATTGATACAATTCTAGCATGGATAATAAACGATTATCATGAACAAGGAAATATTATAATAACTAATTTATTATTTCCAACAGTAACTCCACATAAAATTTCATTCACTTATTCCTATTTTTATTTTTCTGGCATATTTAGTTTGTCTCGTAAAAAATACAAAATACAAAAATATTTATCTTTGCCTATTTAGCTTGTCACTAGATTGCATCTTTGCTCTCTAGTTTACTTGCCGAGCTATGTTGTCTTTATCTTTGTCTCACCAGAACATAAAGTAAAATGCAAAAATAAAGATAAATGGATCCTCATTCACTAGCTAATATTTTCAAAAGACCCGTTTATGTTGAAACAATTTCTAGTGAGAGTGCACTAGATTATCTTTCGGAGGACTTGCTTGAAAATCATGAATCTAAGAATTGTGAAATTTATAGACTGATTCAATATAGTTCCTTAAATGAAACGCATGATTGCTATATTGTTGAATTTTAATATACTCCGACATGTAATCAGTATACGAGAGTCAAATATAGTTATATAAATTGTCATGTTACTCACTTACCTCTCTTGGTATTCAAATTGTTAATGCTTCATTCTTCCTACTTGCTTATGCTAGACACCTCTTGTCTTGATAAATTGTTTGCTCATAAAATACCTATGCATATGAAGTATGTTAGACTTAAATGTTCTTGTCACGTATTTTATGATGCTCTCTTTATGATTCAATTCTTGTCTTTTATGTGAGCATCATTGAAATTTCAAGCTTATCTTAATGGCTATAAAGAAAGAGCTTGTTGGGAGACAACCCAATAGTTATCATTTATTTTTGTTAGTTTGCGATAACATGATTATTTCCTCTCTAATGAATGTATTTTTATGTTTTAATTAGTGTTTGTGCCAAGTAAAGCCTATGGGATGATTTGCATGATGACTAGAATTGATACGGTGCAAAAATAGAAACTTTGACGTCCATTGCAGAATTTGCCTAATTCTACTGGATGTTTTTTAAGATGATTTTTTACACAGTATTGATATAGAAATTCCTCAGGCTATCCTAACTTTTCATAATTTTCGGAGTTACAAAAGTATAGGTTCATTACATATTACTACAAACTGTGTTGTTTTAGTCATATTTTGTTTTTGCATGTGTAGTTTGCTTGTTTCAATGATGCTATGGATTGTATCAGAAGGTATAAGCCATGGAGGAGTTAAGTATAGTACCGTATGATAAAATAAAATAATAATAAATGTTTAATATCACCTAAAACTATTTTATATGTTGCTTATACTAACGGATCTCGTGAAGTTTTGTTGAGTTTTGTGTCATTGAAGTTTTCAGCTTTTGGGTATTATCCCGGTGGACAAAGGATTGTGGAGAAGCAAAAGCCTAACCTTGGGGATACCCAAGGCACCCAAAGGTAATATTCAAGGAAGACTCAAGCGTCTAAGCTTGGGGATTCCCCGAAAGGCATCCCCTCTTTTCGCTTCAATCCATCGGTATGTTACTTGGAGCTATATTTGTATTCGTCACATGATATGAGTTTTGCTTGAAGCGTCTTTGCTTTTGTTTGCTTTTACTTTGAGTTTACCACAATCATTGCTTGATGTACATAACTATTTGGGAGAGAGACCACATCATCACATTTTTTTAGAATACTCTATGTGCTTAACTTATATCTTTTCAGCTCAAACGTTGCTCTAGTACTTCACTTATATCTTTTTGAGCACGGTGGCGTGTAGATTTTATAGAAATAGTATGCTCTCATTATTCACTTATATTTGTTTGAGAGATTGACAAATAATTATGGTAATTTTCATGGGTCATAAGAGTAGATCAAAAGTAATGAGTATCTGATGAATGATGATAAAAACCATCATGTAGCACATATAGAGAAATTGTGGGTTAATGATATTGATGTGGTCATATGAAAACGGTGTGAGTGCATTATTATTATTAAGATAGGTGTTGATATTAAGAGATGTTAAACTTCCTTTTCAATTAAAAAATAAAAAGGCATGGTCATGATGTGTGAGAATTTCTATTCCTTGTTGAAATCCTTGTGTTGTTTTGAGTCGGAGTCGCGTGATGGTTAATTCCTACCAACCCTCTCCCTCGGGGCATGCGAGTAGTAATTTCATTTGTGATAAAACTAATAAAACTTTGCAATAACTATATGAGTTCTTCATGAATAATGTGACACCATATACATATGCACTCTCACCTCCTCATATTTGTTAGCCTCTTCTGTATCGTGCATCGCCCGTTCTCACCTTAAGGATCAATGCAACTTTCGCCGGTGCATCCAAACCCATTGACATGACATCCTCTGTTGAACATAAACATTTTTATATCTTCCTCAAAACACCCACCATACCTACCTATCATGGCATTTCCATAGCCATTCCGAGATATATTGCCATGCAAATGCTATCGTCACTTCACATGACTAGTTGGTTCATCCTTATAATGCTTCGCATGATCATATAGAGCTAACATAGTATTTGTGCAAAGCAACCGTTCATCATTTTTTTGATACATGTCATGCTAGATCTTTGCACATCCTGGTACACTGCTAGAGGTATTAATTCAGAGTCATATTGTCCTATCAGTTTTCATGATGAGTTGTACGTAACTAAAAGTGTGATGATCATCATTATTAGAGCATTGTACGAATGAATAAATAATTACGGGGGAGGCCAGAGAGAATGGACTTTACTACTATACTTTACCACACGTATGCCTCAAAGTGGCACCTTGTTCTTCATATAGTGAGTCTCATGTCATATCATTCATATGCTAGTGGGAATCACTTTTTTGTAAACTTGGCTTATATATTCCTATGACGGGATTCCTCAAATGCTCAAGGTATTCATGAGCAAGAAAGTTGGATGCACACCCCACTTAGCTTCATTGGAGCTTTCATACACTTATAGCTCTTTTGCATCGTTTGCATGGCAATCCCTACTACTCGCATCGAGATCTATTGATGGTCATCTCCATAGCTTGTTGGTATGCCAAGTTGATGTGAGACTATCTTCCCCACTTTTACCCCTTTGAAACCTACCACCATATTCTATTACACCTTTATGCTATGTCCAATGGTTCACCATCATGTATTGCGTGAACACGAGCAGGAATTAAGCTTGGGGATGCTCGATAAGTCTCCAACTTATCTATAATTTTTGATTGTTCCATGTTGATATATTATCATTCTAGTAAGCTTTTGGGGTATCTATACCATTTTATATTATTTATGAGCATTGACCTATTGACCCAGTGTTGAGTGTGAGTTTCTATTTTTATATGTTTTTCACTTTGCAGGTTTTCCATACCAAATGATGTCCAATTGCCCTAAAACTTTTTGGTGATTTTTTCTGGACCAAAAGAGGACCAACGAGCATCAGAAGAAGGTCGAAGGCCTCATGAGGGGCCCACAAGCTAACAAGGCGCGGCCTGGGGGCGCCCTGATAGCTTGTGCCTCCCTTGTGGTCCTCCTGGCTCTATTCTTTGGCTCAAAAATTCTCATCTACCCTAAAAACACCAAAGGGAGTCCCGAAACACTTTTTACGCTACCGCAACGCTCTGTTCCGATGGGAGGCCAGCTGGAGCTTCGTTTCGGCACCCTCCCAGAAGGGGTTCGATCACAGAGGGCCTCTTCATCAGCCTTGTTGCCCTCGCGATGATGTGTGAGTAGTTCACCACATACCTACAGGTCCCTAGTCAGTACCTAGATGGGAATGTCTCTCTCTATGATCTTCAATACAATGATCATCGCATCTTCGCTTTGATCCATATGATGTAATTCCTTTTGTGGGGTGCGTTTATAGGGATCGATGAGTTGCGGGTTTATGTTCAGATTATTCATGATAAATATTTGAGTCGGCTCTGAATACTTATCTCATTCTTATGTGCATGATTATGATAGCTTCGTAATTCTGTTTGATCTATTGAAATAGTTTGGCCAACTAGATCGATATTTCTTTGGTGAGAGAGGTGTGTTGTGGTAGGTTCAACCTTCCGAATTTCTATATCCCAGTGACAAAAGGGGACAAGATGCGTCTTTGTGTTGCTTCTACTAAGGATAAAAAAGATGGGGTTCATGCATATTGCTTGAGTTTACTTTGTCTACATCATGTCATTATTCTCAATGCATTACTTTGTTTTACTTAATACTCTAGATGCGTGCTGGATAGCGGTCGATGAGTCGAGTAATAGTAATAGGTGTAGGCAGGAGTCAACCTATTTTTTTATGGGCGTGATGCCTATATACGCATGATCATTGTCGTGAATATTGCATAACTATCCGCTTTTTTGTCAATTGCCCAACAGTAATTTGTTTACCCATTGTATGCTATTTTTTCATGAGAGATGGCATTAGGGAAAGCTATGGCCCCTGGGTCTATTCACAATATATTGATAAAACCTTCAATACCTTGTTGCAAATATTTTTTTTACTTTTATCTTGCTATCTGCAATTATCTACACACTTCACTTGCTTGTGAATAACAAGACAATAGGATTAACAACCCTCTTGCCCGCGTTGGGTGCAAGTTGTTTGTTCTTTTGTGTGCAGCCGCTGAAACCGGTTGTGCTTGATATTCCTATTGGTTCAATAAACCTTGGTTTCATAACTGAGAGAAACACTTACACAATTTGTGCTACAATAACCCGTTCCTCTTCATGGAGAACCCAACGCAGATCACGAGTATCGATCTACAGGTCCGCAGTTAGTACCTAAATGGCTATCTCTCTCTCTCTTTGTTGATCTTCAATAGAATGAACATCGCGTCTTCTCTTTGATCTATCCGATGTAATCCTTTTATGTGTTGTTTTTGTTGGAATCCGATGAATTGTGGGTTTATGTTCAGATTATTCATGATAAATATTTGAGTCTTCTCTGAATTCTAATTATGATTCTTATTTGCATGATTGTCAGAGCTTCGTAAATCCCTCCGATCTATTGAAATAGTTTGGCCAACTAGATTGATATTTCTTCAGTGAGAGGGGTGCATAGTAATGGGTTC
Source organism: Hordeum vulgare subsp. vulgare (assembly GCF_904849725.1). Taxonomy (NCBI): domain Eukaryota; kingdom Viridiplantae; phylum Streptophyta; class Magnoliopsida; order Poales; family Poaceae; genus Hordeum; species Hordeum vulgare. Next base: position 147,893,474 of record NC_058521.1, read on the forward strand.
AATCTGAAGGGTTTCTATATCCAAGTGACAGAAGGGGATAAGATACGTCTTTGTATTGTTGCCACGAAGAATAAAACAATTTGCTTAATTCGTATTGATTGAGTTATGTTTGTCTACATCATGTCATTGTTCTCCAACCATTACTCTATTTTCCTTAATACTCTAGATGCATACTCGATAACGGTCGATGGGTGGAGTAATAGTAATAGGTGCAGGCAGGAGTCGGCCTATTTTCTTATGGACGTGATGCCTATATACACATGATTATTTTCATGAATATCACATAACTATGCGCTTTTCTATCAATTGCCCAACAGTAAATTGTTTACCCACCGTATACCTACTACATGACAGATGCCATTAGGGAAAACTACGGCCCCTGGGTCTATTCACTTATAAGTTTTACAAACGCTACAATTACCTTGATGCCTTTATTTACTTTGCAATTATCAACTTTCATCTACATACTTTACTTGCTTGCAAATAACGAGTCCAAGGGGATTGACAACCTTCTTGCCCGCGTTACGTGCAAGTGTTTGCTTCTTTGTGTGCAGTCGCTGAAGACATGACCTGGTTGTTCCTCCTATTGGTTCGATAAACCTTGGTTCTCTACTGAGGGAAATACTTACATATAATGTGTTGCATCACCCATTCATGGAAAAACCAACGCAGATCACAAGCATTAGTGTCGGCCTGGCCCTCCTCCAAGGTAGGGGCGGCGGCCTAGGGGGTGCCTTGTCCCCCAAGGCAATGGGGATTCCCCTCCCACCCTTGGCGCATGAGCCTTGGAGAGATAATGGTGCCTAACCCACCATGGGCTCGTGCGCCCCCTCCTCAGCCCATATGCCCCCCGGGGTAGGTTGGAACCTCCCGATGGACCCTTGGTGACCCCTCAACACTCCGGATACATTATCAAAAAAACCTGGAACTTTCCAGAACTCGAATATCGCTTTCCCATATATAATTTTTTACCTCCTGACCATTCTGAAGCTCCTCATGATATCCGGGATCTCATCCAGGACCCAAAATAACATTTGATCACCAACGTACATATAGGAATACTACTCTAGCATCATCGAACGTTAAGCGTACGGACCTTACGGGTTCGAGAATCATGTAGACATGACTGATAAACCTCTCTGATCAATAACCGAAAGTGGGACCTGGATGCACATATTGGTTCCTACATATTCCACGAAGATCTTCATCGATTGAACCATGATGTCAATGATTCATTCAATCCTGTGTGCAGTTCCCTTTGTCCATCAGTATGTTACTTGCCCGAGATTTGATCGTTGGTATCTCCATACCTAGTTCAATATCGTTACTAGTAAGTCTCTTTAATATTTTCTTAATAAAAGATCCCATTACTAACCCTTTAGTCACATTGCTTGCAAGCTTCTTGTGATGGTGTATTATCGAGAGGGCCCACAGATACCTCTCCATCATACGGAGTGACAAATCCGAGTCTCAATTCACTCCAACCCAACAAACACCCTCACAGATACATGTAGAGATCATTTATTATGACCTAGTTATATATGATGTAACGTTTGATAGCACACAAGGTATTTCTCCGGTGTTAGGGAGTTGCATGATCTCGTGGTCTTAGGAACAGAAACTTGACATGAATAAATATGTAGCAACAAACTAAGTGATACGAGCATTTGCTAAGTTCATGGTTGGGTCTTCTCCATCACATCATTCTTGTAATGATGTTATCCCTTTATCAAATGACAACTCATGTCTATGGTGGGGAAACCTTAACCATCTTTGATCAACGAGCTAGTCTAGTAGAAGATCACTAGGGACATGGTGTTGCTTATATATCCGCACATGTATTTATGTTTCCGGTCAATACAATTCTAGTACAGATAATAAATGTTTATCATGAACAGGGAAATATGACAATAACCAATTTATTATTGCCTCTAGGGCATTTTTCCAATAGTCTCCCACTTGCACTAGAGTCAATAATCTAGTTCACATCGCCATGTGATTAACACCCAATGAGTTATGGGGTTTGAACATGTTTTGCTTGTGAGAGAGGTTTTAGTCAACGGGTCTAAAACATTCATATGCATGTGTACTTTGAAAAACTATATGTCATAATGTTGATGATGCTACCATGCTCCACTTGGAGCTATCCCAAATGACTGCTCCACTATACGTATCTGGTTTTCTAGTGAGAGTCGTTTGGATCAAGTCAAAGCTTGCATCGGTGTAACCCTTTACGACGAACTCGTCATCACCTCCATAACCGGGAACCATTTCTTTAGACCTCTTTAGGTACCTAAGGATTATTTTGATATTTGTCTAGTGATCCACTCCTAGATCACTCTTGTGCCCCCTTGTCAGACTCATGGCAAAGAACACATCAGGTGTGGTAAACAACATGGCATATAGTATAGAGCCTCTAGTTGAGGCATAGGGGACGACTTGTGTCCTTACTATCTCTTCTACCCTAGTTTAGCTCTGAGTCTGACTTAACTTCACACCTTATAATATAGGCGAGAACTCCTTATTTGATTGATCCATTTTGAACTCCTTCAAAAACATGTCAAGGTATGTGACGTGTGAAAGTCTTATTAGGTGTCTTCATCTATCTCTATAGATCTTAATGCCCACTATGTAAGTAGCTTTACCCAGGTCTTACTTTGAAAAACTACTTTCAAATAACACTTTATGCTTTCTAAAAATTCTACATCATTTCCAATCAACAATATGTCATTCACATATACTTATTAGAAATGTTATAGAGCTCCCACTCACTTTCTTGTAAATACAAGGTTCTTCATAAACTTAGTATAAACCCAAAAGGTTTGATCATCTCATCAAAGCGTATATTCCAACTCTGAGATGCTTGCGCAAGTCCATAAAAGGATCGTTGAAGCTTGCATATCTCATACAACCTTTTCTTTATGGAAACAGTTAAGGAAACATTCTTTTGACATCCATGTGCCAAATTTCATAACCGAAAACTTCAACAATTACTAACATAATCCCAATAGACTTTAGCATCGCTACGGGTGAGAAAGTCCCATCGTAGTCAACTCCTTGAACTTGTCAGAAACATCTTTGTGATAAGTGGAGATTTACAAATGGTGACATTCCCATTAGTGTCAGTCGTCTTAAAAATCCATTTGTTCTCAAACATGGACCATATCTCGGATTTCATGGCCTCTAGCTATTTTTCAAAATCTGGGCCCATCATTGCTTGCTCATAGTTCATAAGATCATCATTTTCTAACAACATGACTTGAAAGACAAGATTATCGTACCACTCTCGGAAGTATGTGTCCTTGTCGACCTACGAGACTCGGTAGTAACTTGGTCCTAAGTTTCACCATCATCGTCATTAGCTTCCTTTTCAATAGGTGTACGCATTACAGGGACACCTTTCTATGTTGTGCTACTTTACAATTCAAGTGAAGGTTCAATAACCTCATAAGTTCTACCTTCACTCACTTCTTTTGAGAGAAACTCCTTCTCTAGAAAAGATCCATTCTTGACAACAAAGACTCCCCTTAGGACCTGTAATAGAAGGTATACTCAATTGTTGCTTTAGGGTATCTTATGAAGATGCAATTTTCTGCTTCAGGTTCGAGCTTATTAGGCATAAGTGTCGCATCCCCAAACTCTAAGAAATGACAACTAAGGTTTCTTGCCAAACGTTGTCATCTAAACAGATTTAGGTGGTGCCCTGTTTAAAGTGAATGTAGTTGTCTCTAATGCATAACCCCAAAATGATAGTGGGAAATTGATAATAGACATCAATGAATGCACCATGTCCAAGAGAGTATGGCTACGACGTTCAGACGCATCATTACACTTTGGTGTTCCAAGTGGCATGAGTTGTGAAACAATTCTCACATTGTCTTAAATGCATACCAACTCGTAACTCAGATACTCATCTCCATGATCATATCATAGCCATTTTATCTTCTTGTCACGATGATCTTCAACTTCACTCTGAATTTGCTTGAACTTTTCAAAATTTGAGATGTGTGTTTCATCAAGTAAATATACCCGTTTCTACTCAAATCATGTGTGAAGGTGAGAAAATAATGATATCCACCACATGCTTCAACACTTGTTGGACTGCATACATCAGTATGTAATATTTCCAACAAGTCTCCCTGCACCATTTTACCAGAAAAATGGGGTCTTAGTCATCTTGGCCACCAGGCATGGTTTGCATGTATCAAGCGATTCAAAATCGAGTGAGTCCAAGATCCATCAGCATGGAGTTTCTTCATGCGCTTTACACCGATATGACCTAAGCAGATGTGCCACAAGTATGTAGTACTATCATCATTAACTTTGCATCTTTTCGTGTCAATATTATGAACATGTGTATCAGTATGATCGAGATTCGATAAACCATTCACATTGGGAGCATGACAATAGAAGATATTATTCATAGAAATAGAACAACCATTATTCTCAAACTTATATAAATTACCGTCTCGCATTAAACACAATCCATATAATGTTCATGCTCAACGCAGGCACCAAATAACATTTATTTAGGTTTAAAAATGGTCCCGAAGGTAGAGGGAGTGTGTCCATGGTGATCACATCAACCTTGGAGACACTTCCAACAAGCATCGTCACCTCGTCCTTAGCTAGTCTCTATCTATTCTGCACCTCTTGTTTCGAGTTACTAATATTAGCAACTAAACTGGTATCAAATACCCAGGGGCTAGTACGACAACTAGTAATCTACACATCGATAACATGTATATCAAATATACTTTTATTGATATTTCTAGCCTTCTTATCTGCCAAGTATTTCGGGCAGTTTCGCTTCCAGTGACCATTCCCCTCACATTAGAAGCTCTCAGTCTCGGATTTTGGGTCCAACCTTGGCTTTCTTCACTGGAGCACGTGTCCTTAAGCATCGCGAATAGCTCTGGGATCATCACCTCCATCTCTTGCATGTTATAGCTCATCAAAAAGCTCTAGTAGCTTGGTGGTAGTGACTGGAAAGCTTTGTCAATCATTGTCTTATCTGGAATATTGACTCCCACTTGATTCAAGCCATTATAGCACCCAGACATTCTGAGCACATGCTCACAAACTAAGCTATTATCCTCCATCTTGGAGGTAAAGAACTCTATAAAGGTCTCATACCTCTCAACACAGGCATTTCATCTCTTGGAACATCTCATATGCTATGTGGCGTTCAAAACGTCTTAGGAGCCTCGATTCTAAGTCGTAAAGCATGGCGCACTGAACTATCAAGTAGAGTCATCACAACGTGCCTGCCAGACGTTCACAACATCCAGAAACAATGCTTGAGGGGGTAGTGCACTGACTGGTGCATTAAGGACATAAGCCTTCTATGCAGCAATGAGGACAATCCTCAGATTACAGACCGGATACGCATAATTGCTACCATCATCTTTCAACTTAGTTTTCTCTAGGAACTTATTAAAATTTAGGGGAGCTACAGGGCGAGTCATTGATCTACAACCTAATTTGTAAAGACATCTGGACTATGTTCATGATAATTAGTTCAATTAATCAAATTACTAATGAAATCAACATCCCTCAAGTTGTCTAAGTGTTACATGATGAGGTGGTTTCAATGGTGAACATCTCCATGTTGATCATATATACTATATGAATCATGTTCGGACTTTCGGTCTTCCGTGTTCCGAGGCCATGTCTGTACATGCTAGGCTAGTCAAGTTTAACCCAAGTATTCTACATGTGCAAAACTGGCTTATACCCGTTGTATGCGAACGAAGAGTCTATCACACCCGATCATCATGAGGTGCTTCAAAACGACGAACCGTTGCAACACTGCATACTTGGGGAGAGCACATTTTATCTTGAAATTAAGTGAGGGGTCATATTATAATGCTACCTTCATCATAAGCAAAATAAGATGCATAAAATATAAACATCACATGCAAATCAATAAGTGACATGATATGGCCATCATCATCTTGTGCTTTTGATCTCCATCTCCAAAGCACTGGCATGATCTCCATCGTCATCGGCATAACACTATGATCTTCATCATCGTGTCATCACATGGTTACTTCTAAAACTATTACTATCGCATAGCGATAAAGTAAATAAATTACATGGTGTTTAATAATTGACACACAGGTCATATAATAAATTAAATATAACCCTATGGATCTTGTTGTTGTCGTTCTCGTCGACATGCAAGTCGTGATAACTATTACAAAACATGATCATCTCATACATCAACATATATAAAATCACGTCTTGGCCATATCACATCACAATATGCCCTCCAAAAACAAGCTAGACATCCTCTACTTTGTTGTTGCAAGTTTTACGTGGCTGCTATGGGCAACTAGCAAGAATTGTTCTTACCTAAGAAAAGCCACAACAGTGATAATCAAGTTGCCTTTTAACCTTCTACAAGGAGCATCTTTGTCAAATCAGATTCAATTAAAGTGGGAGAGACACACACCTGCCAATAACTTTATGCGATACAAGTTGCATGTTTGTCGGTGGAACTGGTCTCTTGTACAAGGACAAGTAAGGTTGGTCAGGGCCGCTTCATCCCACAATACCATCAAACCCAAATAAGACAGATAGAGGTAAGCAATTTGAACATCAACATCCATAATTACTTTGTGTTGTACTCGTGCATATCATCTACTCATAGACCTAGCTATGATGCCACTCTTGGGGAACAAATCATGGAAAATGAAAAAAATATTCCTATGAACACCCAAGATCTATCTGTGGAGATGCATAACAATGAGGGGAAGAGTGTGTCTATGTTCCCTTGTAGACCGTTAAGTGGAAGCGTATATAATGCGGTTGATGTGGTCGTACTCTTCACGATCCAATCGCAAAACGATCTGATCTAGCGCCAAATGGATGACACCTCCATTTTCAGCACATGTGCGGCTTGATGGCGTCTCCGCCTCCTTGATCCAACAAGCAAGGGCAGAGTAGTAGATGGGATCGCCGGCACCATGACGGTTCGGCGGTGATGGTGGTGGTGCTATGTGACATCCTCGGATTGGGCTACAATAACCCATGTAATCAAGCTACAGTAATCGCATGCTAATGGTGCCATGTCATCAAGATTAGCTAAGCCAAATTTACACTTCATAAAAACTGAAACTAAATTCAAATTAAAATTAAAGTCAACTAAATTATTTCTTAAAAATATAAAATAAAAAACATGAATGGGTTGAAAATATTCCCTAAGTAATTGTCAATATGAAACCAACATTTTACCAAGTATTTAAATGCCCTAAATTATTGAAAACAAAGGCCAAAACTATTGTTTAAAATGCCTTTTGATTTATGAAAATTCCAAACCTTTTCAAATGGCTCCCAAACAATTTGTGGCAGTACCAAATGTTGCCTAACAAATACTGGACTAAGTCACCTATTTCATATAAGTATTTTTGATACTAAAATTAAATAAAAAGGAAAAATAATAAAACATCCCCCTCTACCTGGGCCGTCCCATCCAGAACCGGCCCATCGAGCCCACCCCCACCCGAGGGTATAAAACCTCCCCCCATCGAAACCCTACCCCGAACCAACCCCCATTCCCCCCCCACTTCCCCCGTGTCCCTCAACTGGCGGTTGCGCCCTCTGCACGCCCCGGACCCCTGACGACGCCCCGCCGGTGCCTCACCGTCGGCCACCTCCGACGACCGCCGTCGGCCGCCTCTCCCTTGTCGCGTCCTCCCCAAGCTGCCCCACCGGTCCTCCCCAAGCCTCTTCTCCTCTACGCCATCGGTGAGCCCCCGGGGCTCCACCCTCCTCATCTCCTCCTCCCCACACTCCGGCCACCACGGCCGCGTTGCATCCCTGCCCCACTCCAGCGGCTCCCTCGGCCTTGGCAGCCGCAGCCCCAGCGTCGCGCCCCTTCCCGCGCCCCGGCTCGCCTGCCCTCGTGCCCTACCATCGGCCTCCTCCCCTTCTCGTGCGACCATCGCTAGCCGCGACCACCACCACCACGACCCCCTCCTCCTCGCTGGTCTAGCCTCGTCCAAACTCCACACACTAGCTGCGCTCGCCAAGCTGAGCCCCGGTCGGCCCTCTCTGTCACACTCGGGGTAGCTCGTGTGTTAGTTCAGTTTGGGGTACCCCCCCCCTCAACTGGATGATAACACGGGCCCACACCCCTGTTTAACGGGGATTTAAAAATAAAATGATTATATATATACAATAGGTCAAATTAATTAACTAATTAATTAAGAATATAGTTAATTAATTTAATCTGGGATTAATTAGATTACTAACTCCCTGGGTCTATGACATGTGGGCCCATGTCATTAGCACTAATGCCTTTGTTAGCTTAAGTTAAAATAATTAATTTAGTCTAATGTGACACTCGCATGTGGTCCCCCACTCATAATTAAACCTGTTAGATTAATTTAATTCTGGTTTAGTACTATGTCTATGACAGGTGGGGCCCCTCTGCCTGTTTTACCAGTTAACTCACACTGTTGAATCTAATGTCAGCAATGACATCATGATGATGTCATAGAAAATTATTTGAATTAAAATAAATATATTTAATTGCAAAATAATAATAAAACTTTAAAAACTAATATAATATAATCTGTAATCTGGATAAAAATAATTTATACATGAAAGTTGATTAGAAAAATAAGACGAACCTGGATACGTTGTTCGTTCGTGTGTCACGCGTCCCTGGCATAGCGAACAGGGGAGTTTTCCATCGTTTTCGCCTGTCCGGTAGTATCCACAAAACCGGAAAATATCGTTAGATATTTTTCCGATCCGTCCATGACGTGTAATACTACGTTAGTGCATGCCTAGCCCTGCATATTGCCATGCCATGCATCGTGTTGCATGTGTGTCTTATATTTATTATTTCTTCCCTCCTCTTCTTACCGGTAGACCCTGAGACTAACGATGCTGCCGGGTACGACTACCCTCCTGACGACCAGACCTTTGCCGTGGAGCAACAAGGCAAGCAAACCCCCTTGATCATTCCTATATCGCATATTATTTCTCCCTCATGCTTGCATTAGATTTTGCTACTTTTGTAGATAACTCCTATTCTGATGCATAGCCTATTTTTTATGAACTCCTACTTTACTCTACTGTCATACCAAATGCTTAGTATAGGTAGCTCAGTGATCCCCCTTGACCCCCTTAGTCCAGTTGCTCCCGCTTTATCACCAAGTCTCGATCATATGATCGACGAGCCAAGACCCATCACAGCACTCACACCTCCTTAGTTGTACGATGATATAGAGATACTATCGAGTACTGAGGGTGACACCTCGATACGTATTCCTGATGTTAGCTATGTAGTGTAGTTAATGGCGGTGGCTCTCGGAGGGTGATTCCTCCTTCACCACCTTCGATAACAACTCTGTCATACAACCCATAAGGCATGGTCAATCGAGGGTGATTCCTCCCTGGCCACCTTGACGATTACATTGTTTGGGATCCATCGAGGGTGATACCTCAGATCCCTATGATGTTACAGTCGCATAGTTACTTGACCTTACTACTGGGAACATGATGAGGTGTGTTGCGGGTGGATTCCCGTGTGAATGTGATGAGGCATAGCCAGGCATTCTTGGCCCTTGCCACGGATCCTCGAGACGGGGCGGCGGGACCACATATCATGGATTGTTGATCGTCATCGCAATGTTAATTAAAATGCTAATGTGATTTAGGTATTTGATGTGAGTTGGTCGGGAGGCCTTTTCGCACTAACCATCACGTGGGAGCAGTTATGGGTACTCGATGTCGTGGTATCAGCCGAAGCTCTTCAAACATCAGCAATGGAGCTACGCGCACCCGAGTGGCCCGCATAAGCATAATCTTGTATAAGAGATGCCAGGACTGTCATCGGCCGCCCACACATCATTCAAGAGCGCAAAGGGTGATGAACCCTGCGCGCTTAGGATTTAGACCGGCGGACTGGCCTCTCTTTTGAGCCTAGGTAGGGTTGCAACGTGTTTATGTTCTGAGGCCGGGTAAGACCCAAGAAAGTGTGTCCGGCCAGAGTTTATCAAGCGTGTTGGGTACTGTGGTTCACCCATGTAGGGATGGAAATTAACTATTCAAATAGCCGTGTTCGCGGTTACAGGACGACTTGGACTTGTGCCCCGATCTTATACAACTTCAACTGTTACTTAACTGGAATGTTTGTTGAGGGATTGCTTTCTAGCAGGGAGTCGAGGAAGAATATCTGGGCGTGACCTTAATTAAATTTGTTGCAATGATATGACTACATAATTGTGTTACTTGCGCTACTCTTGTCTATTGCTGCAAGATGCTAAAGATGCTAGTCTTTGATAGGACTAGTCCCCTCTCTCTATTCTCGCATTGCTGCAATTAGTCCACATATAACCCATTTCCTTTGATACTATTGCATACTTAGTATAGTTATGATGTCAGTCTTGCGAGTACTTTGGATGAGTACTCACCGTTGCTTTGCTCCCCCTTTTCCCCTTGATACGATTGTTGCAACCAGATGCTGGAGCCCAAGAGGTAGCATATCCTGCCGATGACGTATGCTACCCCGATGGTGCCTACTGCTATGTGGAGGCCACTAACGACCAGGAGTAGTTTAGGAGGTTCCCGGGCAGGAGGCCTTGCCTCGTTCGATCGATGTATCTTTTCTGCTAGCCTTATCTAAGTCATCTCCTTGCTTTATGTGTGTACTCGGATATTTGTTGCTTCCGCTGACTCGTGTGTTTCTCGAGCTTTTGTATTCTAGCCCTCGAGGCCCCTGGCTTGTAATATAAAGCTTGTATTCTTTTATTTGTGTCTAGAGTTGTGTTGTGATACCTTCCTGTGAGTCATTGATTTTGGTCGTACGCATTTGCGTTTATGATTATTGTATGGTCAAATCGAGGGTGCCATAAGTTGGTATCCGAGTCGACTGTCTGTAGGTAGCCCCCTTTCCAACTCCTTGGCCAAAGTTGAGTCTAGTACTTGAAAACTTACTAACATTGTTGTGTGGTTTATGGGCCCACATCTCAATCGGGTGTTATTAGTATCTTTTACTCATCTTCTATACTCTGGGTTCTAATCTCTCTTCTCTTTCGGGTTAAATATTTTACTTACTCTAGCTTTAGGTTCTCGTAAATACTTCCTCCTGGAGAGTCCCGCATTCCTGACGATGGATTGATTCATTAGAAGACTCTGAAGATACTCTCCAATATTTTATCGAGAACTTGTGCTCATCACATTTGTGATTCCCTTCCTCTGTCAACCCCTATGGATGGCTACATACAAATGTCGTTTATACTTTCCTTTCCAGTTCCTCTTGTTTTTACAAGGTACGTCGAATCATCTTATGATGGATTCGTTCGTCATCAAGTTGTCATGAGTTTCGTAAGTCTTTCGAATTGCTATTAGATCTTTTGAAGTCCTTAGTAGCCTATTCCTCTTGACCTTTTTCACGTGCTTGCATTATTATTAGTCTCGTATGTCTAGCAGCATTCGTTATAATCCTTTGTGATTGTCCTTTGATCTTATTGATTCAACCTATGTGTGAATGCACGCAAACATCGGTTGATCCTCGTAAATTATCTTTCCGGCTCAGACGTCCTTCTAGACAGGAGCTGGTTCTCGGTAAATCAACCTTGATTGATTGTCCATCTAATTCCACTCAACTTACTTGTATTTGATCAAAGAATCTAATTTTCATACACCAACCTGGAAGACATAATTCCTTTGGTATTTAATTATCTATATTTTTCAGATGTTCTATGATCCAGTGCCTTGCATTCTCTCTCCCTCTGATTGAGTACCAATACTCACATCAGGTCCTTCATGAACCGCGAGACCCATTGTTGGGTTATCATCTAATGACACCCTTACATTCAAAATTCTTGTGATATTCCTCCCGTGATATACGATCCATTGGTAAATTGTGTCTTCTCTCTCTCTGATAAGTTGCATCCTATGATTTTGTCACACATGCTCTGTTGTTAAGCATGTGTTAATTACTCTTGAAGTTTGTGGTATATGTTCATAAGATGCACCGATGGGTTGAATCTATGCCTTCCTAATCCGTGTGATCCCAAGAGTTTTTACGAGACTTGCTCTTCTGGTGTTTTGCTGGATATTCTTTCAGAGCTACAACTTCATCAAAGTCGAGGATTAAATGGCAGGTGATGCATTGATGAAGTGGGAGTCGACCTTGAACTTTGTATTCATGCCCATGGAAAAACGTTAATCCTATCACAGAAGCTTCTCGTATCAATAATCAACCATTGTATGCTTGGATATTGTATCTGTGATTTGGTACTTTGCAAGCATGGTTCCGACCATGTTGTCCTACCTTGATTTCATTCTCAAACGAGATAAAGTACTTGTCTTCCACACATCAGTACACTAGTCTAACCTCTATTCTGATCTACCTCCGAGTATTATCCTTGGTATCTCGAGAATATCACGGAGCTATATAACTTCTTATGAGCTCCTCATCAACTATGATATTTCACTGATTCTAGTTTCCTCATGTTTTGAGTTGTTGGACACTCAAGGACATCCATAACTTAATAGAGTATGCATTGCGATTCAACAACTCTTAGTATCTTCTTTGCTTGTGAGTTTGTACTCGATCATGTCATCCCAAGCCGTTAGACTACAGCATCATTGTCATGCTAGAGCTTGACCATGCTATCTATGTCCTTCATCCTCGGAACACAATTGCAATAGCACAATAAGCTTACATCGAGCTTTCAACATAATGTTGGTTTTCTTGAAAGGCAATTTTGATTCTGAGCTAGCAATCTTATCTGTGGTTCCAACAACCTTTCGCTTCACCATTACTTTGCCAGATCTCATCGCTGGTCGATTGCATCTTCAAAAAACTTCTCAACAAATATGTCATGATCATCATCAACATCCTGAGCTCTTCCAGGATATCAATCGAATTCATGATGAGAAATACCACCCTTTCCCCTCAATGATTTGTATTATCATCGACAACCCTATTAACTTCCCTCCAACACAAACTTGGTCACGTTTTGTGTTGTCTCTTGAGTTCCTTTCTACCCAGCTTATGTTATCTTCTACCTTGGAGTATTACCATCTTTTATGTCAAGAATTCTGTGAGAATTGTTGCACCTCTTAAGAATTCTTGATATAGTGATACTTCTCGCCATCACCATTCATTTCTTGCTCCCCGTGTTGTTTCTGGCCAAACTTCCGACAAGTGGACTCTAAGGTATGATTCCAATACTTGTGGCAACCCTATTGCTTTGAAGTTAATGACTAACAGTTTCATTCTTGGTGTGTTTGTTGTAGACTCACCATTCTAGCGTTGGTCGTGCTACTCATTCCGTATTTCCGAGTGCACCCTTCAATCAATGTTTAATTGTTGGTGTTTCCTGGAGCATACGTCATTATATCATTTGATTGACATCTCCTTGTTCTTGTAATTTTGGAAATTCATCCCTATCTAAATTTTGAGGGATTGTTGTTGAACCCATGGGCCACACCCTCAACTTCTCCATGTTTCATGATGAAGCTTTTTGAAAGCACTATCTTTGTACCTACCTCATGAAGAATATGTTTGCTAGAAGAAGTGTTTTCACAAAATTGTTGTGCATTCTTGTCGTTGTGAATATGAGAAAGTTTTGTTTCGCTTCCTCTAGGGTCATCCCAAATCATTCACGCATGTGTGAGGTGCTATATGTTTTGAAGATTTGATATCCTCACTTCATATAACTTTTCTTAGCACCCCAAGCCACTGACTGGTTTGATCAAAGAAAATAAGTTCCTTCATAAGAGCTAATCCATGCGTACACAAGGACCTTGATATCCTTGATGATGGTTCCCAAACAAGAACTCGGTTGCATTTTGTTGTAAGAATTCCATGTGGGCACGAGTGTATTGACATTGTGTTCATGCGTCTTACGTCCAGCTCATCAATCAAGACTTACGTCCATATTCCCTATCCCGAGAATCTTGCATCATCATCTTTTCTTCTCACGCATTCTCAGACTGAGGTATCATAACACCAATCAGATCTGAATCTCAGGCATATATGATGGTTTGAACATTTCCCAAAAATTATAACTTTGGTCTTTATGTAACCTGGTACGGTGATGTCTTGTCTAGCAGACGTGACCGGAGGGCTTATTGTTAGATTGTCTTCCTTACGTAAGGTTAAGCATTCTCCTATAAGTAAATGGTATGGCTTATTTTATGAGATGTTCCTGGTGGATCCTTTGTGTACCCAAAGTCTTACCTTTATATGTTGACCATGTCGATGCTACCTTGGAGCACGGATGTGGCATTTCAAATTTCAACAGGAGCATTCGAAGTGTCATGCTAAAATGTTCTTGATCAATTATCCAAACAGTGTTGTATGGGTAAACATCATGATTCTCCTTGCCCGTTTACCTAAATGATTATCTACTTTCTATCCTTTCATGGACACCATGCTTTGTATGCCTTGGGAAAGGTATACTCTAATACTTGTGTGTGAACACATTTTCCTTTCCCAGTGGTTTGTTTAACATTTCTTGTATTATAATTTATCTCGGCAATGGAAATTCCCTACTTAGGTAAAAACCACGGTGTACAACTCCGTCTGTAAGACCCTGTTACTATTGTGGACAACATTCCGTTAACCGCCGGTGGACGAGAACTTTGCCTATTGGTCCGCCTCATTTCAACGAGCAGGAAAATGGTTCTATTCGTCCCCCGCCCTTGGTACCGACGTGTAACGCCCAAGATATGACCCTATCCTCAATTTGGCACGAGGACCTCGTCAGGGATAGAAGTGTATCTCGTCGTTTCGCAAGAATGGATATCGTTACAAATACATGTACAGAAAATATGAGATATATGGAATTGGCTTACACTCGCCGCAAGCTACATCAGAGTCACATCAGTTCAATACATAAACATCATGAAGAAGAGCAGGGTCCGACTACGGATGAAAACAAACGAGAAAAGAAGAACGACGTCCATCCTTGCTATCCCACGCTGCCAGCCTGGAACCCATCCTAGATCGATGAAGAAGAAGAAGAAGAAGCAACTCCAAATGAACAATCAACGCGCTCGCGTCAAGTACCCTTTACCTGTACCTGCAACTGGTGTTGTAGTAATCTGTGAGCCACGGGGACTCAGCAATCTCATTTCCAAAGGTATCAAGACTAGCAAAGCTTAATGGGTGAGGTAAGGTTAAGTGGTGAGGTTGCAGCAGCGGCTAAGCATATATTTGGTGGCTAAACTTACGAGTACAAGAATAAAGAGGGGGATGTTCTACGCATAACGGACGTGAACTACTATGATCAAATGAATGATCCTGAACACCTACCTACGTCAGACATAACCCCACCGTGTCCTCGATCAGAGAAGGAACTCACGAACGAGACAATCATGGTTACGCACACAGTTGGCATGTTTTAATTGAGTTAACTTCAAGTTATCTAGAACCAGTGTTAAACAAAGCTTCCACGTTGCCACGTAACCGCGGGCACGGCTTTCCAAAAAGATTTAACCCTGCAGGGGTGCTCCAACTAGTCCATCACAAATTACCACAAGCCACATAGAAATCCTCGATCATGACACTCGCGATCTCGTCGGACTCCTTAGTGGAAAACCTCAACCCTGAGATTACCCAAAGCATTACCGGAATCCCGGTGCACAAGATATTTCGTCAAAGGTAAAACTAATCCAGCAAGGCCGCCCGACGTGTCGACGATCCCGATAGGAGCCGCGTATCTCGTTCTCAGGGCACGACGGATGAGCTAGATGTCGGGATCGCTAAACCCTGGGTGACCAGGGGGGTGCCGGACATCGCTCAGGTGGGACCAACACTCACGAAGAGCACTGGCCCGGGGGTTGATTAAATTACTCCGCGGGTGCCGGCGGGTCACTATGCATTATTGTTAGGTTATTAGGCAAATGTAGTACCAAAGTTGGGCCTTGCCAGACCAGCTTTAATCTAAGACAAATTATCAAGGGGTTCCCCATAACAACCCTGATCGTGTTAGGAGCGCTCAATTATGGAACATAACACCGGTAGACGAAACTAAGGGGGCAAAGGTGGAACAAAACACGAGGCTAGAAAGGCCGAGCCTTTACCAAGTATATAGGTGCATTAAATCAAATAGCATTAATAGGGTGATATAACAAGGAAACCATGTTGTCACATGGAAGCAACTGCACCTGCAACTAGCAACGCTAACACATGGATAAGCAAGCAGAAACATAGCCAATCAGTGGTTTGCTAGGTTGTGAATGTTGGAATTATGCCCTAGAGGCAATAATAAATATAGTTATTATTATAATTCATGTATCAAGATAATCCCTTATTATCCATGCTATAATTGTATTGAATGAAGACTTATATACATGTGTGGATACATAGACAAAACACTGTCCCTAGCAAGCCTCTAGTTGGCTAGCCAGTTGATCAAAGATAGTCAGGGTCTTCTGATTATGTACAAGGTGTTGTTTCTTGATAACTGGATCACGTCATTAGGAGAATCACGTGATGGACTAGACCCAAACTCATAGACGTAGCATGTTGATCGTGTCATTTTGTTGCTACTGTTTTCTGCGTGTCAAGTATTTGTTCCTATGACCATGAGATCATATAACTCACTGACACCGGAGGAATACTTTGTGTGTATCAAACGTCGCAACGTAACTGGGTGACTATAAAGACGCTCTACAAGTATCTCCGAAGATGTTCGTCGAGTTAGTATGGATCGAGACTGGGATTTGTCACTCCGTGTGACGGAGAGGTATCTTGGGGCCCACTCGGTAATACAACATCACACACAAGCCTTGCAAGCAATGTAACTTAGTGTAAGTTGCGGGATCTTGTATTACGGAACGAGTAAAGAGGCTTGCGGGTAAACGATATTGAAATAGGTATGCGGATACTGACGATCGAATCTCGGGCAAGTAACATACCGAAGGACAAAGGGAATGACATACGGGATTATATGAATCCTTGGCGCTGAGGTTCAAACGATAAGATCTTCGTAGAATATGTGGGATCCAATATGGGTATCCAGGTCCCACTATTGGATATTGACCGAGGAGTCACTCGGGTCATGTCTACATAGTTCTTGAACCCGCAGGGTCTGCACACTTAAGGTTCGACGTTGTTTTATGCGTATTTGAGTTATATGGTTGGTTACCGAATGTTGTTCGGAGTCACGTATGAGATCACGGACGTCACGAGGGTTTCCGGAATGGTCCGGAAACGAAGATTGATATATAGGATGACCTCATTTGATTACCGGAAGGTTTTCGGAGTTACCGGGAATGACGAATGGGTTCCGGGTGTTCACCGGGGGGGCAACCCACCCCGGGGAATCCCATAGGCCTTGGGGGTGGCGCACCAGCCCTTGGTGGGCTGGTGGGACAGCCCAAGAAGTCCCTATGCGCCATAGATAGAAAATCAAAGAGAAAAGAAAAAAAGGAGGTGGGAAAGGAGAGAAGGACTCCACTTTCCAATCCTAGTTGGACTAGGATTGGAGGAGGACTCCTCCTCCCTTGGTGGCGCAGCCCTTGGGGATCCTTGAGCCTCAAGGCAAGCCTCCCCTCCCTCCTCCTATATATATGGAGCAATTAGGGCTGATTTGAGACAACTTTTCCAAGGCAGCCCAACCACATAACTCCACGGTTTTACCTCTAGATCGCGTTTCTGCGGAGCTCGGGCGGAGCCCTGCCGAGATTAGATCATCACCAACCTCCGGAGCGCCGTCACGCTGCCGGAGAACTCATCTACCTCTCCGTCTCTCTTGCTGGATCAAGAAGGCCGAGATCATCGTCGAGCTGTACGTGTGCTGAACGCGGAGGTGTCGTCCGTTCGGCACTAGATCGTGGGACGGATCGCGGGACGGTTCGTGGGACGGTTCACGGGGCGGATCGAGGGACGTGAGGACGTTCCACTACATCAACCGCGTTCACTAACGCTTCTGCTGTGCGATCTACAAGGGTACGTAGATCGGAAATCCCCTCTCGTAGATGAACATCACCATGATAGGTCTTCGTGCGCGTAGGAAAATTTTGTTTCCCATGCGACGTTCTCCAACAGTGGCATCATGAGCTAGGTTCATTCGTAGATGTAATCTCGAGTAAAACACAAAAGTTTTTGTGGGCGGTGATGTGCGTCTTGCTTCCCTCCTTAGTCTTTTCTTGATTCCGCGGTATTGTTGGATTGAACCGGCTTGGACCGACATTACTCGTACGCTTACGAGAGACTGGTTTCATAGCTACGAGTAACTCTGTTGCTCAAAGATGACTGGCAATTGTCGGTTTCTCCAACTTTAGTTGAATCGGATTTGACTGAGGAGGTCCTTGGATAAGGTTAAATAGCAATTCATATATCTCTGTTGTGGTGTTTGCGTAAGTAAGATGCGATCCTACTAGATACCCTTGGTCACCATGTAAAACATGCAACAACAAATTAGAGGATGTCTAACTTGTTTTTGCAGGGTATGCTTGTGATGTGATATGGCCAACGATGTGATGTGATATATTGGATGTATGAGATGATCATGTTGTAATAGATAATATCGACTTGCACGTCGATGGTACGGCAACCGGCAGGAGCCATAGGGTTGTCTTTAAACTAACGTTTGTGCTTGCAGATGCGTTTACTATTTTGCTAGGATGTAGCTTCGGTAGTAATAGCATGAGTAGCACGACAACCCCGATGGCGACACGTTGATGGAGATCATGGTGTGGCGCCGGTGACAAGAAGATCGTGTCGGTGCTTTGGTGATGGAGATCAAGGAGCACGTGATGATGGCCATATCATGTCACTTATGAATTGCATGTGATGTTAATCCTTTTATGCACCTTATTTTGCTTAGAACGACGATAGCATTATGAGGTAATCTCTCACTAAAATTTCAAGATGAAATTGTGTTCTCCCCGACAGTGCACCGTTGCTACAGTTCGTCGTTTCGAGACACCACGTGATGATCGGGTGTGATAGACTCAACGTTCACATACAACGGGTGCAAAACAGTTGCACATGCGGAACACTCCGGTTAAGCTTGACGAGCCTAGCATGTGCATACATGGCCTCGGAACACATGAGACCGAAAGGTCGATCATGAATCATATAGTTGATATGATTAGCATAGGGATGCTTACCACTGAAACTATACTCAACTCACGTGATGATCGGACTTGAGCTAGTGTAAGTGGGTCATGAACCACTCAAATGACTAGAGATATGTACTTTTTGAGTGGGAGTTTAGCAAGTAATTTGATTAAGTTAAACTCTAATTATCTTGAACATAGTCTAAGTCCACTTTGAATATATTTGTGTTGTAGATCATGGCTCACGCGACAGTCACCCTGAATTTTAATACGTTCCTAGAGAAAGCTAAGTTGAAAGATGATGGAAGCAACTTTGTAGACTGGGCTCATAATCTTAAGTTGATCCTACAAGCTAGGAAGAAGGATTATGTCCTTGATGTTGCGCTAGGAGATGAACCACCCGCTACGGCTGACCAAGATGTTAAGAACGCTTGGTTAACATGTAAGGAGGACTACTCAGTAGTTCAATGTGCAGTCTTGTATGGCTTAGAGTCGGGACTTCAACGTCGCTTTGAGCATCATGGAGCATATGAGATGTTCTATGAGTTGAAGTTTATCTTTCAGAAGAACGCCCGGATCGAGAGGTATGAGACCTCCGATAAATTATATGCTTGCAAGATGGAGGAGAATTCGTCTGTCAGTGAACATGTGCTCAAAATGTCTGGGTACTCAAACCGTCTAGCTGAGCTGGGGATTGAACTCCCGCAAGAGGCTATCACTGACAGAATTCTTCAATCACTGCCGCCAAGCTATAAGGGCTTTGTGTTGAACTACAACATGCAAGGGATGAACAAGTCACCCGGCGAGTTGTTTGCGATGC
Source organism: Hordeum vulgare subsp. vulgare (assembly GCF_904849725.1). Classification (NCBI taxonomy): domain Eukaryota; kingdom Viridiplantae; phylum Streptophyta; class Magnoliopsida; order Poales; family Poaceae; genus Hordeum; species Hordeum vulgare. The sequence goes on from NC_058521.1 coordinate 147,913,338, forward strand.
TGAAAGTCGCAGAGTCTAAACTCCGTAAAGAGCATCAAGTGTTGATGGTGAATAAGACCACTAGTTTCAAGAGAAATGGCAAAGGCAAGAAGGGTAATTCAAAGAAGAGCGGCAAGCCTGTTGCCAATCCGACGAAGAAACCCAAAGCTGGACCTAAGCCTGAAACAGAGTGCTACTATTGCAAGGGTATGGGTCACTGGAAGCGCAACTGCCCCAAGTATCTGGCTGATAAGAAGGCGGCCAAAGAAAAATCAGGTATATTTGATATACATGTTATTGATGTGTACTTAACCGGCTCTCGTAGTAGTGCCTGGGTATTCGATACCGGTTCTGTTGCTCATATTTGCAACTCGAAACAGGAACTGTGGAATAGGCGAAGGCTGGCGAAAGATGAAGTGACGATGCGCGTAGGAAATGGTTCCAAGGTTGATGCAATCGCCGTCGGCACAGTTTCACTTCACTTACCATCAGGATTAATTATGAACTTGAATAATTGTTATTTAGTGCCTGCGTTGAGCATGAACATTATATCTGGATCTTGTTTATTGTGAGACGGTTACTCTTTTAAGTCAGAGAATAATGGTTGTTCTATTTCTATGAGTAACATCTTTTATGGTCATGCACCCAATGTGAGAGGATTGTTCATATTGAATCTTGATAGTGATGATACACATATACATAACACTGAGACCAAAAGAGTTAGAGTTAACAATGATAGCGCCATGTTTTTGTGGCACTGCCGCTTAGGTCATATTGGTGTAAAGCGCATGAAGAAACTCCATACTGATGGACTTTTGGAGTCACTTGACTTTGATTCACTTGACACGTGCGAACCATGCCTCATGGCCAAGATGACTAAAACTCCGTTCTCCGGAACAATGGAGTGTGCCAGTGACTTGTTGGAAACCATACATACCGATGTGTGCGGTCCGATGAGCGTGGAGGCACGCGGCGGATATCGTTATTTTCTCACCTTCACTGACGATTTAAGTAGATATGGTTATGTCTACTTAATGAAGCACAAGTCTGAAACATTTGAAAAGTTCAAGCAATTTCAGAGTGAAGTTGAAAATCATCGTAACAAGAAGATCAAGTTCCTACGGTCTGATCGTGGGGGTGAATATCTGAGTTTTGAGTTTGGTGCTCACTTAAGACAATGTGGAATTGTTTCACAGTTAACACCGCCTGGAACACCACAGCGTAATGGTGTGTCCGAACATCGTAATCGTACTTTATTAGAGATGGTACGATCTACGATGTCTCTTACCGATTTGCCGTTATCGTTTTGGGGTTATGCATTAGACACAGCTGCATTCACTTTAAATAGGGCACCATCAAAATCCGTTGAGACGACACCATACGAACTGTGGTATGGCAAAAGGCCAAAGTTGTCGTTTCTTAAAGTTTGGGGATGTGATGCTTATGTCAAAAAGCTTCAGCCTGAAAAGCTGGAACCCAAAGCGGAAAAGTGCATCTTCATAGGTTACCCAAAAGAGACAGTTGGGTACACCTTCTATCTCAAATCCGAGGGCAAAGTGTTTGTTGCTAAAAACGGAGCTTTTCTCGAGAAGGAGTTTCTCTCGAGAGAATTGAGTGGGAGGAAGATAGAACTTGATGAGGTTGCCGAACCTCTCGTCCCTCTGGATGGTGGCGCAGGGCAAGGGGGAACCCCTGTCATTGCGACGCCGGTTGAGGAGGAAGTTAATGATGATGATCATGAAACTCCGGTTCAAGTTCCTATCAAACCACGCAGGTCGACGAGACCACGTGCTGCTCCAGAGTGGTACGGTAATCCTGTTTTGTCAATCATGTTGTTAGACAACAATGAACCTGCAAATTATGAAGAAGCAATGGTGGGCCCAGATTCCAACAAATGGCTGGAGGCCATGAAGTCCGAGATAGGATCCATGTATGATAACAAAGTGTGGACTTTGGAAGTACTACCTGAGGGCCGCAAGGCTATTCAGAACAAATGGATCTTTAAGAAGAAGACGGACGCTGACGGCAATGTGACCGTTTATAAAGCTCGACTTGTGGCAAAGGGTTTTTCACAAGTTCAAGGAGTTGACTACGATGAGACATTCTCACCCGTAGCGATGCTTAAGTCCGTCAGAATCATGTTAGCAATAGCTGCATTTTTCGATTATGAAATCTGGCAGATGGATGTCAAAACGGCGTTCCTTAACGGTTTCTTTAAGGAAGAGTTGTATATGATGCAATCCTAAGGTTTTGTCGATCCTAAAAATGATAACAAGGTGTGCAAGCTCCAGCGATCCATTTATGGACTGGTGCAAGCATCTCGGAGTTGGAACAAACGCTTTGATGAGGTGATCAAAGCATTTGGGTTTATACGAGTGGTTGGAGAATCTTGTATTTACAAGAAAGTGAGTGGGAGCTCTGTGGAGTTTCTAATATTATATGTGGATGACATATTGCTGATTGGAAACAACGTAGAGTTTTTGGAGAGCATAAAGGATTACTTGAATAAAAGTTTCTTTATGAAGGACCTAGGAGAAGCTGCTTACATTCTAGGCATTAAGATCTACAGGGATAGATCGAAACGCCTGATAGGACTTTCACAAAGCACATACCTTGATAAAGTTTTGAAGAGGTTCAAAATGGAACAGTCCAAGAAAGGGTTCTTGCCGGTTTTACAAGGTACGAGATTGAGTAAGACTCAGTGCCCAGCAACTGATAAAGATAGAGAGCATATGAGCACCGTCCCCTATGCTTCAGCCATAGGATCTATCATGTATGCAATGTTGTGCACTAGACCGGACGTTAGCCTGGCCATAAGTATGGCAGGCAGGTTCCATAGTAATACAGGAGTGGATCACTGGACGGCGGTCAAGAATATCCTGAAGTACCTGAAAAGGACTAAGGAGATGTTTCTCGTGTATGGAGGTGACGAAGAGCTCGCCGTAAAGGGTTACGTTGATGCAAGCTTTGACACAGATCCGGACGACTCTAAGTCGCAGACCGGATACGTATTTATTCTTAATGGGGGTGCGATAAGCTGGTGCAGTTCCAAGCAAAGCGTCGTAGCAGATTCTACATGTGAAGCGGAGTACATGGCTGCCTCGGAGGCGGCTAAGGAGGGTGTCTGGATGAAGCAGTTCATGACGGATCTTGGAGTGGTGCCAAGCGCACTGAATCCAATAACCTTGTTATGTGACAACATGGGTGCCATTGCCTTAGCAGAGGAACCACGGTTTCACAAGAAGACCAGACACATCAAACGACGCTTCAACCTCATCCGCGACTACGTCGAAGGGGAGAACATAAATATATGCAAAGTGCACACGGATCTAAATGTAGCAAACCCGCTGACTAAACCTCTTCCACGGGCAAAGCATGATCAACACCAGAACTGTATGGGTGTTAGATTTATTACAATGTAATTCGCATGATGATGTGAGGGCTAGATTATTGACTCTAGTGCAAGTGGGAGACTGTTGGAATTATGCCCTAGAGGCAATAATAAATATAGTTATTATTATAATTCCTGTATCAAGATAATCATTTATTATCCATGCTATAATTGTATTGAATGAAGACTTATATACATGTGTGGATACATAGACAAAACACTATCCCTAGCAAGCCTCTAGTTGGCTAGCCAGTTGATCAAAGATAGTCAGGGTCTTCTGATTATGTACAAGGTGTTGTTGCTTGATAAATGGATCATGTCATTAGGAGACTCACGTGATGGACTAGACCCAAACTAATAAACGTAGCATGTTGATCGTGTCATTTTGTTGCTACTGTTTTCTGCGTGTCAAGTATTTGTTCCTATGACCATGAGATCATATAACTCACTGACACAGGAGGAATGCTCTGTGTGTATCAAACGTTGCAACGTAACTGGGTGACTATAAAGAAGCTCTACAGGTATCTCCGAAGGTGTTCGTTGAGTTAGTATGGATCGAGACTGGGATTTGTCACTCCGTGTGACGGAGAGGTATCTTGGGGCCCACTCGGTAATACAACATCACACACAAGCCTTGCAAGCAATGTAACTTAGTGTAAGTTGTGGGATCTTGTTTTACGGAACGAGTAAAGAGACTTGCCGGTAAACGAGATTGAAATAGGTATGCGGATAGTGACGATCGAATCTCGGGCAAGTAACATACCGAAGGACAAAGGGAATGACATACGGGATTATATGAATCCTTGGCACTGAGGTTCAAACGATAAGATCTTCGTAGAGTATGTGGGATCCAATATGGGCATCCAGGTCCCGCTATTGGATATTGACCGAGGAGTCACTCGGGTCATGTCTACTTAGTTCCCGAACCCGCAGGGTCTGCACACTTAAGGTTCGACGTTGTTTTATGCGTATTTGAGTTATATGGTTGGTTACCGAATGTTGTTCGGAGTCCCGGATAGATCACGGACGTCGTGAGGGTTTCCAGAATGGTCCGGAAATGAAGATTGATATATAGGATGACCTCATTTGATTATCGGAAGGTTTTCGGAGTTACCGGGAATGTACGGCGAATGACGAATGGGTTCCGGGTGTTCACCGGGGGGCAACCCACCCCGGGGAAGCCCATAGGCCTTGGGGGTGGCGCACCAGCCCTTGGTGGGCTGGTGGGATAGCCCAAGAAGGCCCTATGGGCCATAGATAGAAAATCAAAGAGAAAAGAAAAAAAAGGAGGTGGGAATGGAGAGAAGGACTCCACTTTCCAATCCTAGTTGGACTAGGATTGGAGGAGGACTCCTCCCTTGGTGGCGCAGCCCTTGGGGCTCCTTGAGCCTCAAGGCAAGCCTCCCCTCCCTCCTCCTATATATACGGAGCAATTAGGGCTGATTTGAGACAACTTTTCCAAGGCAGCCCGACCACATAACTCCACGGTTTTACCTCTAGATCGCGTTTCTGCGGAGCTCGGGCGGAGCCCTGCCGAGATTATATCATCACCAACCTCCGGAACGCCGTCACGCTCCCGGAGAACTCATCTACCTCTCCGTCTCTCTTGCTGGATCAAGAAGGCCGAGATCATCGTCGAGCTGTATGTGTGCTGAACGCGGAGGTGTCGTCCGTTCGGCACTAGATCGTGGGACGGACCGCGGGACGGTTCGTGGGACGGTTCGCGGGGCGGATCGAGGGATGTGAGGACGTTCCACTACATCAACCGTGTTCACTAACGGTTCTGCTATGCGATCTACAAGGGTACGTAGATCGAAAATCCCCTCTCGTAGATGAACATCACCATGATAGGTCTTCGTGCGCGTAGGAAAATTTTGTTTCCCATGCGACGTTCTCCAACAGTGAACAGGTTCAAGGTTTTCATGGCAATGTTGAGAGGCTGATGTTTAACATCTGGTAGGCAACGAGACATAGCGACAGAAATGATAATACTAGCATGGCAATGATAGTAATGGTATCTGGGGAAATGGTCATCTTGCCTGAGATCCCGCTTGGAAGAAGAAAGACTCCATGACGCAAACGAGCCGATGTAGTCGAACGGGTCCTCACCTTCCGACACACTTGCGGAACTCTATCGAGACGGAGCAAACTGGAAACAAGCATCAACACAGATATTCACCACACGACATGCACAACAGGATGCACTAACTAAAATGATGCATGGATGCTCAATCCCTAACTATGCACTTACACCAACCTACAAAGGTAAACAAGTGCCACCTCATCACAAAGTGACACTTCTGCATAACTGCTCACAACTGGAATCCAGTGCCACCATTGGATTCATTGGGTTCTTCTACCCCAAATCCACATATTAGACTGCTATATATGTGTGCAGAAAAACACCAAAAACGGCAAAGGAAAAACTACACGGGATCAAACTACGCTAATAACAAGAACAGGGGTTGTTCTTGATATGCCAGATTTGGCATATTCCTCTTCTGGAATATTCCAGATTTGGAAATACATCACAAAACTAAACAAAACAAAATTCATATAAACATCAGGGGGGTCCCATTGGTCATACTCACCAGGGCCCCTAATGGGTGTATGCAAGTGGGCCATACCCCCACAATACACACACACCCCTACTGTTGCACCACACACACAAGATGCGCTCACACACACACCTAAAAGAAAATAAAATGTGGACAGGGCGAATCGAACCCTGAACCCCTGGTTAAGCATCTCAATTGCTACCAGTCGAGCTAGCTTCATGTTCTCCCAAGAGGGGGCTTCGGCCTTAGAAGAGAAGACACAGAGGTGGAGCTCACCTCGGGCCAAATCGGGCCAGGTGGAGGAGGGATTGGGCATGCATGGACCACACGGGCACTGGAACCGCGTGTGTGGACGAGTGAGCGCTCAGGCGCAGCCACCGTCCCGTGCAGGTGAGAAGGCCACGAGGCCCACGTGCTCAACGCATGGAGAGGGAGGCACGACCTCGTCAGCTTGGCGTTGCAGGTGGTCAACAGGGAGGCACGGGAGCTCAGCGATGCTAAGGCCCTCTCGACGTGGAGCCAATCGGCGACGGGGAAGGATCCAACACCATCAGATCCGGTGGCTGGCTCCATTCCCAACGGCTGCGTCGTCTGGCACCGAGAGGCCGACCCGCAGTCAGCCTCGGACATGGTTCCTGGGGAAGGAAAAGAGAACAAAGCTCGGCATGGGGGAGAGACCGGGTGAGAGGAAGAGGAGCAGGGAGGAGGAGAGGCAGCCTGGTCCGGCGAGGCGGCGGTCTCCAGGGGCTTCGGCGAAGGGAGGGCTTCGGGCGGCGGTGGAGCAGCTCCTGACAAGAGGAGCTCGGGGATGCTCTGTTGCTCGGCTGCGGGAGGAAGGCAGCTCCTGGAGGAGGCACTCTCGACCGTCAGATCTCTGATCCAGCGGTCAAGGTCGATTGGAGGGGCTGCGTCAGATCTGGTTGGCTCTGGATGGATGGTTCAGTGGTGGAGGCTGGTTGGCTGTGCACGGAATTCGAGGGGGAAGAGAGAGAGGGCCAGAATAGGCATGGGGGTTTGTTTAATTAGGAAAGGGGCTAGGGTTTGCTATTTGGGGCATTCTCAGACCCTACGATCTCGATCGGACGGCTCCGGTTGCGTCCTAGGGTTAGGTCACGCCCAAGGGTGGAGATTATATAGGGTTGGTCCATGGTGGGGTGGACCTCGTCCGTCCGATCACGATCCGACGACCACGAACGGAGGAAGTGGCTAGGTGGCACTACTGGCCTGTGTAGATAGGCTATGTAAGGATGAGAGGGAAACAGCGCTGCGCGGCAACAAGATTTAAAACACCGAAACACATCCGACGATAGACTGAATACGGTGCCGCTACGGTCGATCGCTCGGGTATCAGACGGACTCCGATTGCGACGAAATTTGGCAGGAGGTCTACCTATAATATATTAAGACCGCACACCATGTTCCAACCCAATCGGAGAAAGTTTTATAAACACCTTTGAAAACAAGATTTAAATGATGCCGCGGGCGCGTGCGTGTATGGCCGGGCTCAGAACGGACAACGATGAGAACCAGGAACTAACAACAGATGCAACTTTTGAAAACTGGCGGCAACGGGATGCCGATGCAATGCGGATGATGCGCATGATGCGATGATGATGCGACAAATAAAAAAATAGACACACGACGAGAACGGAATAAAGGGGGAATCTTCTAGAACGGCGGCATCGGGCTGTCACACGACGTTGTTGCCAACATAACTGGCAAGTTATCCTCTAACATGCTTGCTAACAAGACCGTACAAGATGTCGCCGCTCTGCCTACTCTTGGCCCGCATGATGGCCCATAACCCAAAGTTCCACAAGATCGAAAATTGACTCTCATGTACATCTTTGACTTCAAAGTATCCTTTACACTTGGCTTCGTATGAAATTCTAGAGCCATCGTCCAATGGGACGATCTATTCTTGTATCACACGCAATATTTATCTCATTGCTCTAAACCCCCATTTTCATATCTGTTTAGGCATCAAACGATTGCCTAACCGTTTGGAACCTTTGTACCATCGCATATTTCTCCCAATGAATTCCCTGAGTTACAACTCCACGAGTAATTTTTGTCTTCTACCCCGAGTTCTCGTCGGATGCCCAACTTTGTGTAGCTACATTCTTCTAGAGTATTCCCCTGTTCTCGCATTCATAGGACGATGAAGATCCCGAAGGGAGGATGACGACGCCATCACGTTGACCTTAATCATAGTAATGAATATCTCAACAAGGACCAACCCCGTCGATGAGAGCAACCAAGACAAGAAGACTCGTTAGAATTTCGTAACCAAACGTTTCCTCCTTACATCTACCTCTTAATTCACGGCACGAGAATTTCTTTTAGTGGTGGAGAGTTGTGACATCCCCGGATTAGGCTACAGTAACCCCATGTATCAAGCTACATTAATCGCCTGCTAATGGTGCCATGTCACCAAGATTAGCTAAGACAAATTGCCACTTGATAAAACCCAAAACTAAATTCAAATTAAAATTAAAGTCTAATAAATTATTTCTTCAAAACAAAAAATAAAAATCATGATTGGGTTGAAAATATACCCTAAGTAATTGTCAATATGAAACCAACATTTTACCAAGTATTTAAATGCACTAAATTATTGAAAACAAAGGCTAAAACTATTGTTTAAAATGCCTTTTGATTTATGAAAATTCCAAATCTTTTCAAATGGCTCCCAAACAATTTGTGGCAGTACCAAATGTTGCCTAACAAATATAGGACTAAGTCACCTATTTTATAAAAGCATTTTTATACTAAAATTAAATAAAACTGAAATAAAAATAAAATAAAATAAAAAGGAAAAATAATAAAACTTCCCCCTCTACCTGGTTCGGCCAGCCAAAACTGGCCCATCGAGCCCACCCCTACCCGGGGGTATAAAACCTCCCCCCACCGAAACCCTACCCTGAACGAGCCACATTCCCCCCCCCCCCCACACTTCCCCCGTGTCCCTCAACTCGCGGTTGCACCCTCAATGCGCCTTTGACCCCCGACTCTACCCCGTCGATGCCCCGGCGGCGCCTCACCGCCGGCCACCTCCAGCAACCGTCGTGGGCCGCCTCTCCCTCGCCACGTCCTCCCCAAGCTGCCCCGTCGGTCCTCCCCAAGCCTCTGCCTCCTCTACACCATTGATGAGCCCCCGGGGCTCCACCCTCATCATCTCATCATCCCCTCACTCCGGCCATCGCGGCCCCGTTGCATCCCTGCCCCACTCCAGCATCCCCCTCGGCCCTGGCCTCCGCTGCCCCGACGCCGCGCCCGTGGTTGCGCCCCGGCTCGCCTGCCCACGCGCCTTGTCATCGGCCTCCTCCCCGGCTCGCACGGTCGCCGCTAGCCGCCACCACCACCGGCAGCCGTCGCCCCCCCCCCCCCCTCCTGGCCTGTCCTCGGCGAAACTCCGGCTACTGGCTGCACTCTCCAGCCTGAGTCCCGGTCGGCCCTCTCTATCACACTCGCGGTAGCCCGTGTGTTAGTTTACTATGGGGTAACCCCTCCCCCCTCGAGTGGATGACAACACGGGCCCCACCCCTATTTAACAGAACAGTAATTTAAAAATAAAAATGATTATATATATAATTGGTTAAATTAACTAATCAATTAATTAATAATCTAGTTAATTAATTTAATCTAGGATTAATTGGATTAATTTACTCCATGGGTCTATGGCCTGTGGGCCTAGGTCATTAGCACTAATGACTCTCTTAGTTTAAGTTAAAATAATTAATTGTTTGATGTGGCACTAACATGTGGGCCCCCACTGATGTTTAAATGTGTTATATTAATTTAATTCTAGTTTAGTACTATGTCTATAACAGGTGGGGCCCCTTTGTCTGTTTGACCAGTCAACTCACACTGTTGAGTGATGATGTCATAAAAAATATTTGAATTAAAATAATTCTATTTAATTCCTAAATAATAATAAAAATTTCAAAGTTAATATAAAATAATCCATAATCCGGATGAAAATAATTTATACATGAAAGTTGATCAGAAAAACGAGACGAACCCGGGTACGCTCTCCGTTCGTTTGTCACGCGTTCCTAGCATAGCAAACATGGAACTTTTCCATCGTTTTCGCCTGTCCGGTAGTAGCCACACACCCGGGAAATATCGTCAGATATTTTCTCTATCCGTCCATGACGTGTAATACTGCGTTAGTACATGGCTAGCACTGCATATTGTCATGCCGTGCATCGTGTTGCATGTGTGTCTTATATTTATTTTTTCTTCCCCCCTCTTCTTACCGTAGACCCTGAGACTAACGCTGCTCCCGGGTATGACTACCCTCCTGACGACCAGCCCTTTGCCGCAGAGCAACAAGGCAAGCAAACCCCCCTTGATCATTCCTATATCGCCTATTATTTCTTCCTCATTCTTGCATTAGATTTTGCTACTCTTGTAGATAGTTCTTATTCTGATGCATAGCATGTTTTTGATGAACTGCTACTTTACTCTACTATCATATCAAATGCTGAGTATAGGTGGCTCACTGATCCCCCTTGACCCCCTTAGTCCAGTTACCCCCGCGTTATCACCAAATCTCGATCATCTGATCGACGAGCCAAGACCCATCACATAACTCACACCCCCTTAATTGTACAATGCTACATAGCTACTATCGAGTACCGAGGGTGACACCTCGATACGTATTCATGATGTTAGCTCTGTAGTGTAGTTAACCGGTGATGGCTCTCGGAGGGTGATTCCTCCTTCACCACCTTCGATGACGACTCTGTCATACAACCCATCAAGCATGGTCCATCGAGGGTGATTCCTCCCTAGCCACCTTGACGATTACATCTTTAAGAATCCATTGAAGGTGATACCTCGGATCCCTGTGATGTTACAGCCGCACTGTTACTTGACCTTGCTACTGGGAACATGATGAGGTGTGTTGCGGGTGGATTCCCGCGTGAATGTGACGAGGCGTGGCCGAGCATTCTTGGCCCTTGCCACACATCCTCGAGACAGGGCGATGGGACCACATATCATGGATTGTTGATCGTCGTCGCAGCGTTAATTAAAATGCTAATGCAATTTGGGTATTTGATTTGAGTTGGTCGGAAGACCTTTTTGAACTGACCTTCACATGGGAGAAGTTATGGTTACTTGACGTCATGGTATCAGCGGAAGCTCTTCAAACGTCAGCAATGAAGTGGCACGCCCAAGTGGCCAGCGTAAGCATCATCTTGCATAAGAGATGCCAGGACTGACATCGGACGTCCACGCATCATGCAGGAGCGCAAAGGATGATGGGCCCATGACCCCTGCACGCTTAGGATTTAGACCATCGGGTTGGCCTCTCTTTTGAGCCTAGGTAGGGATGTGACGTGTTGATGTTCCGAGGACGAGCATGACCCAGGAAAGTGTGTCTGGCTAGAGTTTATCAAGCGGGTTGGGTAGTATGGTGCACCCCCATAGGGATGAAAACTAACTATTCGAATAGTTGTGCCCACGGTTACACGACGACTTAGAGTTGTGCCCCGATCTTATAAAACTTCAACTGTTACTTAACTGGAATGTTTGCTCCGGGATTGCTTTCTCGCAGGGAGTCAAGGAAGAATCTTTGGGCGTGACCTTAACTAAATTTGCTGCAATGATATGACTATATAATTGTGTTACTTGCTCTACTCTCATCTATTGTTGCAATACGTTGAAGATGCTACCCCTCTCTCTATTCTCGCATTGCTGCAGTCAATCCACATATAACTCCTTTCCTTTGGTATTGTTGCATACTTAGTATAGTTTTGATGTCAGTCTTGCGAGTACTTTGGATGAGTACTCACCATTGCTTTGCTCGCCCTTTTCCCCTTGATACGATTGCTGCGACGAGATGATGGAGCCCAGGAGGTGGTGTATCCCGCCTACAATGTCTGCTACCACAACGGTGCCGACTGCTACGTGGAGGCCGCTGACGACCAGGAGTAGTTTAGGAGGTTCCCAAGCAGGAGGCCTCACCTCGTTTGATCGATGTATCTTTTGTGCTAGCCTTCTCTAAGGCATCTCCTTGTTTTATGTGTGTACTCAGATATTTGTTGCTTTCGCTGACTCGTGTGTTTCTTGAGCTTTTGTATTCTAGCCCCCGAGGCCCCTGGCTTGTAATACGAAGCTTGAATGCTTTTATTTGTGTCTAGAATTGTGTTCTGATATCTTCCCATGAGTCCTTGATTTTGGTCGTACGCATTTGCGTGTATGATTAGTGTACGGTCAAATCGAGGGCGTCACATGCTATCCCAACAGGGCTTCGCCGCGCTTTGTCGAGATTGCTAACGGAGGAGAAAACAGAGTAGGGAGAGAGTGAGGGTTGCGCTAGGACTTGGGGTGCATCTTCTCTTCCTCTCCCTCACTATATATAGGGGCAAGGGGAGGAGCATCAGTGTGGCACCTCCTCGAAGGGAGGGGCGACGGCCTCGGGGGTTCCTTGGCTCCAAGTCAAGGGGGGTTTCCCCACCCACCCTTAGCGCATGGTCCTTGGGGAGAGAGTGGCGCCCAGCCCACCAGGGGCTGGTGCGCCCCCTCCTAAGCTCATGTGCCTAGGTGGGACCCTCCTGGTGGACCCTCGATGACCCCTCAGCACTTCTGGTGTAGTACCGAAAAAACTTGGAACCCTTCTCGAACCCAAATATCACTTTCTCGTATATGAATCTTTACCTCCATACAATTATGAAGCTCCTCGTGATGTCCAGGATCTCATACGAGACTTCAAAAAACATTCGGTCACCAGCATACGTATCCTAATACTACTCTAGCGTCATCGAACGTTAAGCGTACAGACCCTACGGGTTCGAGAATCACGTAGACATGACCGAGACACCTCTCCGATGAATAACCAATATGGGACTTGGATGCCCATATTGGTTCCTACATATTACACGAAGATCTTTATTGGTCGAATCATGATGTCAAGGATTCAATCAGTCTCGTATGCAATTCCCTTTGCCCATCGTTGTGTTACTTGCGTGAGATTCGATCGTTGGTATCTCCATATCTAGTTCAATCTTGTTATCAGCAAGTCTCTTTACTCAATCTATAATACAAGATCCCATGGTTAACCCTTTAGTTATATTTCTTGCAAGCCTCATGTAATGTTGTATTACCGAGAGGACCCAGAGATACCTCTCCGTCATGCGAAGTGACAAATCCCAGTCTCGATCCACGCCAACCCAACAAACACCCTCGGAGATACGTGGTGGGCACCTTTACGACCACTCGGTTACAAAGTGACGTTTGATAGCACACAAGGTATTCCTCCGGTGTTAGGGACTCTCATGATCTCATGGTCTTAGGAATAGATACTTGAGATGATGAAAGTGTAGCAATAAACTAAGTGATACGGTCATTTGCTAAGCTCACGGTTGGGTCTTGTCCATCACATCATTCTCCTAATGATGTGATCCCGTTATCAAATGACAACTCATGTCTATGGTTAGGAAACCTTAGCCATCTTTGATCAACGAGATAGTCTAGTAGAGGCTCACTAGGGACACGGTGTTGTTTATATATCCACACATGTATTTATGCATCCGATCAATACTATTCTAGCATTATAATAAATGTTTATCATGAACATGGAAATATGATAATAACCAATTTATTATTGCCTCTAGGGAATATTTCCAACATGCACCAAGGATGAGTACTAGGAATGTTGGAGACAACAAACTCATCCTCCAAAAACCACGGAATCTTCCCTAAGGAATCTAGTAAGATCCTCACCTTCTCTTTGCTCAATAATACTAATTTTCTTTCTGTTGCTTCCATGGTTGGAGTAGAAATATATGTTGCAATTGGTAATGAGTTAACTCATAATTATTTAGAGCTACTGATCTTTGACAGAACTGTGGGTTCTTTCTTAGACTTCAACCTCCCCCCCCCCCCCGAACTGATTGTGCTGATAAGGAGGTAAAATCTACGGATTTGTGGTATTTAGTTTGTAAAAACAAACGGGGCAAGAACCCTAGAGCTAGGATGAATGCTCTTTTTTGGAATGTTAGAGAGATCACTGCTCCTGGTAAAAAAACATCAATCATAGATACTATCAACAAAACTCATGCTTCCATCCTAGGTTTTCAAGAAATTAATAAGGAAGAATTTTCTGAATCCTACTTAAAATCCTTAATTGGTAGTAGAAATGTTATATGGAACCATATCCCAACAAAAGGCTTTGTTGGGAGCATCTTGATGGGGGCGGATGGGGATACCTTTGAGGTTATCTCGTAGTTGTGTTTAGAATTCTCACCCAGTTGTGTCCTTAAGATGAAAAAGTTTGATTCCACTTTCAGAGTGGTCACTGTCTATGGATCCCTCTATGAGGAAGGGACGGAAGATTTCCTCTTAGATCTCCACACCTCTGTTTGGAGAATTCCCTCCCTACCCTATTTGGAGGAGACTTTAACCTAGTTATACATGCTAAGGAAAAGAGTAATGGGGTTGTCAATCATAAGTGGAGTGACAACTCGAATGCCTGAATTGAGATCTGGAGTTTTCTAGTGATCAAACTTTCTAGTATAAAATTTACGTGGACAAACAATCAAGCTGACTGATCATTTCTACTATAGATAGACTTTTTTTTAATACTGAGCTAAACTTTGTCTTTCGAGTGGCTGTTTGTAGAGAACTGCCCACACTAGGGAGTGACCACACCCCCATTGTATGTGATTTTGGTCTTAGCCAAACTCCTAAAAGTGGCAGATACAAAATGGAAAAATGGTGTCTCTCACTCCTAAGAGAGGACTTATCTAGCCTTATCTCCAAGATTGGAAGGAGAACACCAACGGTACCACCCCTATTGAAGTTTGGTAAGAAAAGGTTATGAGGATTAGGAAAATCACCAGAGTTTGGAACTCGAATGAAGAGGTTCAACTTAATAAGTACAAGAAAGTCCTCTTAGAGGAATATGACATATTAGATATTAAAGTTGAAACTATAACACTAGTTGAAGCAGAATTTTCTAGGCTCAAATTTCTTCAAGCTCGGTTGAATGAACTTTGGCTGCAAGAGGAAATCATAGCTAAGCAAAGATCCAGGACATGGATATTAAAGAGGGGGATAGGAAAACTTCTTATTTTCATGTTGTAGCAAATCAGGGAAGAAAAACAATTATCCATTCTCTAGATGGGCCTAATGGCCCAGTCACTCATGATAAGGAAATGCTTGATATAGCTAGCAAATTATACAAAGATCTCTTTAAACTAGAAGAGAGAGAGGGTTTCCATCTAAATACTGATTTCTACTCCGAGGATGAAAAGTCGGGCATGTAAAGAATGAAATGTTGGAGGCACCTTTTTTAGAGGAGGAAATCAAAAAGGCTATTTTGATTCCTACTCTCATGGGGCTCCAGGACCTGATGGCTTGCCTTTTTCTTCTATCAGCACTTCCGGGGTCTAATTAAAAATATCTGATGGCTATGTTTGATGGTTTTCAAAGAGGGGGTTCTAGATATATATAGACTAAATTTTGCTATGTTGAGTGTGATCCCTAAAGAGGTTGATGCCTCGTCTATGAAAAAATTCAAACCTATTAGTCTGTTGAACTGTAGTTTAAAGATTTTTACCAAGGTTCTTACTAATATGCTAAATAAAGTCCTGCGGAGGCTCGTTGCTAGTAACCAATCCGCTTTCGTGAAAGGGAGATACATTCTAGAAAGTGTAGTCACAACACATGAGTTCCTGCATTCGGTTTATTGTAGGAAAAAAACAAGGCTTGGTGATCAAGTTGGATTATGAGAAAGCTATTTATAAGGTTAGCTTGGAATTCCTTAGTGAGCTATTTAATATTAGAAGATTTGGAGGGAAATGGTTGAGCTGGATACAACAAAGCACACATGGTGGTTCTGCTGGTGTCAAGCTCAGTGGGAATGAGAGTGACTTCTACATCACTTGTAAAGGCCTCGGGTAGGGAGATCCCATATCCCCTTTGCTTTTCAATTTACTAGTAGATGTCCTCACCAGGATGCTGATCAAAGCCTCTGGCCACCGGTTGATTGAGGGAGTATGTACTGAAGTGTGCCATGGAGGCATGACGTGCCTTCAATATGGAGATGAAACAATTTTATTTTTAGATAAAGACCTAGATTATGCTACTAATCTGAAAATGGTCCTAAATTTTTTTGAGGAAGTTTCTCGGATGAGGATCAATTACAACAAAAGTGGGCTGATCCCCATCAGTTTTGATGCCACTAAAATTGCCAGTTATTTAGAAGCCCTCATTGACAAGATCATGAAGAGGATTGTTGGCTGGAGAGGGAAGCTTCTCTCATACAAAGGGAGGTTGATCCTGATACAGGCTTGTCTGGCCAGCATACCTATTAATTTGCTTTCCTTTTTAAAGTTTCCTAAGTGGGCCATTGACATGATAAATTCACAAATGGCAAACTGCATGTGGAATGACTTTGATGGGCATAGAAAGTTACACCTAGATAATTGGAAACTTGTTTGCATGAAAAAAGGAGTTTGGTGGCCTAGGAATCCCAAACCCCCAAGAGCTGAACCTCTGCCTCCTAGGCTCTTGGATCAAGAGATAATATGAGGGAGAAGGAAAACCTTGGAGGAATATAGTAGATCAAAAATATATTAGGGACAATCCCAATTTGTTTGCCCTAAAAAATCACCCAAAACACTTCTAGGGGGCTTTGGAAGGGGGTCAGATCCATTACCCAATCCCTGAAGTTTGGTTATAGGGGGACAAAATAAGATTTTGGGAGGATACTTGGTTTGTCACATCCCCTCTAGTTATCCAATTCTAGAATGTGTATAAGATTTGTAATGAACAGAATAAGTGCATCAATGGAGTATGGGATGAACAACACGTAGATTGTCCTTCAGGAGAAAATTTACTGATAAGATCAAGGAACAATGGTATCAACTAGAAGAAATAGCCAAGAGCGTAGTGTTCTCTGGTGATCCAGACTACCCACTCTGGCAACTCGAGAACAAAGGGGTCTACTCTTCTAGATTAATTTCAGAGGAGTGCAACCAGTCTTTGTCCCTGTTGTATGGAAACTATATGCGCCTCCTAGGATCCATGTCTTTCTTTGGCTTTTGTCCAACGACAAACGGATAACCAGAGACAAATTAAGGAAGAGACATATAATCAAGCCACTAGATTGTGTCTTCTGCAGTGATAATGAGACTTCCTCTCACCTATTTTTGGTTGTGTTGTATCTAGGAACATATGGCCGTTCATTTGTGATCACTTCAAGCTTGTCACTGGAGTTGATTATGAATTTGTAACTAGGCTCTGGATTTCTAATAAGAAGTATTCGGCTTTAAATATTGTTAGCCCTGCCATCCTATGGTGTTTGTGGAAACACAGCAACTCTATGATTTTTAATAACACCCCCTAGATATCTCTAATAAAGGTCTGGAGATCAATCATTAACACCCTCAAAACCTGAGCGATCCTCGCTCCAAAGAGGGGCGAGGAGATGTTGGGGGAATTTCTCAAGGCGCTCGCGATTTTTGCCCAGAAACCGCTACTAATCTTGGGTGACTAATGTCCAAACATCTCACACAAGATGGAGTGGCTCGTGAGTGGGAGAAGCTGAAGATACCTAGAGAAGTGAACAGCTTCGAGTGTCAACCCAAGAAGAGGGCTCCTGAAAGCAAGGTTGCAACAATGAGTCTGGTGTCAACCCTCGCGGCGTGCTGGTCTCCCCAAGCAACCGTGGCACCCCCAATGAAATGTGGGAAGGGCGCCGAGATCATCATACTCTGAATGTCAGCGAGCACATGTTGCATCTCCTGTGTTGATGGCCTGCGAGCCTGGTCTTAAAACTCTCTTAACCCCTAGTTCTCTAGGTTTAGTTTTAGTTGCAAAAACTCTCGAACTGCACCTCTTAGTGAGCTGGGTGTAATAAGTTTGAACCTTTTGGTTTGATATCAATGTGGAGCGAGGGAGATTCCCCTGTTTATCTAAGAAAATCAACGTATTTTGCAAATTGTTGGTACAATGATGGTGAGTTTTTGAAAGAAAAAAAAAACAAAGGTGGTGGTTTTTTGAATTAGGGTCCTCAATTGTGATGTTTTTTTCAATTTACTCTAGTTGTTAGCATTCGTTCTACATCATGCGGCTCAAGACATTTTTATTTGGTCTAATAGATGTGCTAACGCGGAACGAAAAGAAACTCAATTTGATGGGGATCATATTATCCCGTTTAGATGTAGCATAGATTATTCGTTTTTCCTTAAGAGTGGTGTTTCTGCTCTCGAGCTCATCTTCACGCGCGCTTTTCGTCAACGGGAGCAGATGAGCCTGGGAGCATACTTGGATTTTCATTATATTTTTTTCTCTCTTCTCTCCCCGCCTTCTTTGTATATATCCTCTGTTAAACCTCAAAACTAATAAAATGTGTCTGGGCTGACTTTGCAGTAACCCTCAAAAAATAAATTATACTTAGGAAAGGCATGTCTAAAGCCAATAGACAGCTGCAGTTGACAGGAACCAAGGGCTCCACGAGGACGCCCTCAAGAGGATGATGACACGGACTAGGGTTTCATTCCTCGGAGCAGACTTGAATTTTCATTATTTTTTTCTCTCTTCTCTCCCCGCCTTCTTTGTATATATCCTCTGTTAAACCTCAAAGCTAATAAAATGTGTCTGGGCTGACTTTGCAGTAACCCTCAAAAAATAAACTATACTTAGGAAAGGCATGTCTAAATCCAATAGACAGCTGCAGTTGACAGGAACCAAGGGCTCCACGAGGACCCCCTCAAGAGGATGATGACACGGACTAGGGTTTCATTCCTCAGAGCAGACTTGGATTTTCATTATTTTTTTCTCTCTTCTCTCCCCGCCTTCTTTGTATATATCCTCTGTTAAACCAATAAAATGTGTCTGGGCTGACTTTGCAGTAACCCTCAAAAAATAAACTATACTTAGGAAAGGCATGTCTAAAGCCAATAGACAGCTGCAGTTGACAGGAACCAAGGGCTCCACGAGGACGCCCTCAAGAGGATGATGACACGGACTAGGGTTTCATTCCAGTGGTCCAAACAAGTGGTGATTTGGTCATCGGCGTTGGAGTTACCCTAACAAGGCTCAAATATGCGCTCATCCAGCTAAATTCTCAGAAAATAAAACCTATTTGTGTCAACAGTGGACCATCTGGATTAGCTAATTTGGTGAGTATGATCCAGGATGACCTGACTGGTTATCCACAATATCTCTTACACAAAACTTAGATGGTTTTCTCCACAAAACGAGAAACATAAAATACATGATACTGAAGAAAAAAAAAGATAGATACTCGCAGTATTGCGCTTAGCCTAGGAAGATATTCAGATATTTTATAAGCCTTGGAAATTAGCCAAGTGGTGCTAAAGTAGGTTTGTCTGCCCCAGCTATGGTTGTGTCTATGTTGCTGGGCATCAGCACGTTGAAGCCATCCGCTGCTGTTGACACGATCATCCCAGGTATCTGTGGGTGCCAGTGCAATTCTTTCAAATCTTTCTGGCCCTGCACATTCACAAAATCATCACATCTACTTGCTTCTTTACAGCTATTTACACATGTGGCTTTGGCCGGAACACATGCAAAAGAATGGAAATTAAAGCCATCTTCAGGAGGAATTTGATCAAGTACCTGATGAACAAAGAGAAGTTGCGGGGGCAAATCTTCAGGAGCATTTGCCTGCTCTTTCATCTTTGCTCTGAATTCAGCTTCCTCTTCTGCATCTTTTTCCAATGAAAGATCCCAAATTCTGAAGACAAACAATCCAGCATGTTACGTCAAGTAAACATCAAAGAGAATTTAACATGTCAGAGAACAGCAGTATATAAAAACATAAAATGATAGGAGGGACAGCTACGTGAGTTGATGATCGGCCGATGATACAGCCAAAGTTGATGCTTCATGTGGGCTCCATTCCACAGATGTAATCGGGTGCTTGTGGTACTCGAAATGCGCTACCATTGAGTCTGGGTCCTACCAATGCAACGAAAAGCACGGTGTAAAAAGAGTTGAAGTGAATATACTATTCTAATGAAATCATTCTAATGAAACAATTGTGCATAATAAAAAGAAAAGAAGCTAATGTTGGTATCATACATAGCAAAATATATTTTAGACAAAATTGGCAAAAGAACATAATAGGTGGTAGTCTAGCTGCAGTGATTTTGGTACAAGTGTGAGATATATACACTACCAGCAACAAAATAATATCAAGAGACACACATCATACTGAAAATTCTAGTAGCAATACAACAACAACAACAACAACAACCAAGCCTTTCAGTCCCAAACAAGTTGGGGTAGGCTAGAGTTGAAACCCATAAGATCTCGAAGCCAAGTCATGGCTCTGGAACGTGGATAGCTAACTTCCACGCACCCCTGTCCATGGCTAAGTCTTTGTCGATATTCCAAACCTTCAGGTCTCTCTTAACGGACTCCTCCCATGTCAAGTTTGGTCTACCACGACCCCTCTTAACATTCTCAGCACGCTAGTAGCAATAACATGCCAAATTTTTGTCAACAGAAGTCTTATTTGTCTTGTATTATCTTCACAATACCCATTCACTTGATACGAAGACAGGCGAACAAAAGCCTGACTCAAAAATATGCTCCCTCCGTCCCAAAATAAGTGACTCAACTTTGTACCAACTTTGTATTAAAATTAGTGTAACGTTGAGTCACTTATTTTTGGGACAGAGGGAGTAGATCAGAAAACACAAACCAGAGAAGAACATTCCTTTGAAGTGGGTCAGAAACTGGCAAGCATAAAAAATTGTACTTTGTCAAGACGAAAGTACCTTGATTAATCTAAGATCACGAACTGAGAAACTGCCATCGTCGCATCCTGAAGCTATCATACAGCTAGCTAGCCTGATAATGGAGGTCACAACATAAATACAACAGTATACAGAAGAAATAGTGGTGCTCATGAATAAAAAAAACCTAGTAAATATACCGATTCCAGGAGATAACGTTGACATCAGCATTGTGAGCCTTAACAGACATACAGGGTTCCTTCTTGGTCCTAACATCCCAAATACATATCCTTCCATCCACCGAACAAGAAGCAAATACGTCGGCTTCTGTGGGACTCCACTGCAAGAATATAATCAAATATTTTTGAGATAATCAACATATCCAGAGCACACAGGAGTACATATATGATACATCATTCAGTGCATGCCTGTAGATCTTCAACGCTTGCGGAATGTCCAACAAATGGTTCTGTATGTACATCCCAAGTGCTCGAAGATGGTTCCCAGAGATGAATGCGACTGTTGCAATCACCTGCATAGAAAAAACATTAAACTGGTCTAAGCCAACAAATATATACCAAATTAAATGAAAACGCTGATCTATGAATACATGACAGAGAGATCACAAGAGAACCTATCTGAGAATAAATCAATTGAACATGGAATAGATCGATTACATACCAGAAACAAGTCTTCCAGTAACAAGTGGACTCCAATCAATTGCATATCCTTCATCTTTATGGCCATTGAATATTTTCAAAGGTACATGATTATGGATTATGTCGTCTTCTTTGTGTGCAACTGGCCGTGAATCTGCTATTGAGTTAAGGAAGGATTTGAAGTCCCACACCTGATATTACACACATAGTCAGTTCAATACATTATGTTCCCTGGCAAGTTCCTCAGAAGGAAATATGATGCACAAATGATGGATTTGGGGTGTGGAGCCCTTTATTCCTAACAAATACAGTATTATGCACGGATTATTCTATCTGTTCCTGGGTAGATGTGGCAGATAATAACCAAATGTTGAGTGGGCCAACCACGGGAGTAAATAAAAGAGTAGTGAGAACCAAAAAGAATTACCTGAACATGACCTGTGTCTCCCCATGTAGCACATATGTGTGGTTGTTGAGCCATGGAGCGTATCCTGTTTACACACCCCGCATGGGCCACCTTTTTTAGCTGGTGCGTACAACATTGACATATTAGCAATAGAAGGTTTGCACCAATGCAGCAAAGCTAAACTAAGAAATAATTGATGTCAACAGAAAATATGAAGTTGTGCATTTAAAGAAAAAACATACATGTAGGATGGGCTTTATATCCTCATTAATTTCCTCCTCTTCTTCTTCATCACTGCTGCTGTCACTATCCATATCACTGTCAGCCTCAACTTTTGAAGATGGTATAGGTTCCCGCTTCTTCCCGTTTATGTTGGAAAGCTTGTAAACGCCAATATAATTCCATGGAGCCTTTTCAGCCTGGAAAGGATGAAGCATAGCCCTTAATTTAGATAGACAAACTGTGTGGAAACATATTTGTTGGAAAAGTAAAATGAAACATAGATGGTAAACAAGTACTCAATATCTAAACTTTCTTTTCATGCACTAATTACTTGAGATTCCACCAATATAATATTATTTCATGGAGCACAAAAATCCAGCGTAAGATCAAACCGTTCGTTTAGTTTAACTCTTAAAGCTTAACAATACCCACTCGAGCTTGGTTGCAAGCAATCATAAATTATCTGAGCCTTGCATATTGAAGCAGTAATAACACAACTAACAATGAAACACGCACCAAAGCAACAATCACGTCACAAATGGGAGCAAGCATTCACACAAAATTTCTGACATGATTCATCTAAAATAGCCAAATAAGAAACTGATGCAGACCAGTAAATACTCTACCACATTTCGAAGAAATTTTCTGGAGAAATATACATGAATAGGCACCAGCAGTAAAACAAGATAATCAAAGACGCCCTTACAAATACATTTAAGGCAATCAAACTCATCTCTATGTGGCAGAACAGAAATGAACTGCAATCTCAGTTTTTGTGGTAAGACAAAGCATGAAGTAGTCCTCTATGTGTAAATCCTAAAAAGGGTAAAGACGAAACACAACCTGAGTTCCAGCAACGCCGTATAATGTGTGTGGGAACTCTGATCGGACAAGCCCAAGTTGATCTTGCACAACATCAAAGCTACAAGGTAAAGTGAAATCGTTGAGAAGAGAGAACTTCTTAGTCTGAAATTACGACATGAGCAATGCCTCCCTGTGGAGAATATATAGTTTTACCTCAAGCAAGGCCACCCAATACTAAATCCTCGGAGATAGTTGTAAGCCTCGGGATCAAACTGGAGCTCCTCTCCCTCCTCGAGTGCATCTACACCTGGTTGCCACACCTAACAACAAAACCCACCATTTACATATGTAATTCCACACACACAGTTTTCAACATCGTCGTTAGCAAGAGAACAGAAGGAAACAATTCAATCACAGGAGTAACTCATCACGGCAGCCATCTATATGCTAAAATCAATCCAAGGATAATAAAATAGCATTGAAAGGAACGACTAGTGCTCCCGCACCTTTGCCGGACCAGAAGCCACAGCGGCGGCGGCAGACGACGAAGCATCAGCCTTCTTCGCTCCCTAACCAGACAAACGCCGCCCAAGAGAACACGAAAATTAGGGAGAGTTTATCATCATCAGTGAGAAAAGGGAAATAAGCAGAGCCGCTGCGGAATCGCGTGCCTTGCCCTTCTTCGACTTGGACTTGCCAGCCTTCTTGACTGTGCGACCCATAAAGACGCCTTAGGTCTGACCCCAGAGAGAGGAGGGGGGGGGGGGGGGGGGGGGGGGTCGGAGCTGGAGGAGACGGAGGCGCAGATTAATTGGCGGCGGCACCGCTCAGCTCCATCCCCAGGGTTTTGAGGAAGGACGGACGGGGGAACTTAGATGAGTCGGGCCGGGCCGCCTCCCACGTGGGCTTTGAGGACATTTATCTATCTCGGCCCAGTCTGACATGGCCTGACTAGGACTACGGGGAACACTCAATTTCAGGGATAACTTAGGGCATCTACAATGGTTGATAAGATGATTCTATTTTAAATTTTGCATGTAATTTAAAGATGATAAAAAAAATGTCTTACAATGGGTCATCTTTTAGCCTTATCCTCAATAACTAGTTATCTCCCCTAATAATAAAGCGCGCAACGCTTCTAGCGTCCGTCATCGGTCATTTTACAGAAAAGCCCTCGCAGTTTCAGGTAATTAACCCGCGGTCCAATTTTAAATCAGAACGAACCATTTTTTTTGTCATTTTGCAGAAAAATTCTCACAATTTTAGATAATCAACCCGCGGTCCATCTTTTAGTTACAGCCGAACCGTTTTTTTGCATTTTTCATAAAAATCCCTGATGTTTTAGGTAATCAACCCGCCGTCCCTATGTAAGTCATCCGAAACGTTTTTTTGTTTTAACAAAAAAAACCTGACTTTTTAGTTCATCAATCCATATTTTATCTAAAACAAAATTATCCATATCTTCTAAACCGTAACTCCGATTTTAACATGTTATATATGAAATTTGATTGAAAAAATGTGTAGAATCTAAATAGTATGTTATTTTTAGCTGTTGAATACTTCTTAAATATTATTTTTGATGCAAACTTAATCTGTAGTGCACGGTCCTTTTTTTTCCTCTCTTTCCGCGACCATACAAATTGCAATAAATATCCATTAAATTAAAACCAAATTGAGAGGAAAGAAAACATCGTTAACCACACATGCACACCTTTGGAAAATATCGCGGGGAGAAACAACATATTTCTCATCTTATTCCGAGTGATTGTACATTCAAACATGTGTTCGTTGTGTGAGCACTGAGGCCATCGTCGACAACACAGATGTGATGCCATGTGAAAATATATTGCGTTCAAAGCGTGTGTTATTTTCTCTTCCGTTGCAACGCACGGATTTTTTTGCTAGTTCCTAAAAACATAGTGAGATATATTATGATTTGAGGTCACCTCTTGTTCTCTCTTAAATAACACAAGACAAACCTTATCTTATGAGTTATCTCTACTTCACATCATCATTTATCCTACATGACATTACTAAGATAGCACTACTGTACATGCCCTTAGGGTTTCGTCGGCCAAAACATGACGGCTTAGGGGCTTGCCCAAGTACACAAAGATGCCTCCCCATATTTGGATCACCACCTTAAGTAATGTCTAAAGCAATGGAAAAGAAGAAAGCAAAGGGAAAAGGCAGATAGTGACAGAAGACAACGGTGGCGACTAAGTTACTCGAGATAGCCGTTGCACTCCTCTTGCGCCGTCCATCTTGAGATCAGCGGTTGGCGGAGCTGCACACGCGCGTGAAACGGTAAGTTGCTATGTCTTGCGTCGGATCATAGATCGACGGTCCTGACATTTCCCCCGTCCTGGGAACGGACTTGTCCTCAAGGCTGAAACCCTCAAAAGACCTTTTGGATGAATGCAGCATATTCCCATGTAGCACTTTCTACGGGAAGGTTAGTCCACTTGATGCGCCACTTCACCACGGGAATGCTTATATCTCCTTGCACTCTTGGTATCAATTTCCTTTCCAGAACAACTTGTGGGTGAATGAAGATGCGGCCTTCATCGTCGAGTAATGGCAGGTTGGGGTTTGGAATTGCATCAGGTCCAATGTGCCTTTTGAGTTGGCTCACATGAAAGGTAGGATGAAGTTGGCAACGTGCAGGCAGAAGTAATTTGTATGCCACTTGGACCACTTTCTCCAATATTCTAAAGGGTCCATGGTATTTGGAGTGCAGCTTGAGGTGCCTATGAATGCCCACGTTGGTGTGCATGTATGTTTGCAACTTGATATAGACCATGTCCCCCACTTGATAACTCTTGTCTGATCTTTTATGGTCAGCAAAGTACTACTGTAACAGCCCGAGACCGACGTTCCAGAAGATTCCCCTGTTATTTCCGTTTCCGTCGTGTGATTAGTTTTATTAGTTGCATCATCATTTAGTTTGCATCGTCGCATCATGCATGGCATCTTGCATCGTATGTCGCGTGTGGTGTTTTGGGTGTTGTGCTCCGAGTGATCACCGAGTCGTAGTGCGATAGTAGCTCCCCCTCTCCCTTCTTATTTCGTTTTTGCGGTTTGCTAAACCTCCGTTTTAACCCTTCTAAAAAAACGTATTCTTTTAAAAATCCTTTTATAAAATGTGGGGGCAACCCTTGGGTTTTTATTTTATTTCTCCTTTTGTTTTATTTTAAAGCCGTCTCATTTTCTTTTCTCTTTTAAAGGGCTTTTTATTTTATTCTTTAATAAAAGAGATTTTATTTTATTCTTCAAAATGGTTTTATTTTTATTTGTTTAAAAGACCCAATCTATTTCTTATAGTTGGGGTTCGTTTTAAAGGAGTTAAAAAGTATTTTTTTATCTTTGTTTTAAAAAAATCCTTTCCTTTTGGTGTTGCTGTTTTTTTTAATGAAAAAAAGATGACAAAGGCAAGGGGAGGGAGCCAGCCGCCAGGCCCAGGCCCAAGCCTTCCCGTGCCCTAGCGCCCGAGTCGACCCCATCTCCCTCGCGTCTCCTTCCTCCCCCGATCACCTGATCCCCTCGCTGCGCCGTCTCCTCCTCCCAAATCGCGTGTGCAGCCTCCCAGCGCCGCTCGCCGGCTTGCCCCTGCCCCGCGCCGCCCGCCGAGCTGCTCTCCCGAGGCTGCGACCTCCTGCTGTCGCGATCCGCCTCCAGCGCCCCTCCCCAAGTCGCCCTTGGCCTCCCGTCGCCGGCGCACCTCCTCCCGCCGGAGCCTCCCCTCGCCCTCGGCCCTCGTGAGCTCGCGCGGCCGCCGCCTGCTGCAAGGGCCCGTGCCGTATGTCGCCGGAGGCTAGGCCCCGCCACAGCTCGTCCGTTCCCGCCTCCGGTTGTCGTGCCCGCCACGCTGCCCTGCCGCCATTCCCCATGCCGAGCTCGTCGGGGCCTCTACTTCTTGCGTGCCGTTGTAGTTGCTGCGTGCCTGCTGCATGCCGTTGCTGCTGCCGGTTGTTGCTGTTGCCGCCTATTGTAGCTGATGCGCCGTTGTTGTTGCTTGTGCCGCCGCCGCCGTAGCTGTTGTTTGTTGCTGTGTTGATGCTGCTAGCTTGCTTGCTGATGGCCTGCTGCTGTTTGTTGCTGCTACGAAGCCTGATGTTGGCTGCTGTTCCTGCTAGCTTGCCTACCTGCTAGATGCCGTTGTTGTAGCTGCTGCTGTTGCGTCGCTGGTTACCGACGCTGAAGGCCGTGTGCACCTTCCTCGCCTGCCGTGGTTCGTCGACAAGTTCGCCGGGAACCACGACATCCTCGATGAACCCCGAACATCGACGGAGACGTGATCGACTACCGATGTGAAGACCGTGATCCACGACGTCGAGAGAACGACTACTTCCACGACTTCCACGACGACCTCGACTTCCACGGCGTCCGCTACGAACCGATCCGCTCCGATATGCACGCTTCGAAGGTATATTGATGGAACGTGTCGTGTACCGTAATGTATGTGTTGTATGAGTTGAATGCATGTATGCATCGTATGTTTGACCGTTGCACGTTGTCCCTCTATGTTGTGCCCGACACATGGGAACCCGAGATATGGGATCACCCCATCTTTATTTGATGTTCCCGCACGCGCTCCCTATTCATGGCTTCGATATCTCGACGAGTTGTCGGGATAGGAACGTTGCCGTGGCATCGTTTCCGTCTTGCCGCCATGGTTCCCTCTCGCTCGCCGTGGCGACACATGCTTTTTCCCTTCTTGCCGTGTTGTAATGAACTTGCATGCATGACGCATTCATGGCATATAAATCTTGTGTTGCATGTTCTTGTGCACTTCGTTCTTTGTTCCGCGTGTTAACCGACAAGGATGTCATGTAGGATCATCGCTCATCCCTTGCCATGTTAACAACAATTTAATATTGCCGTGTAAATTAACGGGAGTGAATTAAATAATTAAACATGGAGTTTCGTCGATATGCAACTCCTTGCATATTGAACTTCACTTAATGTGTAGTGTTTGATTGTGTGAATTGTCATGTCATGACTTGCATATATTCAGCTGCTCATGCATCATTTGTGTCGTGCATCGTGTGGTGAATATCGTGTGTTGATTCTTGTTTCCGGTTTTCCCCGTCTCGATAGAGTCCGCAAGTGTGTCGGATGTGAGGACCCGTTCGACTACGTCGGTTCGTCTGCTTCACAGAGACATTCTTCTTCCAAGCGGGATCTCAGGCAAGATGACCATTTCCCCAGATACCATTACTATCATTGCCATGCTAGTTTTACCATTTCTAACGTTTATGTCTCGTTGCTTACCACATGTTAAATATCAGCCTCTCAACAATGCCATGAAACCTTCAACCTGTTCAACCTAGCAAACCACTGATTGGCTATATTACTGCTTGCTTAACCCTGTGTTAGCGTTGCTAGTTGCAGGTGCAGATGCTTCCATGTAAAAGCATGGGTTCCTTGTTATATCACCATATTAAATGCTATTTAATTTAATGCACCTGTATACTTGGTAAAAGGTGGAAGGCTCGGCCTTTCTAGCCTGGTGTTCTGTTCCACCTTTGCCCCCTTAGTTTCGGCTACCGGTGTTATATTCCATAAATGAGCGCTCCTAACACGATCGGGGTTGTTATGGGGACCCCCTTGATAATTCGTTTTAGATTAAAGCTGGTCTGGCAAGGCCCAACTTTGGTACTACATTTGCCTAATCACCTAATAAAATTGCATAGGGACTTTCCGGACCCCGAGGATAATTAATCAACCCCCCGGGCCAGTGCTCAGCATGAGTGTTGATCCAAATTGGCAGACTACAGGGCCACCGCGGGGCAACCCGAGGTTTGGTTCTCCTAGTGTGACCCATCCGTCGTGTCCTGAGAATGAGGTACGCGACTCCTATCGGGATCGTCGACACGTCGGGCGGCCTTGCTGGATTAGTTTTACCTTTGACGAGATATCTTGTGCATCGGGATTCCGGTGATGCTTTGGGTAATCTCAGAGTTGAGGTTTTCCACTAGGGAATCCAACGAGATCGCGAGCTTCGTGATTGAGGATTTCCATGCGGCTTGTGGTAATTTGTGATGGACTAGTTGGAGCACCCCTGCAGGGTTAAATCTTTTCGGAAAGCCGTGCCCGCGGTTATGTGGCAACGTGGAAGCTTTGTTTAACACTGGTTCTAGATAACTTGAAGTTAACTTGATTAAAACATGCCAACTGTGTGCGTAACCATGATTGTCTCGTTCATGAGTTCCTTCTCCGATCGAGGACACGGTGGGGTTATGTCTGACGTAGGTAGGTGTTCAGGATCATTCATTTGATCATAGTAGTTCACGTCCGTTATGCGTAGAACATCCCCCTCTTTATTCTTGTACTCGTAAGTTTAGCCACCAAATATATGCTTAGCCGCTACTGCAACCTCACCACTTAACCTTACCTCACCCATTAAGCTTTGCTAGTCTTGATACCTTTGGAAATGAGATTGCTGAGTCCCCGTGGCTCACAGATTACTACAACACCAGTTGCAGGTACAGGTAAAGATTACTTGACGCGAGCATGTTGATTGTTCATTTGGAGTTGCTTCTTCTTCTTCTTCTTCATCGATCTAGGATGGGTTCCAGGCCGGCAGCCTGGGATAGCAAGGATGGACGTCGTTCTTCTTTTCTCGTTTGTTTTCGTCCATAGTCGGACCCTGCTCTTACTCTTGATGATTATGTAATGTACTGATGTGACTCTGATGTAGCTTGTGGCGAGTGTAAGCCAACTCTGTATATATAACTCTTCTTTTCAGTACATGTACTTGTAACGATATCCATTCTTGCGACACGACGAGATGCGCTTCTATCCCTGACGAGGCCCTCGTGCCAAATTGAGGATAGGGTTGCATCTTGGGCGTGACAACTACATTCTTTCTTGAGCCTTTGCAAGGTTTGCTTTGATTTGTTTAGCAATAGCTTCTCTATCCAGTTTGGCTTGGGGTGTGTCTGCATCAGTTGGGGGAGCATGAGCTCTCCAATGAGAGGGGGTGGTTTTGCATACAAGGCTTGGAAGGGTGTCATCTTTAGACATGTGTGGAAACTCGTGTTGTACCACCATTCAGCCATGGATAGCCGCTTGTGCCACTATTTTGGGTGTGCAAAAGCCATGCATCTCAAGTAGTTTTCCAAGCATTGGTTGACTCTTTTAGTCTGGCCATCAGTTTGTGGATGATAGGATGTGATGACGTGCAATTTGATGCCCATTTTGTTGAAAAGGTTCTTCCATAGGTGTCTAGTGGAGATCCTATCTCTATCAGAAACTATGACTCTAGGTGAGCCATGTAGCTTGAGGATGTTGTCAGTAAAATCCTGTGCCACCACCTTAATGGTGATTGGGTGTTTGAGTGCTATGAAGTGAGCATATTTGGTGAATTTGTCAACCACTACTAAGATGAGGTCCTTGTTTTCAGAGATAGGCAGTCCCTCCACAAAGTCCATGGAGATGTGAGTCCAGGCAAAGTCGGGAATAGGGAGGGGTTGTAGCATGCGAGGATATTGGGAGTGGTGTGCTTTGTTCAGTTGACACACATGACACTGTTGAACCATGGTTTTGACTGCTTCCTTCAAGCCAGACCAAGTGCACAGGATTTTAATTCTGTTGTATGTTGCCCTCTCTCCTTAATGTCCTCCAAGCTCAGACTATGGAAGGAACTTAGTAGGGATTGCCTCAATTCAGAGTTGTTACCAATCAGAATCTTTCCTTTGTATCTCAATACCCAACTGGTTAATGTATAGGGAGGGTTGCCATTTGGATTAATGGTTAGTTGGGCTACAAGTTGGGAGCATTTGGTGTCATTTTTGTAACTGTTTAGCACTTCTGTGATCCAAACAGGAACTGCAGCACTAGTAGTTAGTGCCTTCAATGCATACTTAACTCTCGAGAGAGCATCAACTACCTTGTTGTTTTACCCTTCTTGTATTCTATTTTAAACTTGTATCCCAACAGTTTGATGAGAAGTTTCAGTTGCACTCCTCCACTCAATTTATGTGCTTGAATATGTTTCACGCTTTGTTGATTAGTTCTGATGATAATGGAAGAAGATTCAAAGTAATGCTTCCACTTCTTGATTGCTTCAATGATTACCACGGCTTCCTTGTCATATGTGGACCAACATGGTGCTTTTGGGTCAATGGCTGTTGGAGAACGTCGCATGGGAAACAAAAAAATTCTTATGCTCACCAAGATCAATCTATGGAGATCAACATCTACGAGAGGGGGGAGTGCATCTACATACCATTGTAGATCGCTAAGCGGAAGCGTATATAACGCAGTTGATGTAGTCGAACGTCTTCGCGATCCAATCATGATCTGCCCCCCGCGATCTCATCATGATCCGTCCCGCGATCCCACCAGGATCTGTCCCGCGATCCCACCGCGATTCGTCCCAATCTAGTGCCGAATGGACGACACCTCCGCGTTCAGCACACGTACAGCTCGATGACGATCTCCACCTCCTTGATCCAGCAAGAGAGAGGGTGGAGAAGTAGATGAGTTCTCCGTCAGCAGGACGACATGGCGACAGTGTTGGTGGAGCTGTTCCGGCATGGCTTCGCCAAGCAAAACCGGAACCGATCTTAGTGGAGAAAACTAATATATGAGAGAGACAGGGTTGCGTCGTGGCATTGGTTATATATATATATATATATGTGGGGGGTACAATTAGATTTATGCCCCTAGTTGTGTCCCACTCGACTGTTTTACCTAATTTTCAAAAGTCACCGGTTCTGTCCAAGTCACTTCGCTCCACTTATGCTTTTGCCCTTTGAACGTTTGACCGTCAGTTTGAAAACTTCATAACTAATTCATACTAAATCAGAAAAATGCAAATAAGATACCAAAATGTCCGGAAAAACATCACCTATATATCAGTGTCATTTGCATTCATGACAAAGGTGTAGGAAAGTGCCCATCCGAAGTTTAGTTCTTATGATACCATCATGAATAGTAAAATATAAAAAAATCAAAAAATTCTAAAAAATATTTGGTGGAAAAGAATGACAAATGTTTTAAGTGCTTGCCAAGTTTCATGAGGGAACGACATTCGTGGAAGTGATGGCAAAATAATAATCTGTTTTGGAGTGTTGAAGTGATGGCCCTAGGGTTGGCCCTCCACCAACCCAAGTCGCATGGACCTTAGGTGGGAGGTGCGCCCAATCCACCAGGGGCTGGTGCGCATCCTTCTCAGCCCATGTGGCCCCTCCGGGGCTGGTGCCCCCTTCTCATGGACCTCCGGCACCCCCAGTACGCTACCGGTGACGCCCGAGCTTTTTCCGGTGACCAACACGGAACTTACCATATATCAATCTTTACCTTCGGACCATTCCGGAGCTCCTGTGACGTATGGGATCTCATCCGGGACTCCGAACAACCTTCGGTCACCAACATACATAACTCAATTATACCGAAACATCACTGAACCTTAAGTGTGCAGACCCTACAGGTTTGAGAACTATGCAGACATGATTGAGACACCTCTACGGTCAATAACCAATAGCGGGACCTGGATGCCCATATCGGTCCCTACATATTCTACGAAGATCTTTATCGGTGGAACCACGATGTCAAGGATTCAATCAATCCCATATGTTATTCCCTTTGTCCTTCGGTATGTTACTTGCCCGATATTCGATCGTCGGTATCTCCATACCTAGTTCAATCTTGTTACCAGCAAGTCTCTTTACTCATTCCGTAATACAAGATACCGTGACTAACTCCTTAGTCACATTGCTTGCAAGCTCATCGTGATGTTGTATTACCGAGTGGGCCCTAGAGATACCTATGTATCATACGGAGTGACAAATCTCAGTCTCGATCCATGCCAACCCAACACACACCCTCGGAGATACCTGTAGAGCACCTTTATAGTCACCAATTTACGTTGTGACATTTGGTACACACAAAGCATTCCTCCGGTTTGCGGGGGTTGCATGATCTCATGGTCATGGGAACAGATACTTCGACATGCAGAAAATAGTAGCAGTAAACTGACACGATCATATGCTACGTTTATACTTTGGGTCTTGTCCATCACATCATTATCCTAATGAGGTGATACCGTTATCAAATGACAACTCATGTATATGGTCAGGAAACCTTGACCATCTTTGATCAACGAGCTAGTCCTTAGAGGTTCACTAGGGACAGTGTGTTGTCTATGTATCCACACATGTATTTTAGTTTCCAATCAATACAATTATAGCACGGATAATAAACGATTATCATGAACAAGGAAATATAATAATAACTAATTTATTATTGCCTCTAGGGCATATTTCCATCAGTCTCCCACTTGCACTAGAGTCAATAATGTAGTTCACATCACTATGTGATTCACACCCAATGAGTTCTGGGGTTTGCTTATGAGAGAGGTTTTTAGTCAACGGGTCTGAACCTTTCAGATCCGTGTGTGCTTTACAAACCTCTATGTCATACTATAGATGTTGTTACTATGCTCTATTTGGAACTATTCCAAAGGACTGCTCCATTATACGAATCCGGTTTGATACTTTAGAGTCATCCGGATTGGTGTCAAAGCTTGCATCAACCCTTTACGACGATCTCTTTTATAACCTCCATAATCGAGAAACGTTTCCTTAGTCCTCAAGTTACTAAGGATAATTATGAACGTTGTCCAATGATCCATTCCTGGATCACTCTTGTACCCCTAGACAGATTCATGGCAAGGCACACATCAGGTGAGGTACACAACATGGCATACTATAGAGCCTACGGCTAATGGCATAGGGGACGACATTCGTCCTTTCTCTTTCTTCTGTCGTTGGTCAAGCTTTGTGTCTTACACAAATTCACACTTTACAATTCAGGCAAGAACTCCTTCTTTGACTGACCCATTTCGAACTCCTTCTAAATCTTGTCAAGGTATGTATTCATTGAGAGTTTTATCAAAAGTCTTCATCTATCTCTATAGATCTTGATGCTTAGTGCTCAAGTAGCTCAATCCAGGTTTTCCTTTGAAAAACTCCTTTCAAACAACCCTATATGCTTTATAGAAATCTATATCATTTCCGATCAATAATATGTCAACTACATATACTTATCAGAAATTCTATAGTGCTCCCACTCACTTTCTTGGAAATACAAGTTTCTCATAAACTTTGTATAAACCCAAAAGCTTTGATCATCTCATCAAAAGCGTATATTCAAACTCCGGGATGCTTGCTCCAGTCCATAAAAGGATTGCTAGAGCTTATACACTTGTTAGCATCCTTAGGAATGACAAAACATTCTTGTTGTATCACATACAACCTTTCCTTAAGGAAACCGTCGAGGAAGCAATGTTTTAACATCCATCTGCAAGATTTCATAAAAAATGCATCTATTGCTAACATAATTCCAACAGACTTTAGCATTGGTACGAGTGAGAAAGTCTCATCGTAGTCAACTCCTTGAACTTGTCAGAAACCTCTTTGCAACTTACGACCATCAAGTCTCATCGTATGTCTTCCTTTTAAAGATCCATTTGTACTTAATAGCCTTACGACCATCAAGTAGTTCTTCCAAAGTCCACACTTTGTTTTCATACATGGATTCTATCTCAGATTTCATGGCCTACAGCCATTTGTCGGAATCCGGACCCACCATCGCTTCTCCATAGCTCGTAGGTTCATTGTTGTACAACAACATGACCTCCAAGATAAGAATACTGTACCACTCTAGAGCAGTATGCGTCCTTGTCGACCTACGAGGTTTGGTAGTAACTCGATGTGAAGCTTCATGATCACCATCATCAGCTTCCATTTCAACTGGTGTGGGCGCAATAGGAACAATTTCCTGCGCCCTTCTAATCTCTAGTTGAAGTGACGGTTCAAAAACCTCATCAAGTTCCACAATCCTCCCACTCAATTCTTTCGAGAGAAACTCTTTCTCGAGAAAGGACCCGTTTCCATCAACAAACACTTTGCTTTCGAATCTGAGATGGGAGGTATACCCAATTGATTTCTTTGGGTATTCTATGAAGATGCAATTATCCACTTTGGGTTCGAGCTTATCAGGCTGAAGCCTTTTGATATAAGCATCGCAGCCCCAAACTTTATGAAATGACAGCTTAGGTTTCTCTAAACCATGGTTCATACGGTGTCATCTCAACAGAATTAAATGGTACCCTATTTATAGCGTATGTGGTTGTCTCTAATGCATAACCCCAAAACGATAGTGGTAAGTCGATAAGAGACATCATAGCATGCACTATATCCAATAGGGCGCGGCTACGACGTTCGGGCACACCATCACACTATGGTGTTCGAGACAACATGAGTTGTGAAACAATTTCCAGATTGTCTCAAATTGTATACCAAACTCGCAACTCAGATATTCATCTCTACAATCATATCATAGACATTTCATCCTCTTGTCACGACGATCTTCAACTTCACTCTGATATTGCTTGAAACTTTCAACAATTCAGACTCGTGATTCATCAAGTAAATACACCTATATCTACTCAGATTATCTGTGAAGTAAGAACATAACGATATCCACTATGTGCCTGAGCACTCATTGGACTGTATACACCAAAATGTATTATTTCCAATAAGTCACTTGCTCGTTCCATCTTATTGCAAACGAGGCCTTCAGTCATGTTGCCCATGTGGCATGATTTTCATGTCTCAAGTGATTCAAAACCAAGTGAGTCCAAAGGATCCATCTGCATGAAGTTTCTTCATGCGTTTACACCAATAGGCATGGTTCGCATGTCTCAAACGATTCAGAAATGAGTGAGTCCAAAGATCCATCAACATGGAGCTTTCTTAATGTGTTTTATACCAATGTGATTTAAGCGGCACTGCCACAAGTAAGTGGCACTATCATTACTACTTTGTATATTTTGGCATCAATATTATGAACATGTGTATCACTACGATCGAGATTCAATAAACCATTCATATTAGGTGCATGACCATTGAAGGTATTATTCA
Source organism: Hordeum vulgare subsp. vulgare (assembly GCF_904849725.1). NCBI lineage: Eukaryota > Viridiplantae > Streptophyta > Magnoliopsida > Poales > Poaceae > Hordeum > Hordeum vulgare. The sequence continues at coordinate 147,949,015 of NC_058521.1, forward strand.
AGTAAACAGAGTAACCATTATTCTCTTTAAATGAATAATCGTATTGCAATAAACACGATCCAATCATGTTCTTGCTCAACGCAAACACCAAATAACATTAAGGTTTAACACTGCAGTTCCAGTTCTTGACCTGGAGGACTGTTTTTTTCTTCATTCCGCACTGCAGAGTCAGATGAAGAACCAAAAGACACCACAACTGGTCCAAGGAAGAAGTGTGTCACCAAGAATCATCACGCCTCTTCATCAGCCAAGAAGTGAAAGTCTTCATGGGGCGTTAGTCCTCAGTTTTGTCCCTTTTCGTCACTTGATGACAAAGGGGGAGAAATTTGAGTTAGTCTTCGAACGTGATCTATTTTGGGGTTTATGAACATTATTAAGTTACAAACTCTTGGTTCTTATTAAGTGTTTTATGTAATGAGTTGTAACTTAAGCCCGATGGTACTCTGACTCTTTTGAACGTTTTTCTTCGCATGCTTACTCCTCAAAATAGATTAATGCAGGCATGCTGAAATTCGTTAGATACCATTTCTCATCATCATTCTCAAATTCCTCATTTTATATGTTGTGTGTATGCATGATTTACAAGATACAAGGGGAGATCTCCATGATATAAATCATCAATATGCATCTGCTGTGAAAAGCAAATTCCTCAAAATATGCACATCTTCAGGGGGAGTCTCTCACTCTCTTGATTTCAAATTCCTCAAACTCAGTATTTACACTTCATATTTTTATCCCTGTTGAAAACTTAACCAAATTGTCCTCAACCACCAAAAAAGGGGAGATTGTAAGTGCATCTAGCGCCCTTAGTGATTTTGGTGGTTTGAAGACTTATAGGTTAAGTAACTAATGTGTTTATAAGTGTACACCAGCTCTATAAGTCGCTGAGGAGTTTGAGTTATACGATAAATATCGACAACTAAAAATGTATGTCTTCTGCTGAAGAAATTGGTCTTATGGTGAAGACATTGATCGCAAAGAAATTGCGATGAAATTGATATTCATCATGAAGATATTGAAGATGAGGAATTCGGTGTGTCCTAAAGAAAATCAGTCCGAAGACTTTGAAGCATGAAGATTTATTCTTTGTGTTTCATTTTCTTTACTCTTGAGTCATACGGAACACCGTACTGTTAAAGGGGGTCGAGATAATACTACGGAATGAATTTCCTCATGATGCTCAACCCAAGCCTAAACCTACAAAAGCCTCAAGTGAGGAATATGAGAGGCATGAGGACTCTCACAGTTGAGAGTTCCGACCGTTGCCCGATTCGCGCCACCTCACCGATCTTATCCACACCAACGGTCACAATATTTAAGGGCATTTATGTCAAATCATGCCAGGATGCTCCCAGGCTATAAATAGCCGCCCCCACAACCACTAGCTGGTTGGCTGCTCCGCGAGAAACTGACACTTGTCATTTACAGCAACCCAAATTCCTCAGAGTCTTCGAGAGTAAATCATCAAGTGAGGAAATACCCCAAACACCAACCCACAAACCAAAAACCAAGTGATTGAGCATCACTAAAGAATTTGTTCCTGTGTGGAACTGAAGCCTTTTACCTTTGCGGACTGTGCATCCTCAAGACGGTTAGGCCTCATGGTCTAGAGCATCCAACAGTCAATTGTGGATCGCCGGGTGACCGAGTTTGTCAGGGTTTGGAAGTCTGCCCTGAAGACTTACCATGAGTGTTGGGCCAGGACCGTGTGTCCTTAGCTCAAGGAGAATATGGTAGGGACTGTGAGTCCTTTGGTTTCAATACCAATCCGCTCCAAACCACACGTACGACTGCCACAATAGTTGGAACTGGGTCATCAACAACTGTCTTCATCGTGATACGGGTTCTATTTCTTCAACTCTTTCAATTCCTCAATATTGTATGTTGAAGACTTTCATTATCACTATTTGAAGAATTTGCTGAAGACTTTCTCTAAATTTCCTCAACCTCAAATTCTTCATACCAGTTAATCTTCACCTTCTTACTCTGTGCCTGCATGCTGTGCAAACCGATTCTCATAATCTTCATCAAGTAAGCTGATGTTGTAATCTTTGCACCTCTGATCCTGCGCTATTTCTGCTGCACGTTATTCATCAGTGAGGAATTTCCTCAAAAGGAATTTCCTCAGTGATGAAATTCTAAAAATCGCCTATTCACCCTCCTCTAGTCGATATAACGCACTTTCATTAGCATACGGTTAGAAGTACATATCTTACAACGATAGAGAGGCCAAAGGCACCCTCGGTGCTGCAACAGTATCTACATTATTTATGAAACATAGCGGGGCCTCGAAACTACTTCTACGGCGTAGCGGAACATAGCGGCAACTCTATCCATAGGGGCACTATTGTGGACACATCCTAGTACGGACCATCAGGACCTCCATCCTCGGCTTCTCCTGCATCTGGCATGATACGCCAGGTGAGTACTTTGAATGTACCCGCAAGCTCACAACAACCAAGTAATGCAGCAAACAATAGCATGGCAATAAGCAACATTACTAACTGTACCAACTTACTCTCATCTGGGTTGTCTCACAACACCCAGAATACTCATCGAGCATCTTCGATCATGCGAAGAGTTCTTCCATCATTACTAACACTGATATGGTTGACCACCTACTGAGGTCTGGACGGGCTGTCCAATACCGTGGACACGGCTATTCGAATAGATTTGATACTCTGCAGAGGTTGCACACTTTACCCACATCATGGAACACTGACCTTGTGATCCCATTCGGGTGGACCAGTGTTGCTCCAACGAAACCTGCCTGACCCGTGACTCTCTCATCGTACCACCGGCAATCATCCTGCCCTAGGTGGCCCCTGTGTACTCATGACACCTGCCACCATCGTGGCCAAACTAAACTGTCCCAAACGGGGACGGGCCCAAAACAACTCAACTGGGCTCACAGGGTTATCACCACCTACCTGATCAGGGTAGAACGCGTGCATAACCCTCCCTCTTTGGAGGTACCGGCGAAAGAGCACGCAATCAGCTCAAGTCACGGCCGTCCCATACCGGCAAATGTGGTTGCACGGTTAAGCCTGTACAAGTGACTCTAGATCAACCACTAAGTCATTTCAAGTATAGTGGTTTATAACAATGAGCAACTAATTACTTTAAATAATTTAATATGGATTTATCCTATAGCAAATAAATGAGCATAATGTATGAAAGTATGCAATGCTATGGAAATACTACATAACATGGGTATCATGGCTTGCCTTGCTTGGTTGGGTTGTTCAAACACTCCCGGTCTTCAAATTCACCAAAGTTTCCTTCTCAAACATTTTGAATTTGCAAAAAGAGAATGTCACATAATACCTTTTTATTAACCAGAAATTCTGTGAGTATAGGAAAAATACCAAATTTTATCAGAAATTAGAGGGGCTCAGTACCAACTCAATGCAAAAAAGAATCAGTTGATTTGGACTTGTAAATAAAAAGTTAGAAAGAGTCAAAGTTTCTGGTCAAATCTATATTTTAAACAAAAATTAGAAAACAGAGGGGAGGGACACCTCGAAGGCGTAAAGTGGAGGAGACGCCTCCACTTACTGCTTCGGGCGCGGGCTCCTTTCGCTGACAGGTGGGGCCTGCCAGCTTAAAACAGAAAGAGGGAGAGAGACAAAGGGGAACGGTGGTGTAAGTGCATCTAGTGCCCCTTAGTGATTTTGGTGGTTTGAAGACTTATAGGTTAAGTATCTAATGTGTTTATAAGTGTACACAGGATCTATATGTCATTGAGGAGTTTGAGATATTTGAAGAATATCGACCCCTAAAAATATATGTCTTCAATTGAAGAAATTGGTCTGAAGCTGAAGAAATGAATCACGAGGAATCTGCGATGAAATTGATATTCCTCATGAAGATATTGATATTGAGAAGATCGGTGGTTCCTGAAGAAAATCAGTTTGAAGAAATTGAAGCGTGAAGATTTACGTTTTCTGTTTTACTTTCCTCGCATTTGATGAATAGGAACACCGTACTGTTAAAGGGGGTCAAAGTAACACTATGGAATGGATTTCCTCATGATGCTCAACCCAAGCCAAATCCTACCAAAAGCCTCAAGTGAGGAACATGAGTGACATGAGGACTCTCACAGTTGAGGGTCCCGACCGTTTCGATAGCCACGCCAAGTCACTGGTCTTATCCACTCCAACGGTCATATTATTTAAGGGCATTAATGTCAAATCATGTCGGGATGCTCCCAGGCTATAAATAGCCGCCCCCCACAACCACTAGCTGGTTGGCTGCTCCATTAGAAACTGACACTTGTCATAAGAGCAACCCAATTCCTCAGAGCCTTCGAGAGTAAATCATCAGTGAGGAAATACACCACCCACCGAAACTACAAACCAAACCTAGTGATTGAGCATCACTGAAGAAGTTGTTCCTGTGTGGGACTGAAGCCTTTTACCTTTGAGGACTGTGCATCCTCCAGACGGTTAGGCGTCATGGTCTAGAGCAATCCAGCAGTCAATTGTGGATAGCCGGGTGACCGAGTTTGTGAGGGTTTGGAAGTCTGCCCTGAAGACTTACCACGAGTGTTGGGCGAGGACTGTGTGTCCTTAGCTCAAGGAGAATACGGTAGGGACTGTGTGTCCCGGGACTGGGTGTCCTTTGGTTTCAATACCAAGCCGCTCCAAACCAGATGTACAACTGTCACAACAGTTGGAACTGGGTCATCAACAACAGTCTTCACCAAGAATCGGGTTCTAATTCCTCAACTCTTTACATTCTCTGTATTATGTGTTGATGACATTCACTGTGACTGTTTGAAGAATTTGCTGAAGACTTTCTCTGAATTTCCTCAACCCCAAATTCTTCACTTGAGTTAATCATCATCTGTATTTTGCGTGCCTGCTTACTGTGCAATCTGTTTTCATAATCTTCACTCTGTAATACTGCTGTTGAGAACGATTGCACGACTGATCCTTAACTGCTTCCGCTGTAAGTTAGTCATCAGTGAGGAATTTCCTCAAAAGGAATTTCCTCAGTGATGAAATTCTAAAAATCTCCTATTCACCCCCCCTCTAGTCGATATAACGCACTTTCAATTGGTATCAGAGCAAGGTACTCCCTTGTTCTGTGTGATTTTGGTTTAACCACCTGGAGTTTTAGTTATGTCGACTGCAGGCATGTTTAAGGTGACTGCAGCATGTCCTACCTACGAGGGAAAGAACTTTCCCTTCTGGAAGAACAAAATGCAAATGCATCTACAAGCTATAGACAATGATCTTTGGTATATTGTGGAAAATGGTGTCCCCATCATTTCTGCTAGTGTCAGTGCAGCTGATGTGAAGAAATTCAAGCAACTCGATTCTCAAGCGAAGAACATCGTCTGTGGGCATCTGAGCCCTGGCCAGTTTGGAAGAGTAAGTGCCTTAGGCTCTTCAACACTGATCTGGGAGAGACTGTGCAAGGTAAATGAAGGAGTATCAACCCAACGTGACTCTCGTGTTGATATTCTTCGCAATCTCTTCAATCGCTTCAAGAGACATGACAATGAAAGCTGCCAAGACAGCTTTGATCGCCTCACTGACATATCAAATGAACTGCAAGCACTGGGAGCTCGAGACATCACTGATCACGAAGTTGTGAAGAAACTGCTGAGATCTTTGGATTCTTCATTTGACACTTTAGTTCTGATGATTCAAGAAAGACCAGACTACAAGATGCTAGATCCTGCTGATATCCTCGAAAGGCTAAATACTCATGAATTCCAGCTAGAAGAAAAGAGAGATCTATATGGACAAAGCTATTCCAGACCACGTGCACTGAAGGCAAGAGCAATTTCCTCATCTGAAGAAGAAGACACAGATGACAGCAGTTGTGACCCTGAAGAATTTGGTCAGGAACTTGCAATGCTTGTGAGGAAATTCCAGAGATTTACACGACGAGGCCAGTTCGGTAAATCATCAAGAAGAGACATGAGGAAACCAGAATCTGCATCTGAGGACTACAAGAAACGGACCTGTCACAAGTGCAAGAAATCAGGTCATTACATTGCTGATTGTCCTCGCTGGGGAAAGGAATCAAAGAAGAAGAAATACAAGGATGACAGTTCTGATGACTCAAAGAAGAAGAAGAAATCTTCAAAATCCTCATCTTCAAAGTCCTCCTCACACAAGAAGACTAGCTTCAGAAAGGCTCGGGCACTCATTGGCAAGGAAATGGATTCCGAGGCAGAATCAGAAGAATGTGATGATGAAGAAGGCTCTGGAGAAGATTCAGAATCCGGACAGGCTACTCTTGCACTAGCAGCCAATTTCGTCAGCAAGTCAATCTTCAATCTTGAAGAAAATGAGTGCACCATCCATACTGATGACTATGCTGATGACTTCGCTCCAACCTATTGCTTCATGGCAAAAGGTTCAAAGGTATCACATAATGCCTCCTCCTCTGATTCAAGTGACTGTGAACATGATGATTACAAAAAACCCAGTTACAGTAAACTTGCCATCATTGCCACTAAACAACAAACTGCTCTGGAAAAGCTTCAAAAACTGCTAGACAAAAGTGATGATCTGTTGAATGATGAAATGAATCTTAATCAAATCCTCGCTGATGACATGAAAAATCTTCAGTCTAGATTTGATATTCTTCAGGATCGTTATGATACACTCCTCACTGATCATGAGAAGCTTTCATACGAATTTCTTCAAAGGAAGCTTGATCTTGAGAAGCTGAGGATGTCTTATGATGATCTTCGTATGGAAAATGATTCATTACTAGCTCAACAGATCAGCGCTAGTCAAGTTGAATTTATTCCTCCATGTCTTAAATGCATTGATCGTGAAACTGCTAATTCTTCACCAGAATCTTCAAATGCTACCACTGCTACAAATTCTTCAACTGCACCTGTTGTGTCTATTTCATCACTTGAGGAAAACACAAATGTCACTGATGAAAATGCAGGGTTGAAGGAATTGTACATGACAGGCATGTACAAAAGCCTCAAAGGACATCAAATCCTTTGTGATGTGCTCAAAAAGCAGATCTTGAACAGGAACCCGAGGAAAGAAGGAATTGCCTTTGAGAGGAAATTGAATGCTGATGGATCTTATTGGAAACCTGAGCAGTATCCCAAAACCTCATGGGTTGCTGCTACTCGGCCTCCTTTTGATCCATCTAATCTAACTGGCTTCTCATGTGAATTATCCTATTCCTCGGATGAGTCATTTGATTCCAACTATAAACTGTTCAAAAATCAATCTGGTGAAGTATTTGCTCGATATGTTGGAACTAACTGCAGGAATGGCCCTCCTCTGAGGAAAATCTGGGTTCCCAAAAGTAGTCTTGAAAATCTTCAAGTGAATGTCCTCATGACATCACCTCTGAAGAATCTGAACCCCAGATCAAATTCCTCAGGAGGACCAAAGTCTACAAGAGGATCAAAATCCTCAACTGGTCAAAACTATGCTCGTACCCATGCTTATGCGTCTAACATGCAGGGAAACTACAAGGAATATGATTATGAGTGCTACACCTCAAATCATTATGTTCATAAATCCTCAAACCAGTTCTCTGCATACTCATATGAGTACTTTAACCCCCCTACTGTTAAGAGAAGTGCATTAGCTTCAATGCCACCTTTCTCATATGGTGCTCGCAGGATGATGAACGCTTTGCCACCCCTTCAGATGTGGGTGGTGAAGAAATCAAACTAATCACTTCTGCAGGTCAGGTCTCCAGATGAAAATCATCATCTGAAGAATTTGCTGGAGACCTGAGGAAATGCTTGATAGGACGCAAGCTAATGATTGATGAAATAGAAATATTTCACACGTCCTTACATTTATGTTATGATGAAATCACTGAACTGATGAAATTAGTATCATATTCTTCAAATCTGGAGCATATGAGATGGTAAGCTGTACTAATTCATCTGCAGGATGACAAACCCAAAAATACTGAGTGGGTTCTCGATAGTGGCTGCACACATCACATGACTGGTGATAAAAGCCTACTGATGAATATGCCACTAACTCCATCACCTCTGAAGCAAATCACATATGCTGATAAAGGTAAAAGCAAGGTATTGGGACTTGGCAAAGTAGCTATTTCCAAGGATAGGCATATGGACAAAGTGATGCTGGTTGAATCTCTTGGTTTTAACCTCATGTCAGTCTCGATGCTTTGTGATCTTGATATGATTGTTATCTTTGGTAGATATAGATGTGTAGTCATCATGGAATCTGACAGATCCAAAGTCTTCGAAGGTGTAAGAATAGGGGATTTGTACATTGTTGGCTTCTCTACAGGTCCTCAACCAGCCACTTGCTTACTAGCAAAAACCTCAGAAGGATGGCCGTGGCACCGAAGACTAGGTCATGCAGGCATGAGGAATTTGCACACACTTACAAAGAAGAAGCATGTCATTGGCATCGAATCAGTCAAATTCCTCAAGGATCATCTCTGTGGTGCTTGTGAATCTGGGAAAATGACCAGATCCAAGCATCCCTCCAAAACCATCATGACCACTACACGTCCATTTCAATTGCTTCATATGGATTTATTTGGACCTACTCACTATGCAACACTAACCAATGCAGCATCTCTATATGGCTTTGTCATAGTTGATGATTATTCCAGATACACTTGGGTGCATATTATAGTGTATAAAACTGAAGTGCAGGAAATCTTCAAACGATTTTCTTCAAGGGCCTTGACGAACTTCGACATCAAGATCAAACATATCAGGAGTGATAATGGAACTGAGTTCAAAAACACTGGTCTTGATGATTATCTTGATGAACTTGGTATTACTCACGAATTGTCTGCTCCTTATACTCCTCAACAGAATGGTGTCGTCGAAAGAAAGAACAGGACTCTGGTTGAAATGGCAAGAACTATGCTTGAAGAATATCAGACTCCTCGTCGCTTCTGGCCTGAAGCAATCAACACTGCATGTCATATCATTAACAGGGTATATCTTCACAAATTCCTCAAGAAAACCTCATATGAACTCCTCACTGACAAGAAACCCAATGTAAGTTATTTCAAAGTCTTCGGTGCAAAATGCTGGATTAGAGATCCTCATCATAGCTCGAAATTTGCACCTAAGGCACATGAAGGTTTTATGCTCGGTTATGGAAAGGACTCGCACACCTACAGAGTCTTCAACAACTATCACAACAAAGTTGTTGAGACTGTAGATGTGCGGTTCGATGAAACTAATGGCTCGCAAAGAGAGCAATTGCCTTCTGATCCAGATAAGCTGTCTCCTGAGGAAGCAATAAAGCTTAAGCCTACTGAAGACATTGTCCCCACTGAGGAAATTGGTGAAGAAACAATCCCCATCGCTGATGAAAACCAAGAAGATGCTCCTGAGGAAATTGCAACAGCACCACTTCCTCAGCCCAGACAAAATCCTCAACCAGCTCATCCGAGGATTGCAAATGAAGTAGAACTTGACAAAATCCTCAACGACATCAACGCGCCAGGTCCTCTCACTCGCTCAAAAGCTTCACACTTAGTTAACTTTTGTGGGCATTTTTCTTTTGTATCTATCACAGAACCCTCAAAAGTAGGTGAGGCTTTTCTGGAACCGGAGTGGATCCAAGTCATGCAAGACGAACTTCTTCAATTCAAGCTGAATGACGTATGGGAGCTCGTCAAACGACCAGATCCTCGCAAGCATAACATCATCGGCACCAAGTGGATTTTCCGAAACAAGCAAGATGAGGACGATCAAGTGGTGAGGAACAAGGCACGACTTGTAGCCCAAGGCTACACCCAGGTTGAAGGAATAGATTTCGATGAAACTTTTGCACCTGTTGCTAGACTTGAAGCTATTCGAATTCTACTTGCTTATGCTAATCATCATAACATCATCTTATATCAAATGGATGTGAAAAGTGCATTCCTCAGTGGTAAGCTTGAGGAAGAAGTATATGTTGCTCAGCCCCCAGGTTTTGAGGATCCAAAGAATCCAGACAAAGTCTTCAGACTCAAAAAGGCTCTGTATGGCCTCAAGCAAGCCCCTCGGGCATGGTATGATACATTGAAGGAATTCCTCATGAAGAAAGGCTTCAAACCTGGTTCACTCGATCCAACTCTTTTCACAAAATCTTATGATAATGAGCTGTTTGTATGTCAAATATATGTTGATGACATCATATTTGGTTGTACTGACAAAAGATATAGTGATGAATTTGCCTATATGATGAGTGAAGAATATCAGATGTCCATGATGGGGGAGCTGAAATTCTTCTTAGGTCTTCAAATTCGTCAACAAAACAATGGAATCTTCATATCATAGGAGAAATACCTCAAGGATGTTCTGAGGAAATTCGACATGCATGAATGCAAAGGTGCCAAGACTCTAATGCCTACCAACGGTCACCTTGGCACTGATGAAAATGGTAAAGACTTCGATCAGCAGGTATACCGTTCTATGATTGGCTCTTTATTGTATCTATCTGCATCTAGGCTAGACATAATGCTTAGTGTTTGCATGTGTGCACGTTTTCAAGCAAAACCGAAGGAATCACACCATAAGGCTGTGAAACATATTCTTCGATACTTAGCTCACACACCAACACTAGGATTATGGTATCCCAAGGGCTCCAATCTTCATCTGGTAGGGTATTCTGATTCAGACTATGCTGGTGACCGTGTGGATCACAAGTCAACATCTGGCACATGCCATTTCCTCGGAAGATCACTAGTTTGCTGGTCCTCAAAGAAGCAGAACTGCGTATCACTCTCCACTGCCGAAGCTGAGTACATTGCTGCTAGTTCTTGTTGTGCTCAATTGCTATGGATGAAGCAAACCCTCAATGACTACGACATCAACATGAAGAATGTGCCTCTCTACTGTGACAATGAGAGTGCTATCAAGATTGCCTACAACCCAGTGCAGCACTCGAAGACCAAGCACATCCAGATTCGTCATCATTTTCTTCGGGACCATGTCCTCAAGGGCAATATCCTCATCGACCATGTGAAGACTGATGATCAACTGGCTGATATCTTCACTAAGCCCTTGGATGAGAAAAGGTTTTGCAAGTTGCGGTGTGAGCTAAATATCTTAGAATATTCAAATGTTTTGTAAAAACATGCACACATCCTAACACTTATGCAAAGTTGATGACTTAGATGTGCAACACATGATGAAACGATTTTCTTCAACCAATGAAGAAAGTCACTCTGAATGTGAAGAAATTTACGAAGAAATTGATTCTCAGGGCCCTACGACAATTGTACGCGGCGTCTGTAATCAACATTCTTATATGGTGGGTAACGCCACCGCCCAATGTGAAATTCCTCAAGTTGATTTTCTTCAAATGATCAATTTCCTCACAATGCATTTTTCTTCAAAATAGCTGTTCTTCATTGTGATGATCTATTGCAAAATCTTCAAAACACTCGATGACTTTCATTTGACTAGGTAGACTATGATTTCTAGTCCTCAACAGCATTCACTTATTGCTAATTCTTCAAGTTGATGTTTCTGCTAAGTGAATGTGACCGGACCCGACTTTCCCTCTATGCTATACTTATCCAGTCTATTCAATTCTTCATATGCGCTCTACTTGAAACTTTGTTCAAAATCCTCACTGCATCCTTGTCAGCTGATGATTTTGTAACAAAAATCCTCAAATCTTCAAAAATTGTTTTCTTCAAAGGAACAGTAACTGAACCCCCACTCCACGATCGGATAACCACGACCTCCACTATCTCCACCGCATCGTACGGGAGCTACACGTGTCCTGCGGAGACATAGAGGCAAGGGCTATTCGGTCCGAAACTTTCGCGCCAAATAGTAACTTTCGGGCTATAAATATGTCCTTATCCCCCTCAGTATCATCTTCTTTGCCTCATCGCTCTCCTGCCACAGCACACCTAACCCTAGAGCCACCACTGGTAGTCTTGTCGCCGGCAAGGAAGAGCTTCACTGCCTCAACCTTCTCGCCGCCAGGATCACGCCGGAGTCGGAACATCTAGGTCCGCCGCCGCCGTAGACGTCCTCTGCTGCCAAGTTAGGGTGCATTGGACACTTGACCGAAGAGCCTCTCCAACGCCACCTTTTTGTGTTCTTCGTTCGCACCTTCCAGGGTAAATATATCCCATTTTTACAGCAGATTAGATCTGAAATTTTACCTCTCCCATGTGAAATCTGTTTTTCCTCAAGATACGATGTGCACATGATTCCTCAAACACTATCCATCACGACAATCATTGATGAACTAGCTAAGCATCTAAGATTTTCACGAGATTCCTCAATTGTGCGAATTTTCGGATCTGTACAACTCTGGAACCCAAGAACAGTATGCTTAAGCAAATTCCTCAACCACTGGTTATATTCCTCAAACTGTCAAACTTTTTCATTTTCTTCAAATCTGAGAACGCATATGACCTCTCCAAATTCCTCGCAACTATACTCTGTTCACAGGTACACACATGTCAGCTGATGAATCTCTCGGTTCTCATCACATTAACTCATTTGCAGCGTTTCTGAAAGAAACTCTTCAAGGCTCATCAGAATCTTCAAGAGTTCAAAATCATCAGCAAATTCCTCGTCTGAAGAAAATGGAGGAAGAAAGGAAACAGAAGGGAGGAAAGAAACTGGAGCAGAACACAGCTGTTGATATTCCTGATGACATATACATGGACTATTGCACGCCTGATGATGAACCTGAGACAATGCCTAAAAGAAAGATTAGGCTGTAGAAAATTGAACGCAGATGGGCAAGGGAGTGGAAGGAGTACAGGTTTGTGACCCCAAAATATGCGAAGAAATTCGCTTTGAAGCCTCCTGGCAGAAGGGCTCCACTTGAGGATCATCAAGTAGCTCATCCCTCAAGTCTTATGACACTTGATGACTACCCAGATGAAAAAGAAAGGCATCTGGCCAAGCTCAAGAAGCAAGCCGAAACAGCAGTGAAGAAATTTCATGAATCCTCAGCTGCTGCCTCCGGTGCTGCTCATTCCTCAGCAGCAGAAACTTCAGGCTCAGAGATTCCTCAAAAGCAGTCTGCACCATCAAAGCCAAAGGCTCCAAAGCCTCAAGAGAAGTCTGGACAGGCTTCTGTCACAAAACCCTCAGCTCTAAAACCCTCAGCTCCAAAACCCTCGGTTCCAAAACCGTCAACTCCAAAACCATCAACGCCAAAACCCTCAGCACCCATCTCATCTACACCAAAGTCCTCAGGTCCACCTCCAAAGCCAGTACAGAAGAAAGTCGTGAAGACTACGACTGCCAGCTCCAGCTCCTCACTCCCAGCTGCAACTAGCTCGGAGACAAAGTCTTCAACTCCCCTTGTGAAGACTTTGACAACTACTGAACCTGCACCTCTGCCCAGCCCCAGCAAAATCATCGCAGTCCCGTCTGCATCAGAGGGAAGTGATGAGTATGATGATGAAACTTTGCAAGCCATCATCAGAAACAAGCAAGAACGGGTAGCACAAGCATCAGGCAGTGCTATTCCTCTGGCCATGGACCCCAAGGTCCTCCTCGACTTCATCAATGTATGGTATGAAGACCCAAACACACCCATTGATGATTTGAAACTTCCTCCTGGCGTCAGCCACATGGTGGCTACCTTCATAAACGAAGCCAAGTGGAAGGAACAAAAGGCCAAGCAGGCAAAGATTGCAAAGGACAGAAAGGAGAAATTTCTCAGGCAGAATGACCTCAAGCTGACGCCTGAAGCATTGGTGTCAACCCAGGCAGAGCTGCAAGTCTTGACTGACAAGTGTGAGAAACTGTCAGACCACACAAGCATCAAACGCAATTTCATCAAGCTAGCCACTAGTGCTGTTGATGACTACAACAAGCGACACCCACAACCAGCACCAACTCCTCAGCCCCTGGTTGAACAGCCAGAAGATGCATCTCCTGATGAGGAGGAAATTCCTCAAAGTGAGGAACAACACCAAGAGCGCCGAGCTGATGAGCCGACCATTGAAGAAATCATCACCAAGACCACCACTGATGAAACTACAACCCCTGATGCAACTGCTACTGATCCACCTGCTTCACCAAAGCAGGCTGATGACTCTGTTCCAGCTGGTTCCTCACTGCCAGCTGAAGAATCTGTCGAGAAAACACCTTCACCAAAAGCTTCAAAGGTGAAGAAGTTAATCCCGTCTGCATCAGACGCGAAAAAGACAAGAGCTGCTGAGAAGGAAGCAAAGAAGAGAAAAGCTTCCTCAGCAGAAGAAAAGATTGAGGCAAAACGCCTCAAGGAAACTGAAGAATCTACCCCTCTGGACCCGGTGCCTCTAAATGTTGCACCTTCATATGAAATGGTCGTCATTGGTGACCAAACTACAAGGGCAGATGAGGAAATGAAGGATGCTGCCTCTGACGAGCATACTGATGAGGAAATACAGATTGATGACAGTCCTCAACCTCATATTCCTCAGAAAGAGACTACTCAAGCTTCAGCTGCAGCAGCTGATGAATCTGCTTCTGCCACAAAGTCAGCTGATGAAAAACAAGCTGAAGAATATGTCCAGTCTGAGCAGGCTCCTCCCACTGAACAGGCTGACCAAACTCCTCAAGCTGAGGAGGAAGAAGAAATTCCTCAGCCTGAAGCTCAGCCAGAGCAAGAAACACCAGCTGATGAAATTCCTCAACCTGAGGACACTGCTGAAGAAAATGTTCCCACCCTTGACAATGAATTCATTGTGCTCAACCCAGAGACTGCCATGGTTGTTTCCCCACCCATTCCTCAGCACACTATCCAGCCAGTTCAGCGCCAGCCATTCTCGAAGCGGCCCAAGTTTCAGAAAGAAAATTTCTTTGAGGAACGCATGTATTTCATCGGAGAGAATCCTTATGACAAGCCTCAAATGAGGCATCTGAAGTTTTGGACAAGGACTCAGATGAACTACTATGCTTCTGTGCTCTGTGGACGCAACAAGATATTCCAACATAGGCACATTCCTCATGATGAACTTGAAGAAATTCCCTGCATGGAACCAGTCCTCAGTGTACTCCATGATGCAGGTTTGCTCCCTATGTGCTCCGACATATCAGATTGGAATAGTGAGCTTATTCTTCAGTTCTATGCAACTCTGCACATCTCGGGCAATGCTGATGACATCAACACTTGGGTGTTCGACTGGATGACCCAAAACACTCACTACAAGGCCCCAACGTCTGAACTCCTCAGAGAACTGCCCGTACCAATTCCTTCAGAAGGGGCAGTGAAGCTTTATGGTGAGCGTGAGCTACCAAATGGAATGATGGAAGTCCTCATGAAGCCTTTGGCTGCAGGAAAGCCCTCAAGAACCACATTCCTCGCCTCCATGAGCTCAAGTACACACCCCGGTCTGTCTACCGCATTCTCTGCAGTGTGCTCGCGCCCATCAAAGGCCATGACGATGAAGAAGATGTCGTCGGCCTCATGAAGAATATCCTCTTCAACATCATTCACGGTATCCCGATGAATATCCATGATTTCTTCTTGAGGACTTTGGCTGACAATGCAATGTGCCCCTATGATCACAAAATTTATGCACCATGGATCATGAGATTCCTCAGGACAAGGACATGCATCAACTTCCACGCTGATTTCCAGAACCATGTTGGTTATATGCCTCCTATTCGGGTCAACAAGAAGACTTTCGAGCCCATTGAGGGAAAAGGAAAGTCTATGATCGATGAAGGCAGCAGGCCTCTTGATGGTCAAATTAAAGAGCCAGATGCATATTCCTCATGGGACGATACTGAGACTCGTCCACCAAGCCCTGTTCCTCCTCGCGTGCTAAACACCAGAGAGCTTCTCCTCAGTCTTCATCAGAAGGTGGATCACAACCACAAATGGGTCAAACGCCAGTTTGGTGCCATTGTGAAAACCCTCACTGAGACATAGAACTCTGTGAAACTTAATCATCACTATCTGCATGAGGTTTTTGATCGCACCTGGGCTACCCTTGCACATCTGAAGTCCCAGACTGAGCTTGACGAATTGAACTTTGAGCAGGACTTTGACTGGTCGTGGCCTCCCAAGAAGAAGTTCAGGCCCATTCCAGTGCCAGATCTTGAAGACAGCTCCTTCTCGTCCTTCCGCACCGCCGAATCTGATGAGGAACAGCTCGACACCGCAACAGGCCCAAGGAAGAAGACTACACCCAAGAAGCGCCAAGGATCTTCATCAACCGCAAAGAAATGAAGTCTTCACGGGCGTTAGTCCTCAGTTTGTCCCTTTTTGTCACTTGATGACAAAGGGGGAGAAACTTGAGAGTTAGTCTTCAAACGGGATTTATTTTTGGGGCTTATGAACTATATTTAAGTTACAAACTCTTGTCTCTTCTGAAGTTTTTATGTAATGAGTTGTAACTTAAGCCCGATGGTACTCTGACGCTTTTTTTGAACGTTTTCCTTCGCATGCTTATTCCTCAAGTTTTAATGCACGCATGCTGGAATTCGTCAGATACCATTTGCCATCATGCATCTTCATTTTCTTCATATTATATGTATGCATGATTTACAAGATTCAGGGGGAGATCTCCATGATATAAATCATCAATGTGCATATGCTATAAAAGCAAAATCCTCAAGGTATGCACATCTTCAGGGGGAGTCTCTGTGAATCTTGTCTTCAAATTCCTCAATTGAGTATTTACACTTCACATTTTTATTCCCTATTGAAGACTTAACCTAATTATCATCAACCACCAAAAAGGGGGAGATTGTAAGTGCATCTAGTGCCCCTTAGTGATTTTGGTGGTTTGAAGACTTATAGGTTAAGTATCTAATGTGTTTATAAGTGTACACAGGATCTATAAGTCATTGAGGAGTTTGAGATATTTGAAGAATATCGACCCCTAAAAATATATGTCTTCAGTTGAAGAAATTGGTCTGAAGCTGAAGAAATGAATCACGAGGAATCTGCGATGAAATTGATATTCCTCATGAAGATATTGATATTGAGAAGATCGGTGGTTCCTGAAGAAAATCAGTTTGAAGAAATTGAAGCGTGAAGATTTACATTTTCTGTTTTACTTTCCTCGCATTTGATGAATAGGAACACCGTACTGTTAAAGGGGGTCAAAGTAACACTATGGAATGGATTTCCTCATGATGCTCAACCCAAGCCAAATCCTACCAAAAGCCTCAAGTGAGGAACACGAGTGACATGAGGACTCTCACAGTTGAGGGTCCCGACCGTTTCGATAGCCACGCCAAGTCACTGGTCTTATCCACTCCAACGGTCATATTATTTA